>NW_006433946.1:2670639-2736619 GCF_000325575.1 Pteropus alecto
CCTTCCCCCTTCCTCTCTGGTCTATTGTCCATGCCTTGAGTCTCTGTTTGTCCTGTTCATTTATTGCTTTTAGGTTAGGAATTATTACTTTTTAAATTGTCTCTATTTTCTGCCTTTCTTTTCAGAGGACAACTTTCTTTTTTTTAAATAATTAGATTTCTTTGTTTTCTCACTGAACATTTTAAAGCATCTATGAAAAAACTAAACACCTGTCTCATAGTCTCATTAGAGTATCTATTTGGTTTTCCTATTTACTATTTATTTTTATAGTAAAGTCAGTCTGGGCACTAAAGAGACTATGGGAATGTGAGAGCAAAATTATTAAAATTTTATTTTGGAGTAGATAACTAGGATAAGAGCTTTAGGAAGTTATTTTATTTAATCTTCATGATAAATTTGTGGGATTGATATTATTCTTAATTTGTAAAATAAGAAACTGAAGTTCTGGGAATCATTAGAAAAGACCTTAGTTCACTCAGATAATAAGTGCAGCTTCCAATTTGCATTCAGCTCCCTCTGCTTGAAGGACCCAGGCATTTATTTGCACAACCATCATCACTTGGCAGTGCCCTTCGGCATTCGGCCACTGTAAAGTAAAAAGGAAATATCAGGAAAGGCCAATTTGTTTAGTAACTTTTGAAAGTCAAATTATTTTTGAGCTGGAAAGGATTTAGACATCAGCAGATTTAATTACTTTATTTTACAGATGAATTAATAAGACCAGAGAGGTTAAGTGTTTTGTCCAAAGTCACACAACATGAGTATTAGAGGCAGACTTAGAATTCAAGCTTCTTTCTTTACCATTTCATTGCTCTCTCCACTATATCTTGCTGTCATGTATAAAAATTGGAGTAATTTAATTAATAAAATCTTAAAAATCTAACCTAATAAAGGACAACAATTGGTTAATATATACATATAATCAATTACTCAGATTTTAATTCTTGCTTTACTTCTTCACAACTCTTTGATTTCCCTTCCCCTCCCTCTTTCTCCTTTCCTCTCTTCCCTCTTCCTCTCCCCTCCCACCCCAGTGCTTTCTTTAAATCCTACAAGGGGACATCTGAGAGGTTAAAGACAATTCTGTTGACAGTGATAGGAAAGGAAGTGATATGGAAGACAGAAATTCTCTACATAGAGAATAAAAGAAAAAACAGAGTGTTGCATGGAAAGTTTATGCTCAAAGCACCAATAATTTACTTTATTTGCACAACTCCTCTATAACTGACATTCCCACTAATTCAGTGCTATTAAAATAAAAAATAAAAAATTATATTATATTTTAGAAATAAAAATGTGTAAGAAGATTAGAATTTATTGGTGACTGAGATTCTTCCACTAATTACTTTTATCTATGATTGTTCAATATTAGAAACTTTTAATAGGATTACTCAAACTGATACCAAACTAGAGAATATGATTGTTTTCATAAAAATAAATAAGATATAGAAACATCATTATTGTGACTTAAACAGTTTTAATATGATAAAAATATCATTGATAGTGCAGAAAGTGGCATTGATTGCTGATTAGAATCTGGAGAGATAGTATTAGATGGTGCCTAGAGCTCTGAGGAGGAGTAGGATGAACAGACAATAATTCCTCTAGTGGAGGTGGCTGGAGGTAGAAATGCTCATGATCCAGTGCCCCAAGCCTCTTGCATATACTTTTGACACATCAGACTTTACTTACAAAACACAAATTAAAAAATAACATTCTAAAGAATTTCAGTATGACAACCACAGAGCATTAACCCCAGTCAGTGAAAGGCTCTCTTGAGTATGGATGCTTGTGAAACCAGCCCTAAGTAACAGATATTACTTTTTCTGACTTAACGGCAAGAAGTCTTTTGCCTTTAAGGAAGTATATACTACTAGTTAATACACAAAATAACTTTCTACTCACATTTTTTAAAAAATCATCTACTACCAGGCTAGCAAACTACTGTTTTCTAGTTTCCACCAATGATCTGATGGGACAGGGTATTATTTTTGAGTGAGGAAAATGAGGAACTCAGTAATGTGGTCCTTATGGCCTCTGACTGAGGGCATTCCCAGAACCCTTCAAGCTGCTTCTCTAAGACTGGGTTCTGTGATTATTCTCCAATATGATGTATTGGTTGTATGTAAACAAGATGTACATAGATATCTCAGAGCTAGATGTGTTATTGTTTATTTATTCCTTCATTCTTCAAATATTCTGAAGTGTTATATTAAGTGCTAGATGTAAAAAAAGATAATTCTATAACAAAGTGATGTTGAAAAATATTAATGAAACAAATATACAGTTGAACCTTGGACAACATAGACTTGAACTGTGTGGGTCCCTTATACATGGATCGTTTTCAATTAATACGTATTTTGTATGTTATACATATTATATTCTGTGCTTACTTCATTGTAAGAACACAGAATATAATATGTATAACATACAAAATACTTATTAATTAACTGTTATTAGCAAGACTTCCAGTCAGCAGTCAGCTATTATTAGCTAAGTTTTTAGGGAGTCAGAAGTTATAAATAGATTTTCTACTGTGTGGTTGGTCAGTGCCCCTAACCCTTGTGTTGTTCAAGGGTCAACTGTACAAATAAATATATATACTGTAATTACGCATTGCTGTGAAAGAAAAAAGTGTTACATGTAATGAAAAAGTGGTATAATGACTTGAACAAATTCAAGTATTAGGACTCAGAAAAAATAATACTTTAGTATAAAAAATGAGAAGCCTCTAGCTAGGAAAAGAGGGAAAAAGTGTTCTAGGCAAAAAAATAAAAAGTGAAAAAAAATTAAAAAAAAAATTGTTAAAAGTTCAGAGGTGAAAAGAAACTCAAGTTTGTTCAAGAAGTTGAAAGAAAGGCCAAATTTAGATGGACTATCGTGAACAATGGGGAAAGTGGCGAGAAATCATGTTGGAAAGTAAAGAGAGGTCTGAACAGTTGGTCCATGTTATGGAAATTTGATACGTTCAACGTTAAATAGAAAGGCACCAAAGGGTTTCAAGAATAAGTGTCACATTGTTTGATTTTTATGATATTCTTTGAATGCTGTGTGTAGAGTAGATAAAAAGGGGCAAAAAGAGGAAGCAGGAAGACCAATCATAAACCTGACTAAGAATAGTGAAAGGTGGATGGATGGATTTGTTTTAGAAAGTAGAATTAATGGAATTAATAGAATTTAGTGATGTTGGTTTTTGTTTTTGAAGAAGGGGGTTTCTAACTTGTTCAATTTAATAGGTGCCAATTACTGATCTGATGACTATTTAAAGAACACTTTCAGGGAAGGATGCAGATGATCAAGGGCTCAGGTTGGGGCAAGTGGAGTTTGAAATTATGGTTGCCTGTCACTTGACTGGTATTAGCTTCATTTTTCTACTAGTTGAAATTCTTTTCATCTGCAAGGCAAAATGGTAGTGTTAGAATCTCCATGGTGCTTTCCTGGCAAGCCCCTAATTCATCCCCACCCCGACCCTGCCCTGTGCAGACTGTACTTTTTCTTTGCCTGAGCACTCATGTATATTCTTTTACCCCAGTTAAGTAGTTCTTTTATTGTGCCTTGTAGTATACAGAGTTGCTCACACGACTTTAAAATTAGGGCTATGTCTTTATATGTCCCAGTGGCTTGCACTGGCTTTGAACGTGGGAATTTTGTGAAATTGGTTATTATCTCGTGGAACTCATCATGCCTGTTTCATCAAGAGATCTATGTGTTTTTGCTTCTTGTTTTTATTCTGTTCTTGCTCATCTATCTGGCCTGACAAGCATATCATGTTTAATGAATGTCCCTACATCCAAATCCTTTAAGTACTAAGCTTTTTGTACTTCTTACAATTTTAGGATCAGATATAAAAAAGTGAAAATCTAAATTTTGCTATTTAGTACATTACAAAACTATATTTTTTATAATTGTTATTCTTACTTTGATAGAACTTCTCTCTTTTATTTGGGCAGTTGCACTATTCATCACTTGCAGCCCTCTATGTGTTAAATACAAAATTTTTCATAGAGGGATGTGGCTTCATTTTCAGGCTATTGAGTAAAAAATAGCCTGATACTGTACATCTATTTCTGGGTCTAGTCTCTGGGTTTAATCATTTGGTTATTTCTCTATTGCCAACTCATGTAGTTTGTACACATACTAGTCAGTCTGGTGTTTCTTAACTGGTACTGCAAAACATAACAAAACCCTCCAGTGGGAGGTACCAGCAGTTATGCAACCTATATGCTTAGTCTTATAAAATGTAGGAATGGATGGATCATGTTTGTAAAGATACTTCAGCCTCTGTCTAACGCCAATATCCCAGGTAATAGGCTTATATAGCTTTGTCCTCACTTGCTTTTAACTATATACCGATTCAGTTCAGAGAGAAAGAATAAGGTCCACTGATGTTAATAGCATGGAAATTCAGTATTCTTTATTAAGAAATGTAAAAGAGGGTTTGATGTGATTAAGAGAACAGGAAGAAGAGACTTTAAGAATCGCAAGCTTGGCTACATGATTCTGTAGCTGGGGAAAGAAGGCCAGGTAAAAGGAAAGTACAGGAGTCTAGATGCAAAGAGACATATCCATGGCCTAAGAAAGTGACAATTATGACAGAGTAGAAAGCTGGAAACAGTGGCGCACTATAATCTCATTGTCTAATGTATTTCTGTATAAAGTACAGAAATTCATTAATATTCTTCAGGATGCCTTGCCTCATAGGATGAAGATGGTGCTTGAGGAGGGTAATGGAGAAAAGGTTAATTGTTCTCTCATGTTCATATTAAGTCATTCTTGAGCATCTAGTTTTTGATTTGTCATAGAAAAGGAGTTTTAATAGAATAAAATGTAGACATGAATCTAGATAGAGTAATATTTTTGTGTCAGATAGTTGAAATATAGGAACCCATGATATAAGCCAGATGTTGGGGATAAAATAAAATAATTAATATAATTTAACATAAAATACAGGTCTGAGGGAATCCAAGAAGATAAGTTTTAAAATAAAACTGTGAAGAATGAACTGCTCTGAGATTTAGGACATCTGAGAGAACCAAAATACAAACTAGGTTCTCTCACCTGCCATGGGACATTGGGCAAGTCAGCTTCTTGGCCCTTCAGGTTCATCATTTGTAAAACGATTTGGGTAATCTAAGTCATCTTTAAGGCAGCCCCCATTCTTAATATCCAACAAGTCATAATAGTAATAGAAAAGTGGGAAAACTATATTCTAAGTATCTCTCAAAAATGCTGTAAAGAATAAAGTGATAAGACTGCAAAGGCAAGAAGATTGGTATTGAAGATTGGCAATTTGGTAGTTCTCGATCACCTTAAATGCCATTTTACTAAAACTAAGTTACGGAAAATAGAAGTGGAAAGGGTAAAAAATGAAAAGAAAATCTTTATATGCTGAATATAGCAATAAATATTGGCAAGTCATGTCTCACGTATGTAGAGATGAGAATAAATGTAGTCAGTGGATATTGTTTTATTTTTACAAAATTACTTCTTAAGTTTTTTTCCAGAGAGTGGTTACATGCATAGATTGGGGAGAATACGTAATTAATTTTATATAATTATAATTGGGCATATCTAATTAAAAATTTTATTTTTTAAAAAGCACATCTTATTCATATTTAGATAAGTTTTTATATTTTAGTGTTGACATGGGTGTTTTTTTTATAATCCCTATACTATTGGCCTTAGAGATGCAAGGACACATGCTAAATTCTATTAAAATAATTCAGAGTCTCATCCATGCATATGATTATTATGATTGTGAGCATCCAAGGAAAATTAGTGTGTAATGTCTTAATTAAAGCTGGGCAACACAATTTTATTTACAAATTGAATTCTGTTAAATCTTTAGAGTGGGATATTTTCATTTTACTCTCCTGTAATTAATATTTAGCATAGCTCTTTGGGTAGCACATTGCATTATTAATGCACATTTTGTGAGAAATGTAATGTATGTAAATATAAGTCTCTTTGGAAGATAGCCCATAAATTTTGTGATTAGATTAAAATGCAAATTTTACCTTTTGCTTAACAATTTAAAATACTTATGAGTTGCATTTTTGCTTGTTTAGAGGTATTAGCTGCAAAAAATTGTTAAAATCAGTTTGATTTTGTTTGTATGGGGATCCGTTTTCACATTTGTAAACCAGAGTTGGGAATCTTTCCCAGTGGCATTCTTAACTCATATTTATGATGTGAATATTGTATTTGCCTTAATCCTGATTTTGTTTTCTTTAGGAAAACTGTGATTCATATTAGTAGCATATTACCAAAGCTACATGGCTATTAAAGTTTGAGCCTTGGGATAGAAGAGTAAAAATTTCAAATTCTTATTATTGCTCTTGTTACAGGACATTGTTATTTTGGCTGTGGTATTCCCTCTGAGGCAGCCTTTAAGAAAAACATAATTTATCTTAGTTTAGCTATGAGAAGTCTACAGAAATCCTTTCCTCATTTTTTCAAATGAGTTTTCAAAACATCCACAAATAGAAAACTAATAGTTAAGCACAAAACTCTGTAATGTTTGGTACCACTGAATAGATGTTCTCTGCTGAGCCTTTTTTATTAACAAAAATAAATGCAGGAGAAAATAAAAACTCCCCAAACTTGACAGTAGGACAATATGAATTTTCTAGTAGTTCTGGTGGTTCTTAGATTGGGAGTGAAAAGCCCCTGAGTTTAATGAGGTGCATTCTATCAGAATGAAAAGAAAGTTGATTTCTTAACTCTAGGCAGTAACTTATTAACAGTTTTGCTTCCCATGCAAACACCATTGCTCCCATCTCTCACTTGCTCTTGCTTTTTTATTCTCACCTCCTCTAATAGAACCTGTGTCTTTCACTGATTCTATGTTCCTAGGTATAACTAGAGAAAACCAGCCTTTACTTAGCAACACCTGAATTTGTACTGCTTCCTCCTGGATGATTAGACTTAGAAATATGTGAAAATGGGACTCTTACTTTTTATTTGGCAAACATGTTCTACTTCTTAAAATTTATCTGAAAATGATTGTTGAACAGGAGATCATGTGTTGCATAAACTAATTTTATTATTTTCGTTAAACATTTTTTAAAGACCGATACCAATAATTAGCTTTATATCATAAAAGTAATGTTTCTCATAAACTGTTATATTACACTTAGAATGTAGTATTTGAGGAGAGGGCAATTTTATTTTGTTTCAAGTCACTCATTCATGATTTTTTTCTCAAAGAATAATTTTCCAATGATTTTTGGTCCTTTTAAAATCAAAGTTTTTCTCCTTGAGTTTAAATATTTTGTATGTTTTATGTGTCACAGGAAATATGACAGACTTTTTCATATTCTGATAATACATACATTAATATTCAAAAGCTAACTCTCTAACTACTGCATAATGATCATCAGACCACTAATTTGTTTACCTTATGCATGCAAATATAAAACTTCTGTTTTGTGTGTTACTTCTAGTTTTTAAATGTGTTTGCAGTATTTTAGAATTCTGGGGTTAATTTTGGAATGTCTCAAATCAACAAGCAAAACAAAATCCATTAAAAAATTAAAACAGAATTGGAATTTCAAGAAGAAAGAAGTAATTCTCACATGATGAAACAAAGGAAGTCAGAGTTGTTTCTCCAATTATTTCTAGAAGCCTTCCCTACAAATCAAGAACTATCACATGGGTCCTATAAAGAATCTTTAATTCTGCAAACAACTATGAAAATGATTCACTGATATCATCATAGATTACTTTCAAATTGAAAGAAGACTGGAAATTATATAAAATTATTTTAAAGGAGTACATGGATTAGTCTTCATTTTGACAATTGTATCTTTAATATACTAAAATATTGCTGCTATATTAAACCAACGCTTTGACTGATATTGTTTAAGATATAGCTAAAGAATATAAGTGAAAAAGTAAGTCACTTTAAAGAAAACATTAAGGAAAATAATAAGACAGTTGGAGCTTGGCTGTGGCAGCCATTCTGAAAGAAGTATTTGACTCTCGGAGGTTCAGGAAATAGTGGTCAGTACACCCCGTTCATATCCATAGGTATTAATTGTTTGCAAGGAGACAAGATTTCTCAAAAATCTCTTGGAGCAATGGGTCGTGTCTGGGGTGGAGATTTGAACAGTAGCCAAGACAGCACTTTGAGCTGCTGTTTTCTCCACCTCTCTCCTGCAAACCTGGTTGCTCCCCTTCCCCTGCCCCTACAACCCCTCTGTGTGTCTCTCATTTCTTGTTGTCTCCTCCCCAAGACTTCTTTCTTTGTCCATCCTCTTATATACATGATGAGGGATTGGTACATGTGATTATGGAGGCCGGAAAGTCCCACCAACTGCTGTCTGCAAGCTGGAAACCCAGGAAAGCGTGTTGTGTAGTTCGGTCTGAGCTTACGGTCTTGAGAAACAGGAGAGCTGATGGTTTAAGTCTCAGTCTGAGGGTAGAAGACCAACATCCCAGCTCAAGCCTCAAGCACTCAGGCAAAAGAAGCAGATTCTCTCTTCCTGTGCCTTTTGTTCCATTTAGCCCTCGGTGGATTTAAATGATGTCCACTCACATTAGGGATGGCAATCTGTTTTACTGAGTCTACTGATTCAAATGCTAACCCTGTCCAGGAGCACATGGATGGCCTTGAGTTAGGCACCTCACTCTTGATATACTCAGTTATGGCCAGAGTGAAAAAAAATACATAGAGCTGGTGAGCAGGACACATACATTTAGACAAGTTATGAGCCAAAGATGAGAGTTTGCTGTCATCTCTAGGACATTATTAATGTCACTGATGGGGAAATTAAAGCCAAAGGGTAATCATACAGCAAATGAGGATAGATCCAAGAGTCCAGTTTTGATTAGACACATCGCTAATCAAATATTATCACCATTTATCCAAAAATATTTATTATAGATCAATATCACATAAGATATTATAAAATGACTAAAAATTACTTAGACATATAATGGTTTTTCCCTTTAGGAAACTAATTTATAAAATAGGCCCCAGTTATATGGAGGGGCAGAGAAAGGACTATAGGAAGGAGTAGCTTATTAGAAAGTTATGAAGTATTCAAGATCAGTTTCTGAATCTATTGAATCACTTTGACTATTTTTGATTTTTCTTTGTGGTTTTCCTTTCCTCCTTGCAGGAGCCTGTTAATACCATGCTGTGCCTTGGTTTAGAATTCCCTCCTTTTCCTGCCCAGTCCTTATCAGAATTTAAATATATTTGCTCCCAATAAAACAAATACTTCTCTCACCTCTCTCTACTCTTTTTTTTTTTTACATTTTTTAAACATTTTCATTTGAAAATTAACTTTTCTTAGATTAGAATATTTTATCTTAGAATCTCTAGCACTATATTTATTTTGATTATATTGTTACTGTAGGCAGAGAGGCTGGTACTGCTAATATGTTTTAATTTTCAGGTTAATTTCAACATGTAGTTATTTGATCTAGATTTTACAATAGAATGGAAATCTTAAGTGTCTGTTAAAAAGTGTCTGGAAAAATAAATTATGATACTTACATGTAGTGAAACATTACACAGTTTTGAAAAAGAAAAATGCACCCATATTGACAGATGTCTTGCAATATTGTTCAGTGGGGGGAAAAAGCACATTGCAGAAGAGAGTACACAGTTTAATATTATTTATATACAAAATAATGTTCTTACACTGATTAGCACACGCGCGCGCGCGCGCACACACACACACACACACACACACACACCAGAAGAGGTCTTGAAAATTATGCAAAAATTTGTCAACAGTGATTCCTGCTAGGAAGCGCAGTAGTTACTTCATACATCCCATTATATTTTGAACATTTTCAACAAGCCTGAATTAGTACTATAAGAAAATTATGTATTACAAAACAAAAAAATAAGGAAAGAAAAGAGCAATAGAAAAATACCTATAACTTTAAAGGAAATACTCATTCTACTTCTAGTTGTTGAATTATTGTAAAAATGAAAAAAGGTCACATGTGTTATAGTGCATTCTATATACGACAGCAGCTTTAATACTTAACAATTGCAAATGTCGTTTTTAAATAGAGATATATTTTCAAATTATTTTATTATCTTGGCCCTTTTTTTTTATGTTTCTAAAGTTGTTCATATTAATTAATTGAGAACTATGTATTGCTTGTCTTTACCTTTGGGAAGTGTTATAAATTTTAAACAAATTTAATTTACTATATGTATTTTTGTTAAATAGGGAACTTAATCAAATAATAATAATAATAATAATAAATCTGTATCAGTCATAGTGACATGCTGTTATAACTTTATAGTTATTATATAGTTTGAAATTTCATTCAATTCTCTGAGACAACATACTTGATCCTTTTGTGACTGGGTTTTGGAACAAATAAGGTAATTATTCTTTTAAGAAGTTGTAATCTAAAATCACCCAGGTCTCAAATCCTGCTGCTCATAGCCTTTATCTATATACCTTCAGAATGACAGTCTCTTGTTTTATGCTGAAAACTCCCCCTTGTTTAAGTCTGCAAGTCCTTTCCTTGTCTCACCTCTGCCCATTATCAGTTCCTCTTGCTTTTCTCTCTTTGCCTCCAGCTACAGAAAAGCTCACTTGAGGGCAGAGCCCGGTCACTTCCCAGAGTGCTCTGGGAGAATACTGCTTCTGCCTAAGTTGCTGTCTTGGGGGTTCCCAAAGCTATAAAACAGAAAGGTTAAAAATGGACATTTCTCACCAGAACCCTGCTGTTTGTAACACAGAAACGCGTGGGGACACCCTACGCTTCAGCTTTTCAACCCAGATCCCATCAGGACATTGCTTGGGCCACAGATCCTTTCTCTACAGCCGCCTCCTGGTAGGACTTGGAAGAGGTTTAGGTGGAGGCTGCACTGGGGAATGTACACCTTTCTGTCTGCTCATAATCCTTTTCTTGCTTCCTGCCTCCCTGCTCACAGGCATGCACCAAACATTCTCCTCGGTCCTCCTTAATGGAGGACTCATTCCCTGAATGCAAAGCAGCTTTTAAAAATGGAGAGCTGGGGGTCCCCCAGTTTCTAACATAGAGCTAAATGTCAATTTAAGCTTAGCCTGAAGTTCTGTGACGTGAAACAGATTTATCAGTTTGCTTAACATTATCTATATACTATAATTATTGAAAACTGCTTTTACTGGAAACTAGATTAAACATTTTTTACTTACAATTTTATTTGTTTTTCTTCTTTCTCTCAGAATTTGAGTTGCTAGTCCAAGAACTAGATAATAATTGAAAATTTCTATTCTTGTTCAGCCTTGCAAATCTGGTGCTCCAGAAAGTAGATCCAGCCAAATAAATAGTACACTTTGATTTTAAATTGTACTGCTGGTTCTGATGCTAAGAATAATTGTAATTTTGCCTTAACTTTTGTTTTTCACGCCAGACAGCATTGAAACTGTAAATACAGTTTAAAAAAAAATCTATGGATAAACTATTTTCTCACTTTCTAAATCTTTTGTCTCAACTATATTTCACAATTCACCATTGCTCCAATAATGTGTATATGTTTGCCATTTTATCTGTGATGAGAATATTGGTAAAATTACCTTGGGCAGGAAGTATCCATTAATTTTAAGGCTGCGTGATGATACTTAAGACTAAAAAATTTAAATGAATATGATAAGGATATTATTTTAGAGAAATAGAGTCTTTTTAATTTTTTGTTTGTTTGTTTTTCAACAAATAGGTGAGATACTAAAGATAAGACACCTGGAATGTGGAGTCTAGATGTTAGGGCCCTCACAGAAAGCACTTACATGTAAAAAGGATGTAGAGCCAGAGGGAAGATAGAGTACTCAGGGAGATCACTTCATAAACTATAAATGTCTAACCAATGTACTGTATACTTGAAACTAGCAACAACAACAAAAAAAGGTTTTTAGTCACCTCCTATTCACCCTGTTGGGGAGAAGGATTTTCACTAGGCTTGTGGAGATGGCCAAATACACGACACATGCAGAACACTAGACAGGTGAGATCTACAGCAGATGATCATGTGAACTCAGAGCCTAGGGAAGGAGGACACAGCACATCACTCCGAGCCGCACGGGGAACAAAGTGGACAAGAAGGGTCAAGGAAAAGGGGCTTTGTATTATTAATAGAGGAAGGTGACCCTTGACTCCCAGGGGCAGAAGTGGTTGGCTTCTTTCAGTAATTCCAATATTAGCAGCGAATTCAAACCTGTGACTCAGGGATAAGCAGAAACTGCTCTTAGTCCCTTTGATAAGGAGACCTGTTCGGCCAGCAGAGCTTGGAATTGGGCCAATCGAAGCCTTCTTTTATCCAGTGGGATCACACCAGATGTCAAGGCAGCACATGATATCAAGCCTGAGTTTCAAGCCTTTCAACACAAAATGACTTCCATGTTTGTTTATGAGGAACAAATATCTTCTCTGATAGTTTAAAAAAAAAAAATGATGTTTAATTATAAAAGTCAAAACAGAGACTATTGTGGGAATCCAAGGCCCAGAATTATGGAAAAACATCAGGAACAAAACTGTGGTCTGTGTGTCCTTGAAGGATGGTCTCTCCTTCCCCCTTTCATGGATGATTGATTCAACTATGTGTTTCTGATCCTTTTTCTGCATATTAACTCTCCTGCTATGAATAATTTTGGATGCTTCTCATAAGAGTCACTGTCCTTAGCCTTAGAAGTACTTGGCTTTCTAGCTCTAATGTCTGCTAACAACCGGCAACCTCTTTCTATGCTTCTAGGTTCAAATTCTTAAGAAAATATCTATTTATCTTAGACTATTGCATTCTCTCAAAGGTGTTAACACCAATCCAAGTTATATGCTATGGTAAACTTATGAATGAGTTACTTCTGTGAAAGACATCCACTCTTACTATGCTTAACCTTAGCTGATGTAGATGTGGGGATATATGACAAACCATGGCTAAATAAAAGAGCAGATACTGAGAGAATAGATTTACTCAGCAAGAAAAGATACTGGAAGACCTTCTGAAACATAGCAAAATACGTCATAGGATCAAATCGGTTCTGCTTTGCAGTTTTCTCTTTCAGAAATTAAAACTATAATTTCTCAGCCACTGAGTCAAATTAGTGAATCAGCCTGTCTTTTCATTCTTTTTCCTGCCATTCCCTCACCTTCTCTAATTTTGATGCACTAAATAAGTCATTTTGTTTCGTAATGTTTTTCTCTTTCTTTGAAATATACAGCCATTACTTTGATCTTTCCCTTTCATCTTGGGTTTGTTAAAGCTCTGCTCTGACACCTCTAGACCCTCTTCTGTGTCAGCCCGTACTATACCCAGCCCAACTAATTCTAATGCAGTACCAATTTCAGTAGCTTGCCTTATACAGCTCTCTATCCCTCCAGAATTGTCCTCAAAGCAATACCTTGAATTGATTTTTGTGTTTTTATGTATCTGCCCTACTTCTTGACAAAAGGGGAACTGTAGGGAATTTTATGTTTACATAAAAGACTGGAATTACTGGATAGGAGATTGAGATTAAAAAAATAATAATGATAATGCTCAGTACTTTTATATGTTTTATTTGTCTCTTTCCCAAACCAGATTATAACCTCCTAGAAGACATGAATTAAGTTTCATAGTTTTTTAAACCCCAGTATCCATTTAATAACATATACTTTTGATGATAATATTGTTAATTTCATGAAAGGAATCTTAGTGAGCTATTTGTATTGGCTATTTGATTTGGTTGCTTACAAGAAATTAAGTATGGCTATTATGTTTTATCCAGTGAGATCACAGAGTAGAAAAATGGACTGGCTTTAGTATGACATATCAACAACTTAAAGTCACAAATTTAATGGTGAATCTTAACAATAAATTTATGATCTTTTCAGTGATATTACAGAAAAACTCCCTCATTGATAAAGGATGGGCACAACTTTTTATTATAATGGAAAAATAACTTCTCATCTTTAAAAAAAAAAATGTTTGACTCGTAGAATTAAAACAACGAAGTATTTCCTAGGCAGAAAATCACCTAATAAGATCCGATATAAAATATGTTTGATTTAAATAAGTAATCGCTATTTTAAATGCAAAGTATGCATTGAAAGATACATATATACCATTAACTATTTAATTTAATGAAATCAATGAATTTTTTTCTGAATATTTTCTATTTTACTTTGAAATATATTTTATTCTTGTATCATTCTTATTTTTAATTCATAGGGAAAGGCTATATGTGTGGAAATAAAATCTTCTGAGATGTAGAATCTAGTGTATTTTAGCTTTTTTATGCCATGTTACAGATCCTATATACATGTATACATGATTTGGTAGATATTCAGCAATGATACATTTTGAGAAACTAGTACTATGAACAGCTTTGAAAAAGTTTTCATTTAAAATTTTTCTTAAAATTTGAACGAAAGATTCTTAAATATTTCACTTCTAAGTCTATAAGGATTAACATTTAGCTTATAGAAATTTCAGACTATTTTAATTTCAAATCTAGGAAGGGATCCTGTGGTGTTTTAACCATGTAGTCTTTCTTCAATTTTATGGATTTGTAAGTGCATAAGAAAAATTCATCCTGACTCTAGACTGACAACATTGGATTGACAGCTGATAAAAGTTGTCAGAATTGCCTATCATATTGAAATTAAGGAGGACAAGAAAGCTCGTAAAAGCTTCAATTTAGCCTGTCAATATTGGCATTTCATTAAAGATTAAATAAAGCAAATATTCTTGTTAATAAAGCTCAAAATATCGGTCAGTTCTGTCACTAAAATGTGTGATTTACTTGTATGTTATGTTGTATGTGTGCATATTCATGGTAAAGAAATGAGATATTGTGTCTTCTTTTTAGTTTACACTAAAGGCATGCAAAGGAATGTAGAAGATTTTTAATTAAAATTAGATCAGAACATATACTCAGCCAAGACTAATTTTTATATTTACCAAAATCTGAAAAATAGGGAACAATATCTCTTTTCTTTGAAGACTTTTCCAGAACTGATTATATACTGAACTTTCATACTGATTCATATATTAGGACAAAATTAATTTCATTTAAAAAGTGAAAATAGATCCCTTCATGTGTCTAGGTTAGTACAATATAAGACATTGAATAACTTGTTAAAGTTCTACTTAAGAGTGGCTCTTCTTGTATAGCAATAATAAAACAGCATATGTGTATATACATATAAACATCTATGTTACTTGAAGTGATTGAGGCAACTTATTTAATTAAAAATAAACTTGCTCATTATGTAACAGATATTTATTGATTATGTACTATGTTCTCTGTATTCTGCAAGGCAATGAAGATAAATGGTAAGCAAAACAGACACATTGCTTATACTCAAAGTGTTAACAGTTTATTGGGGAATACATATACCTAAATAGTTCTACCATGCAAAACTGCAGATCTAACAAGAGCTATGAAGAAAAGGTTTCCAAAATTATGAGAATCTGATAGGGAATCTGACATAATGAAGCAGATCAAGTTATGAAGAGGTGATAGTTGGGTTTAGATCTGAAAGATTGATAGGAGTCATCAGAGCAAAGAGTCAGAGAAGGGGTCTGTCCAGGGAGAAAAGGTGCATAAAGGCTCATTAGTAAGACGGAATTCAACAATTACAGGGACTTTTGTGGGTCAGATTGTGTTATCTCTGGTAATATTCCTTTCTCTGAAATCTATTTTGTCTAATACTAATGTAGCCACCCCAGTTTTCTTTTGCTTATTATTAGCATGGCATATAATTTTGATCATTTTACATTTCACTTATTTGTGTCTTTGTACGAAAGTGGGTTCATTCCAGATGGCAAATAATTCAGTCTTGCTTTCTTATCTAATTGGGTGATATTTGCCTTTTAATTGGAAATGTTTAGTTCATTTACATTTAATGTGACTATTGGCATGGTTAAGTATTAATCAACCATTTGCTACTTTTCATTTGTCTCATTTGTTCTTTGTATGTTTTCCTCTTTTTTTCGGCTCTTTTGGAATGAAATTTTTATTGTTCCATTTTACGTGTATTGTTGGCTTCTTAGCTATTATTCTTTGGTTATTTTTGGTTGTTACTTTTTCATGTAACATTAAGTGATATAGCACTTCACATATAAGTAATTTATGGGAATAGACTTCCATTTCTCTTCTCCCAACTTTTCTGTTATTATTCTCATTATTTTACATTTGTTAAAAACTCACAAGTCAATTACCTTTGAATTATATCTAAATATTAAATTCTGAATTGGTATTGATCAATATGTTTTTTTCTTCATTATGGTTTGGATTTTCTTGCTTCTTTGCATATCTAGTAATAATTAAATTATATGCCAGGCATTCTTATTTTTACCTTTTGGGTGTTTAGATATTTTTGTTATCCTATAAATATTCTTTACCATTATTCTGGAAAATAGTTTGGTTACTTAAATACAGTTTGATTCTTTTTGGTCTTGCTTTAAACATTTAAACTTTTTAAAAAAACAAATAGTATTTAGTTCTGGGCTTTTTTTGGTCCCACAACCAAGACAGGATCTTTCTGTGTACACTCTACCCAATATACCCATGAATTATGAGGTTGCCTCGTCTGAAAAACACTCACTGTTCCCAGCCCTGTATGAGCTCTGTATATTGTTTTGTCTACTCCTTTTCAGGTCGTTATTTATTTTCATGGCCTTAGGTCATTTCCTCACGAATATTTACTGATCAGTACCCAGCTGCACACGTAAGTTGGCATGTGTGCAGATCTCTGGCGTGTCCTCTCTGTTGCTTTCTCATTTTCAGTACCTGCCCTACAGAGACCAGCCACCTTAGCCTCTTTAGGTTCCTGGCTCTGTCTACTCTCGGAAACATTGTTTATGTTTTCTTTACATAACTCATTTTGTCCTTTAAACCTCTTTCAATCTGGCTCTCACTCCCTCTAAAATTCTCGTCAAGTCACCAATGACCATTATTTTACTGAATCTAGTAGTTGGCTTTTGGTCTCAGTGATCTGGCCCCCATAGTGTTTGACCTCATCCTTTACTAATTTCCTCCTCTCTCAACTACACTTATTTTGAATTCCTCAAACATAGTATGTCTGGTTTTACATTAGAGCATTTACATTCCCTTAGCTTGAAATGGTTTCTCTTCAGATATCTGCCTGCACAATTCACTCCCTTTTTTCAAGACATACTTCTCAATAGGCTTGATTACCCTGCTTAAAATTGCAACAACTTTTTTTTTTTTTATACCCAGTCTCTAAAGATGACCCTCAATGAACCTCGTGTAGCCCTTGCCCTTCGAATCTGAGCTGGCCTGTGACTTGTTTATAACCAATAGAAAGAATCAGATGTGACAAATCTAGAACTTCTGAGGCTAAGTCAGAGGAACCTTTGTACCTTCTTTCTTGGTTTTTGAAATACTAGCTTTCAGGATTGTCACTGACAGTATACTTTTTCTTAGAACACAGCCTCCATGCTGTGATAGCAGTCACATGGAGAGGCCACCTGTAGGCACTTTGGTCAATAACTGCAGCTGAGTTTCAACTGCTGACCATGTGAGCGAGCCCAGGCAAAAACCTTGGTTAATATCTTTCTGCAAGCACATGAGAAACTCAAGTTAGAACTAACTAGCTGAGCCCACAGTTAAAGTACGGTACTATAGAAGGCAATAGTAAATGGTTTTAAGCCACTAAGTTTTGGAGTAGTTTATAATCAAGGATGACTAGAAATCCGCTTTGCCTTATTTAATTTAAAATCCTCTGCCCTACTTTTTCTATTTTCCCTGAGCTTTTACTATTCTTTAATATAATATATGATTTACTAATTTATTATTTTTAGTATGTATTTTTTGTCTGGTTGTTTCTACCAGATCAAAAACTCTAAGAAGGTGGCAATCATTGTCTGTTTTCTTCCATGATATATCTCAATTGTCTAGAACAGTATGCCAGATACACCATAGGGATTCAATAGATATTTGTAGAAAGAATGAATGGATGAGGCAGTAGGCTATCATAAAATGTTAAACAGAAGAAATTTTAGAGAATACCACAAATTCATCTTAAATATAGCACATTCCTGAAACCAAATGCTACATTAAGACATCGACAAATATTATAGAGCGTCTTCTAAATTATAAATAGTGAACTGAAAGGTAACTGTTAAGAGAAATAAAAACTACTTGAAGTCACTTTCAAATATTCGATAATTTAAGACTTTTGGTAGTAATTTTATATTAACGTAATATTTTATAAAGTCATAATGAACAAAAGACAAAATTTTAAATTCAAAAATAACAAAATTTAAGATGAAGAGCATATAGCTATTAATTTTCAATAGAAGGATTTCAAGCAGTACCTTTTTGAGTGATTCAAGAGTTACATAATTGCAGTTATACATGTTTATTAATATCAGTTTGTCATTATTTAATAGAATGTCTGCCAGAGATTGATTTGGATTTGTGCACAAAATACATAAAGTATATTTTTTAAAAAGAAGATGGAGATACTGATTTATTGTGTTTAGTGTCCAAATGCAGCTCAAATTGCTTTTTGTGAGAGTAATGTCTTACTATTTCTTTAAATATATTTTATCTTGGAAATTATATTTTAGTTCTTAGTTAAGTAAGTGATATGAAGAATGGCTATGAGTTTTTAAGGAAAAATACTTTTTAAGAATGCTCACGGAAGACCTTTTTAGAATGACATCTGAATTTTAAAACATTCAAATAGGTTTATTTTTGAGTATATAACTAGAATTTTGATATTGTTGTAAAAAGGATCATCAATGTTTGACTTATAATTTATATGCCAACATACATTTTTAAGCAAACTATAACAAAGCATGCTTCTGTAAGCATAGAATTTATGTGACTTTTATATTAATCCTCTGATTCCTTCTGAACTTGAACATCTGACCAGATCTGATTGGGCTGTTTATTAATTCTCACACTCAATGAATTCAGTAGTTGGACACATGCAACTTAAAGCAACGAGGCATACGTTTTGAAGGTGCTTAGAATCATCAGTACAGACAGACATTACAAAACCCACATACAAAATTAATGTGTCATAACATGAGTGACGGGCACAGGCTGTCGTTTAACCTGAATTTGGAGCAAAACCAAAATTAAGACCAGATTCTAATTCAGCACACTGAACCTCAAATTTTATTTGTTTGCTTTGTAGGCAGAATCATTTCTCACTTGTTTACCTTTTCATCATATAACTTGCATGTTAAAGAAAACAAAATTAAAAACAATGGCATTAAACAAAAATACATAATGTAGTTTCTAAATAATTTACAGTTTTTTTTAAAGTGATGATAGCAGATTCTAAATGAATATTACCCTTATCCTATATTCATTTTCTTATGTCCTGATAACTAAGTACTAAGTCAAGTTAATAAAGTGCCAAAGTGCCCCTGTGGAAATAAAACTTTACATGAAGAGTGACTTGAGATTATTTAGTCCTTGGTGGTAGAACATTTCTTTAATGTGAAGATGAATCATTGCTTTTTCAGTCTTTTAAAAAAATTTTATTTCAGAACCGCCTTTAAATACAGACATCATTACCAAATGCACATATACTGAAGATTTTCCAAGGAATAAGAGCTGGAAATAAGTTAAGAGCAATTAGGAGAACTGAAATTGTCCCAGAGAAGCTATGAGGATCATGCTTCCTTAAATGTCCTCAATAACCAATCCAACCTCTTCCTTAGTGAACATGTGGAAATTCTGGCCAGGCTGCATGGTGGCTAGCTCTGTTAGTTGTATTCAGCTTCTCTTCCATTACTTGTTTGAGGATGATGAGCAAAGACTTGACGGCTTCTTTCAGTGTCATGGACTTGTAGTAAACTTTTTGCAAGGAGCTCTGGGCATCTTCTGAAGCAGAGCCAATTGTTCAAGCATAACATTGTACCAAGGTCCCAGACTAGTTCATTTGAAGGAGCTGGGCTTTTTCTCATCAGCTCCTCCAAATAACAGTGCTACTCCAAATAGACAAGACATGGCACCCAGATCTGCATCTTCTTCTCCAAACCGTAGAGCCAGATTGGACACAGCCTGGATTATACCTTTCACTGTCATTGTCTCATTGTAGGTGGACCAGTGATTCTGTGTCTCCACTCTGGCTTTATCAATTAAAATCTTAGCATCAGCAGTAGGCTCACTCATGGCATAACCTATCTGAGCATCAGTCTTTACAATTCTCTCAGTGCTGCCTGGCTTCATGAGTGGGGAGATAATTCTCTTCCCCATAGCTGGGCACACACCCTCCAGTATCTGGATTCCAGTAACTGTAGAACCAAGCTTGATAGCCTCAATTGCACATTCCACTTGAAATCATCTTCCTTCAGGAGAACAAGTATTCATACCCCTGCCATACTCAGGGTGACGAATATGACAAGTGCTTTTTCAGCTTTGATTCAGGGAAGCCAAAGTCAAATGTTATGGGCCTAGAACATGGTGAAATGGAGTGAAGTGGTGATAGCGGGGACTAAAGTTTATAAGCCCTAAGTGAGACAGCTACTAATTGCCTCTGCCAGAAAGTTGCCGTGCTGGAATGTGGGCCCAGGATGCTAGGCATTTTGTTCATGCAGGAAGCCAGAAATATGGATTCGTCATGTCAAATCTCTTAAGTAATAAATATTGAAATTTATTTTATTCTTTTGTGCTCAGTGAAAGGCAAACAAAAAAAAAAGAAAGAAAACGCACACAGATATTTATAGATTGAATTTGATTCAAAGTTTACCGGTTTGAGATCAACCTTCTCCTGTAACTTGTTAATACGTGACCATTAGGAGGACCTCTCCTAAATTTCCTCACTTTTCTCACCAACCAACTTATCTACACTAACAAGGTAGCATAGTAAAATAATAATAATATACTAATATAGTAATAATAATAAAATAAAAATAAGTAAGAGCTGTATTTCTATATAGGGTGAATACCTTTAACCATACTCATTAAACTATCAAAGTATGAATGTTTCATTCATTCATTTCTATCTATTTGTCATTTACTTTGTGCCATGCACTATTTTAGGCTTTTTGAGCCACAGCAGTAAATGGCACATGTTAGGACCCTATTCTCAGAGAGCTTATATTCTGTTGGAGGAGGTGATCAGTTAGGAAAATATAATTAGTTTCATCTAGTAATAAATGCTTTGAAGAGTAATAAGATAAGGCGATATATAAGATAGTGTGTCCCTGGGTGGGTGCTTTTATATCAGGTGGGCAGGGAGGCTTCCCTGAGGAAATTACATTAGATCAGAGATTTGAATGACAAGAAGGAGTCAGCCATGAGAAGACATGAAGGAGGAACATACGAATTCCTAGAGAAGAACAAACATATCAGTCCTAATTTGGGAAATGACTTGGTGTGTTTCAGGAATAGACGTGAGTGTGATGCCACAGAAGCCAAGAATAGAAAGTAGTTCAAGAAGAAGCAAATGGCCAACTTTTAGCTGAGAAGTCTATTAAAATAGTCAAATAACTATTGAAGTTAATATGGGAGGGGCTCATTTGTTATAAGAACTACCTCAGTTGAATAGCAGTCATCTGAGGAGAGAATAGGAGGTAAAGGAGAAGAGACAGAGGCAGCTGACAACTTTTCCAATAAGTTTATTGTGAAAAGGAGCTAAGACGAGGAATGATAGCTGCAAAGCACAGTGGATTAAAGAAGGTTTTATAAAGTAGAAAGATTCTAGAATATGGTGCTAAGATTGACTCAGGAGAAAGACTGATGATTCAAGAGGCACGTTCATTAAAAGATGAGCAGTGGTGGGAGTTAGAGCACAAATGGAGAAGTTATGAACAGGGACATTACATTTATTTTTTAAAAAAGGCAGGTGTGTGAATAGAAGTTCAATTTCATGTACGTGGGTAAATTTTCTAATGAAAGAGAGAAAATTTTAAATTGAATCTCTTTTATCAAGGTTATCATTTGAGAGGGAAGAATGAGTGGTAAGGAAGTGTGGCTGGACAAAAGAGAAGGCATGAAATACTCACTTTGGGTAGTGTCAGTAAATATACAATGTAGTGGGGGTTGCAGAGCAGTGGAGAATACCATGCCATTTATGGGCATGTATTTAGAGTGAGAGAAGACAGCATTATTGTGCATTATGAAATTTGCCCTATGTGGTAGGATGAATAATGGTCCCCAAAGATATCTAGGTTCTAATTTCTGGAATCTGTGAATGGTTCTTGAGATAGGTTATTTTGGATTATCTGTATCTGTTCTAAATGTAATCACAAGTGCCCTTATAAGAAGAAGAAGGATGAAGGGTATTTGATTAGAGAAAAAGAAGGTAATATGACAAGAATAAATTTCTCTTGTTTTAAACCACTAAGTTTTTGGTAATTTGTTATGCAGCAGTAGGAAACGAATAAACTCCATTAATTAATTAATTTCATTTGTATCTTTAACCTCTCCCCTTTTTTCAGGCTATTTCCTATAAACATGTTTACATGATTTAAGAGTCTTAAAAAAAAAAAAGAAAAAAAAAGAACATTAAACAAAAACAAAATTTTTTTTATTTAGCTCTAGCTACCATCCCCTTAATAGTCCTTTTTATTAAATATATAGTTCTTTTTATTAAAAGTTAAAGGTTTTAATTTTTATCTTCTCCTCACCTCTCATCTATTCTTTAATCCACTGTCAACTGTCTTTAACCGTTTTCTCTAGTAAACTGTTCTCAGTATTCAGAAATGGGCTTTTATTCTTCACTCCAGTGTACTCTGTTAACTTCTACTTTTCTCAGCCTCTTTGTTAATCAATTGATTTTTCTCATTCTGGTCATTTTCTCTCCTCCTCTGTCACACCACCTTTTCTCCCCCTTTTCTAGTTACTCTGTCTCTTCTATGTTCATTCGTCTTTAGTCTCCTTCATGGGCTTCTCTTTTTCAATTTTTTTTTCCTTACTGTTCTTAACATAGCTCTATTTTTTTTTTTTCTCATTCTATACTCGGTTCTTGAGTAATCGTATCTATTTCCAGAACTTTGATTACCATCCATGTACTGATCACTCCAAATTTTCTATCTGACACTCAGAGTACTCATCTGGCCAAATACACTCTGTTCCTCTATACCTTACTGTCACAATGAGATGTCCTAGTTGGAATGACAGCTCCTGTTGTCCTGCTCTACAGCACATCCATACTACATTGCAGTGATTGAGTACATTGGATCTAGAGTCACTGAACTGTATTTGAGTCTGATTTTATTCCCTTCTTTCCTGAAATAGCTTGAACAAGTGATTTCTCATCTTAATTTGTGAAATAGTAAAACTCCTTTAAACTGTGATTATTAAATGAGAAAATGCGCATCGAGTACAAGGCATAATACCTATCACAGTATGTGATTAATACATGTCGACAATTGTTATTGCTGCTAGTTTTCTTCTTTTCCTTTCTTTCTAAGTACTGTATCTGCTGGTAATTCTACCACGGCAGTCCTATTTCCTACCATTGTTGCTGTAGTAGCTTCTAATCTCTTCCACAGTTTATGGTATTCCCAGCCAATCATTGCCACCTCCACTCCTCTTTGCATTTTTCTTCATCACGTTTCCTGTCACTCCTTCATTCTCCTTTCTATTTTATTTGAGTCTCTTTGTCACTCCCACACTCTTATTTTTCCGTTCTCTTTGTCTTCTCTTCCTTTTTTTTTTTTTTCTCCAATGAACTTAGAAATCTCAATAGTCCAGACCGCTCTGTAAGATATCTTCCTCATTGCCAGGTTCTATTTCTTCATTTTCACAGTTGCTGTTTATTTTATTATTATTTATAGTAAAGATGGGAAGAGAATGACTAATAACAGCCCTATAGGCCTCTTTTAACTGACAGCCCTGGAAAAGAGGTTTCCTTGAAATATGTTAGTGACAAATCATTTGGCAAACATTAATGGTATGTGCTACTGGGACAGTCATTATCTATGGACTGCTATAGCAGGATGTCTAAGGTGCTTATGTTAAACAAACCTAGAATCTATGAGCTTATGTGGCATGGCCCGCTGAAAACATCATGTCACATTCCTAGTATAAAATAGGATATTTCAGGCGAAAATAGCTCCCAATTATGTGAACCATGTGTCCATACATTTATCTCTTGGAGGCTTTATTGTTAATCTGAGTCAGTGTGTCCTGACAGATAAGGAAGGCCTGGGAGATTGTGTTAGTCATTCTGGATATTTCCCTGCTTTGTCTGTGTCATCGAATTACACATATCTTTGAAATCATTAGTAAAGCTTGATATTGGGTAAGGTTTATGACTTGTTGAAGTCTGATTTGACAACTAAAACCTTTGCATTTCTTCAGTAGATATGGTGGCATTCCAGATGACTTCTGTTGCTAGAAATCTCTCTAATTATCTGAGTCAATACTGGGCTATGATTCCAACACAATTATCTGTAGTAATTCCAGTTCCCATGGAGGCAATACATTATCGTATGTAACTTAGTAAAGAAACATGAAATACATCATCAATATGTCTTTGAGTCTGCATAATGCCATAGGAACAAATATCAATCTGACCAATGATTTGCTATTATAGAGTTCACTAGAATTTTCAAGTGTTAAAAATTAAATTATTTATTCATTTAGTCTCTAACTATTTAAGAAATCATTCCTATAGAAATAAATGCATTTCTTCACTGAATTAAAAATGAACCAAATTTACAAGTAAGGAATAATGTTAGTTTACTTTCAAAATATCCTGTCTTCTTTTCTCATTTGTAACCTAAACTATTTGGATTTTATTTACAATATGTAGAAATATAAGATGCCATATTTCTGTCTTTTTATTTTTACTGTTACAATGGATATTACATATTTCTCAAGTGTGCTATTTTCCAGACAAATGTGTATTCCATCATATTGTAATTAGGACCACAATATTTCCTAGAATATTGCTTAGATCTTAATGAAAGGATAATCATACTACAAAGCTTTATATTTTGGGCATTACATTTATTTTTCAGTGATTCTTTTCCTTTGTAGAAACAATTTTTATTCTTTTGCATCATGTACCAAATGGAAAATAAAGATATTCTTTGAGAATGAGACTGAGTGTTGCCCGTTGATAAGAATTCGAATATCAACATGAACACCCTTTTCTGTCCTCCTCTTATAAATTTTTTAAATTCTTTATTTCCTTTTACTGAGGATTCCTTGGATATTTCTTAACGCTGCTTTTATTTCTGCATCTTTTTAAAATGATTTACATGTAAAGAGGATTACAATGTACAGGGATTTAGGAATGAATCTGGAAAGCCATCTGGGTTCAGAAGGGGAGTCGATATCACTTACAGGATAATAAAAATAATAGTCCACTTTTGTATAGTCCTTTTAACTTTTCAAAATTATTTCATTATATAATGATATTTCTAATTTATAAATATCATAATCTACAACACATAGAAGCTGAGATCTCAAGATGTTCCAATTTACTGAATTATAACAGAAAACAATTTGACAAAAATAAAATCTCAAAATGGATTTTCTTTTGACCATCCTTTGAAAAGGCTGGTCATTTTCTTAAATGATGTAAATCAAGAAGATTTAAGATTGGCCCTAAATAAAACCACCTCCTCATGGGAAGGGAACACAATAGCGCTGGCACCCAGATCCACTGAGGGAGGCTCTTCCCTGGGTTTTGTCATGGATTGTGTTATTGTTCCCCTTTGTGCTCTGCTTTTCTCTGCAGGAGGATTATATCTGCCTACAGGTTAACTCAGATGTATCCATATGATGTGTTTTAGTCAATGAAATGTGAGAAGAAGTGAAGGATATTACTTCCTGGCAGAGCTTTAAGAAGTAGCACATGTTTTGCCATTTTCCCTCTCTTGTGGTGAGAGATATATTTGACATAACAAAACTATAGCCAACCAGAAATGGACTTGTATGATGAGTGAGAAATAAAATTTTATGTTATGAGTCACTGACATTTTGAAGTCATTTATTACTGAAGCACAACGTAGACTAGCTTGACTGACATGTTTGTTCAGATTCTTAGGAACTTGATTGTCCTGTTCTCTAATGCTGCTACTCTGTTTTTAATATTCTGACCTAAATGTGGTAAAAAGGCATTTTTCTTGATCCTCTATTGCTGAAAGAGCACCATTTAAAAGACTACTATATCTAGGTGTCAGAAAAATTTGAAACAAACTCGGAATCTAGTATAATTTCCCATATTTTTACTGATTCTCTAATTCTGTATGGAACCCAGGATAAACCATCAATAGAAGTGCAGTCTTTTGTTCCTGCTCTTGGCTAGCAATTGAGTGGCTCTTAGCATCTGTGGCAGACATTACAAAGATGCTCAGATGAGCCATCTCTTCAAGAAAGGACTCATCGCCCAGCTGTGAGGACCATCTGTTAACTCCTTCGGGTCCACCCCAGCTTGAGTTGAGGCCATGCTCTACTCATAGTAGCTTCACTCAATGACTAAGGCAGAATGTGGTGCAAGCACTTAGCCATTTTCTTTCAACAGGGGACTTCTCCAATGGATAATCTTTACTCTGAGGCTCTCCATTGGGCTGGCAGAGACTTTGTTAGATCTTTATTGCCATCTGGCAATTCCCAATGCCCAATCCTGTTTCTTCAAAGATATTACTTTCCAAGATATTTTGTAATCCTAACTTTGGGTTGGCGTCTGCTTCCTAGAGAAACAAACCATCACAGTGTTTGCTTTATTTTGGGGAGTGCTCTCCTAGGTATTAAGTCAGGATCAAATAAATAGGCGAATAAATGAGCGAATGAATGAATGCTTGCCCCGGCCTTATCTTTCTATGGCTATTCTTCTCAGTGCTTGTCTCCTGTCTGTGTTTATTCACTGGGCAGCTTTACCATCAGCAGGATAATCATGCTTTATTACAAAACAGTAATTTGTAGCAGCTACATAATAATATATTTAAATGTGTATCCTTGGTTTTGTTGAAATTTTATAATGAAATGTTCTCCCTGATAATTTTCTCAAGTGTAAAGTAGAAATTTTAAAAGTTACTTTCCCATAGAGTTGCAAGAAGAATTAATAGTTAATGTTCAATAAGTGCTCACTTTTGTCAGGTTTTACATGCACAAAATTGTCTTAGTCCCTCATCAGGTGCAGGTACCAGGGCAAATGAGGATAAGTGACACATAGCTAGTAGTATTAGGTTGGTGCTGAGACTGGAACCTCGATTGAGTGACATCACAGCTCAATTGCTTAACCAATCTGCTCTACTCTTTTTCTCAGTGAGCTCTGTAAAGAACGTAACAACATGTTGGCCATGAATTTAAACCCATCATTTGTTGGAATAGGCATTCAATAAATGCCAACCACTATGACTATTTATTCATTTTCAAAGCTAAGGAAACAAAAATTGACTAATTTAGACAGAAAGAAATAAAGGACCTTTAAAGCCCATTTAATGAATTTGGACTTTATCTTGAGGATTATTGAAGAGTATTAAGCAAAGATTGACATTCAGATTTACATGTTAAAAATGGGTTCTCTATGTAGTATGCTCAACATATTGAACTTGGCTATGAATGGAGATTAAAAAAAAAATTATAGAAAATATCTTGAATAGAGGTGAGGAGCACCTGAGCTATGGTAGTAGCAACAAGAATTGAAATAAAAAAACTTGAAAAAAAATAGGAAACTCCAATTATAGACTTGCCCTTGCCAGTAAATTGTCACATTAGTCTGGACATTTAATCCATCTGGACTTCAGTTACTAACTTTTGCAAAGGAATTATTTGAACGAGGAAACTGCTAGTTTTTCAATTGTGCGATATCTATTCGGATAGAGTGAGGGGAAAGAAAGGGGAAAGGGAAGGAGGGGATGGCAAAGAGTAGAAGATTTGTAGTCATGAATATAGTAGAAAAGATTTTGGATTAACTTTGGTTTGTATTCTTTGTGCATTTATGACATTACTAAGAAAGTTTTTTGTTTTTTTTTTTTCAGGCAAAAATCTAAATAAAGCGTATTTAACATCCTGCTTTAAGTTCCTTTACCTCTCAATTTACTTTTAAACTCCCTTAGCCCAATAAACATTTATCTAGTCTTTTGAGAAAGAATTTATAACTACTTAGAACTGTCACTTAAATTTGAATAGATGGCGTCAATCATAGCGGGGGTGTTTATAAGTTTGTGAAAAGCATTAAGCAAGCTCCCAATAAAACCAACTTTTCTTTAAAAAAAACTCTAGGATTTCTGCAAATTCCATAAACTTGGGCAGTCAGGGCCAATAGATATTTACCATAAAGACTAGTGACTTGAGTCTGTATCTCAAGCAATACAGATAATTGTAGAAAAAGTAAAGAAACTTGCTCCTTTTAACTCTTTTGCTTTGGAAAATTGTGTTGCTTCTGCTACAGACCTGGCAGAGTAAAGTGGATCATTTTGGGAATTGCTGCTGTGTGTGACTCTTGCGAACTACTGCAGTGGTGATTTCCAAAGTCACTGCAGAGGTGAGGTGGCAGGGTCACTAGGTGTTAGCACTTTCAGGGCTCTTTGTCAGTTCTGCCGAACAGTTGACATCAATTTCAGGAGGAAGAAAAGTTCAGGGACTCTACTTTCACTTGGCAAAGCTTCAGGAGATAATGGTTGAATGAATAAAACATCTACTAATTTACCAGTACTTCTAGAACTCCATGTTTCTTTATTTTTCTTTATTTTTTAATTTTTTTAGGTGAGGCAACCCTTGGTTGACCTTACAGATTGCAAAGATCTTATCAGCTTACAATCCCTTATTTATTTTTATTTTTTACACCTATAGCACCTGGTCTTCCTAGGTGATCTTCTGTCCAAGTACTAACCAGGGCCAACCCTGCTTAGCTTCTGAGATCAGGGCTTGTTCAGGGTGGCATGGCCGTACACAAACTCCATGTTTCTTGAGTGTTGAACTAAATGAGGAGGCTAAAGTAGTTGATTTAAAATTTTTGTTTATTATCATTCTAAAAAAATCCAGAAAGAATCCATATTTTATTTAAAAATATCAGTAAATATAAACACAGCACATCCTTCCTGAAACACTGAAATAGTCTTCTACTTCATTTTGCCTTTCTGTAGTCTTTCTACACAATGTAGCCAAGAAGATTTTTTTGAAATGAAAATCTGATGGCATTCCCTGTTTAAATATCTTATTGTCTCACCTGTTTTTTAAAAAATCAGTAGATTCATTCATTAACTAATGGTATGTAAGAAATCATACCAAAACTTAGTTGCTTAAAACAATAAAAATTGTTTTCTTTTCCTCACAATTTCTGTGAGTCCACACTTCAGGAGTGGTTTGGCTGAATGATTCTGGCCTGAGGTCTCTGAGTTCCTGTTAACTTGTCTGAAGCTGCAGCTATCTGAAAGCTTGACTGAGGCTGAAGGATTCACTCCTAAGATGGTTCCCTTTTATGGCTATTAATTTGCTAATTATAAATTAGTTTCTCTCCACAGGGCTACTTGAGTATCATCACAACTTGGTGTCTAGTTTAGTCCAGAGTGAGTGTTTCAAAGATGCAAGGTAGACTCTTCACTGAATTTTATGACTTAATCTCAGAATTTACTTTATCACTTCTGCCATATTCTTTTGGTCACATAGTCCAGCCTGCTTTAATTCATTGAGGGAGGGGCTACACACGGGTATAAGTAATAGAAGGCAAAAATCATTGGGTACCATCTTGGAGACTGGCTCTCATAGTTGGTTTTCATTTGTTTACTTTGGGATAAAGTCCAAACTCTAAGACATTGCTTACAAAGACTCTCATGATATAACCGTTTTTTTACAACTTTAATTTCATCCTGCCACTCCTTGAATCATGCTTAAGCCATTTAAAAGAAATCCTTATTCAGTTCTTCTAATTCATCATATTGTTCTCACTCTTATCCGAGATCTCATATTCCTGTCCTTTAAATGGACTCACTCCTACTCATTCTAAAGTTTAAGTTATTAGATAGTACTCTTTTCTGAAAGTTTCCCTTGACTTTCCAATCATGGATTGGTTATTTCTGTGCCACAAAGTATTCTGTATTTCTTAAATAATAATATATATTATACCTATTTTTATGATTACATTTATCTTTTTGTGTATACACTAGTGACCTTTGAGATTTGTGAAGGCATGCATATTTTGGTAATTATTTTACCTTATTGCCCATCCCGTGCCTAAAATGTAGAAATATTTGTTGAATGAAAGAATGAATGATTACACAAATGAATGTAAGAATATCTTGTCTCTTAGTAAGTAACATTTAATTGACTTCTGGTTTTCTAAGAAAAAGGACATAATCTAATAGCTAAACTCACTTATTAATCCTTTTTATTTAATGTATTTCTCTTTATAAACATTAAAAACAGAAAAGAAAAATGTAATGTAATATATCAAGACTAGGGTTTGGTTCTCTGTAGGTTAACACTGGTGTTTTGTTGATTCTAGAAATGTATATCCTAAATTTTTCTTCTAAAGTCAGTGATAAACTGATGAAAATGATTTTTTCTTTCTAAGTTACATATCAGTACTCTGACATCTGAGAATCAGTGAAAGTCAAGATTTTCTACCAAATTAAAATCTATATTTTTTTCGAAGCTGTAAAATTATAATGTTTTGGTTAAAATAAATGGTGTCAAATTTTCATATCTTTAAATTTAGTATCGCCTGTACATTATTTTTATATTTCAGTTTTAAAGATGAACAAAACATCTTCATAAAGTATAGTATTATTTAACTGTACGATACAAAGATCACTATGAATTTGAAATGTTTTCATCAAATATGTCATTTTTCTCCCCACTGAACATGTCACTGAATGTAACCAAATCACTATCCTACTCTGCATAGCACTTACAGAAATAGTAGCATTTAAGAAGAGTACTTCATACTTCAGTGGTAAAGTTTCAGTAAATATTTCCATTATTTTTAAAGTGGTGAGATCTGTTTTTCCTCAGATGTTAAATAAGTGGCAGGAAGCAGGGAAGTGGATAGTTCATGTCTCATCTTACAGATTGGAGTCTATGAGTAAGCTCTTTGTGTAGATTGATGTGATATCTATTACTAGCATCCAAGGGAACAGAACCTGGCTGGCTAGTTACTTGTCTTGATTAGACTGATGTTTCTGGTATTAATGGCTTTGGTTCTCACGTTTATCCTCAGATAAACTTATGGAGTAGATACTTTAATAAAGCTTTCTCAAAGTGGAAAAATTACCTTGAATTTTATCAGTGCAACATTTACATAGAGCAAAAATTAGTGCTTTATTTGATAACCAGTTTATGGTAATCTATGGCCCTCTGGTATATTGACATCATTTACACATCATGCAGCCTGCCTCCTTCTTGCCTATTGTCTCTCACAACCCCACCCCCCAAAAAAATATTACTCTGATTTCTAGTCCTCAAATACACCATGCCCTTATTATCCTTATGGGATGTAATTTGAAATCAGCAATTTAGTAAGTTTTTAAATCATTAACTAATGACCATTTTGTTTCTTCATTGTATGCTTGGCACACAGATGGTAAATAAATAGCTAATTTTCAGTAACAATTCTTCTGGTGATTTTTAAAAATTATAATGATACAAGAATTTAAAAAATGTGGAAATGACTGGGAATTTTAGTGTTTGTAATATGCTAATTATTCTAGACATTTGTTGTAAAAGACTGCTTAAATAAATCTTTAGCTATAGTTTCGGTCAACAATTTTAGCTGTTGATGTTTGCTTGGTGGTACAGGATCATAAAGAATTAATATTTCTAAATTAGCATGGTCCAGTCTTCCAGTTTATTGCCCTAGTCACCCAATTTTCAAGTTGATGGATTTTTCTCTCAGGTGCTAGAAGGTGATTTTTGGATAAATTGTTTTGGCTAAACTTATCTTTAAATATTGGGTGATAAATATGTGTTGATTTGATCTGACAACTTAAAATATCAATATCTTAGATCATTTAGAGTGTGTTTATTTTTCATTATGAAATTCATGCATGTGTGTATAAAGAAAATTTAACAGTAAACAGAAAAGTGAAAACTCTTTTCTAGTTACCCTAACAAAACAATTATTGATCTTAAATATAATTCTAATCATTTTCTACTTTATATAAATTTTTGCATATACTCATAATCATATTTTTGCCTTACAATTTTCTATTTTGTTTTATTTACTTCAGTCGACATCTAACACCATTTGTATCTTAACATTATGCTTAATAGTAGATATTTAATAAATGTGATAAGTTGAATATATGAAATATATTTAGATGCCAGAAGAATACATATTTATACATTCACATAATAGGTCCAAGGCTTTTCACAATTCTAGGACTCACCATTAGCGGCATTATCCATGCAAATAACATTCTCAAGGGTGTAACTGTATTTATGTGGACCACAATGTGAATGGTGTCTCCTAGAAATGTGCATCGCTGTGGCCCTGTATGTTTGTTTATGTATAATGCACACACATACATAAACAATGCATAAATACACATACATACATACATACATAAATATAATAGCCATAGATATTTATCAATCTATAAAACTATGGCTATTATCCTCTGCGAAATTGGATGCATCCAAACTCATTTATTATTTATTTAATAAATATTTATGTTCACTGATACTGAGCTAAGGGTTAGGGTAGCAATGTAATAGAAAGATAGACATTATTCCTACCCTCTTGAAAATGTCATAGGTGGTAATGTAAGAGAGTGTTAACAGGAAACTTACTGATATCGCACCTCTAAAATGCTAAGTAGCTCTATGATTGCAGGAAGTAGCCAGGAAGCATCCTTACATTCCAAACTGTGGTCTGAACCATGTATGCCAGGATTGTAAAGGGTGACCAGAAAAATGATTCTGCTAGTATCTCTCACCCTCCACACTTAAGAAAAGGCTGAGAATTTATTTGAATTTGAGGTTTGGAAGAGAGGATTTCTTTGAGAGAAGTCAGAGCCCTGTGCATTTGCCCTCCTTTCTCTCTAGGTAAGGAGAAAATCTCTGCTCCCTTCCTCCTTTATCAAATGTAGGTATCTCCAAGAAATCCATTCTGAGAATTGGCTTGAGTCCCCTGGAATTGGAGGAATACCAAAGCTGGTTCATGATTTACTAAAAAGATTAAAAATAAAATAAGTGTCTGAGGTAAGAGAATAGCCAGTTGCCTTGTTTATCTGATGGTAAGGCAAGTAGACACTGCCCTTGTCATGAAGGGCATTTCTTAGGACAGCAAAGGAGGGGTCATATTACTTGTAGATTGAATGTAGATGCCACATAAGAGAGATAACCGAGAAGTCTTGAAAAGACTTTGTTCAAGGGGATCTACTAAAGGTATATAGTGGCCACAGCAAAAAGGGGCTGAAAGCAGAGTTTTAAGGGACATTATAAATTGCCTACATGGGGAAGAATCACAGTCTTAGGAATAACAAATGGTGATTGCCAGTGGGACGGCTCTCTGAAGCTGGTATACATACTCCCAAAGAAGGAAAGAAAAAACAAACTAGGCCTTGGACCAGCCACGCAAAGGATGTCAGCGATGTATGGCAAATGGGCCAGTCTCTGCACCTCACTTTTCTCTATCCCACCAGAGAAGTCAGAGGCAGCATGGAGTCAAAAATTAAAGTAGAGAAAGAAGCCAAAACTCTCCGTGCTGGCCACTTTAGGCCAAACTAAAAGAGAAAAGGTTTAACGTGGATGACATGTCATGGTTTTTATACTAGACTAGACTAGGCTAGATATGGTATTTTTAATATTTTAATATCATGAAGTAAGTTGAAAAACAATGACATTTGATTGAAATTTTATGCATCACAGGGAAAAAATTGTTTAAAGGGGAAATTGTGAAAAAGTAGTTATGTTATTCTTTTACTTCATTCAATCTCATTCATTCTAGTAACTGGTCACAAAATGCAATGACAACAAAGTGTCCCAAGTTCTATAATATAGGAAATAAAGTATGTTATGGGAAGACAGAAAGAGCTTTGCTTCTTGAACCACTCTACTAGCAAGTGCTCCATGATGGTAGATGTGAAGAGAGGTAATCTCTGATACACAGTAAATTCTGTCTAAGGTACTGGACATCTCTTCAGGTGTCTTGAAGAGATGGGTGGAAAGACAGAAAAGCAGGGGTCGAGTAGGGTCAAAAAACTTGAAGAAATTCTATTTCTTGCATCTCAGAATGTGCAGCGTAATATTTTCGATGTACTCAACTTTCTCTTGTGGTGTCTACCAAGACTCGCAAAAGCATCCTGTAAGGAGGAGGAAAGCTTTAAAAACCTGTCAGTTTCAGAAATTGCTAACACATCTTACAATAATTCCAGTCAGGTAAGATCTTTCATGTTCTTCCCCTTTTTCTCTTCCTCCTTTTGATCCTAGAGGGGAGATTGAAACAGAATATAGCTAGCAATAGAGAAAAGCGGTAAAAGATCTTACAGTTGAACGAAACTGGAAGCCTGGGGTAGGGCATTTATAATTACTAAATCAAACTGTGTCTTTGACTTTAAAGTTACCTAGAGTTTCCTGTTCCCTAATAATAAGAACTAATACAGACAGTCCCCATTATGTACCAATCATGGTTCCAAGAGCTTTTACTTCTATTAACTCTTTTAATTCTCAGAAAAACCCCAGGATGAAGGAATTGATAATGTTCTGCATTTTATAGAGGATAAGATTGAGGCACAGTTAAATGACTTGCCCAAGGTTACATAATTTGTAACTGGAACAATTTGAGATTTAAACTGAGCAGTCTGGTACCAGAGTGCCTGATGCTAACCACTAATTTATATGCTGAAAGTAAAGATAAATGTCATGGATCTGCTCTATTTTTCATCAAGTACCACATACAGGGAACCCGCCCTCCACTAAGCATTTCGAATAGAGAGAAGGAAACAGTAACAAAGTTGCTTTTACTGTCATCCTTATCCATAGCTTTGCTTCTTGCAGTTTCAGTTATCTGCTGTCAACAGCGGTCAGAAAATATTAAACTGAAAATTTCAGAAATGAACAGTTCATGTGCACTGTTTTGAGTAGTGTGAAGAAATTTTGTGCCATCCCACTTTGTCCTCCCAGGATGTGAATCATCCCTTTGTCCAGTGTATCCACACTGCCTGTTAGTCACTTAGTAGCTGTCACTGTTATCAGATCAACTGTCACAGTATGCAGAGCTTATGTTCAAGTAATCCTTATTATACTTAATGTCTCATTCACCTCACTTCATCTCATCACATAGGCATTTTATCATTTTCCATCATCACAAATGGTGAGTATACTTCAATAAGATATTTTGAGAGCGAGAGACCACATTCACATGACTTTTATTATACTATAGTGTTATGATTATTCTATTTTTATTATTAAATATTATTGTTAATCTCATACTGTGCCTAATTTAGAAATTAAACTTTATCATAAGTATGTATGTATAGAAAAAATATATATAGCATATCAAGAGTTCTGTGCTACCTGCAGTTTCAGGCATCCACTACAGATCCTGGACCGTATCCCCTGCAGACAAGGGGGAACCACGATATAGCTATAATTCCTTGTTCAGGGTACTGATTGTTTACGTGTGCTTCAGCTATTAAAAGGTTCTGAAGAGTTCTAAAATTCCTTGTCCTGTAGAGGGATATGCTTTTTGGTATAATCGCTGTCACTTCTGTGCAGATTGGTTTTGGGAAGTATAAGAGTGGAGGAAGTTGCGTAAGTTTGAAAGACTATTGTGAGCTGAACTAGGTAGTGGAGATGGATAGGAGAGGAGATAGTCAAGTTATGTGCATGAGATAGAATAAGGTTGATTGGATGTGTAGGTAAGAAAGAATCGTGTGTGTCATTAATGTTTTCGTGTAAAACTGAGAGAATACATTATAAAGTAAGAGTGAGGAAGAAATTAGAGCACTTGTGACAAACTCCTGACACCATGTATTGTAAATGGCTAAGAAGGTTTGCTGTAGTGGGAATATTTACGTTCTAGCACCCTGCATATGTCCTAAGGAAAGTGATATAAACCCTCAATGCCTCTTCCACCTTATCTATGATGCACCAGCACCTTTCTCGTGGTGTATCGAGGAGATCATGTGCAAGGATACTTGGTAGAGATTTGCACAGTCCTGGCACACAAAAACTCTCAATTAATGCTACCTGTCTTTTATGAGACCATTTCCTTTTTATCTACCTCCATTAGTGATATGGCTCTTTGAAATAATTTCTACACATCACTAAAGACACAAGCTTGCTCTTAGAGGGAGCTGATATTTCACGAAGATGGTTCATTGCTCTAATGTAAATAGTGAAGATCCCTTTGACGTTGTTATCTACTGACAAAACTACTCTGTTTTGGTATGATACAAGTATAGAGGGCACTGGAATGTCATTTACTCCACATACATAATGGATGAGACAATTAGGTAAGAAGGAAAATAATTGCAAACTAACTGCAAAGTGCAATATTGTGTCAAGTATGAGGTGATAGAGCCATGTCAAGGGTTAAAATTTCCCTCATCTGTCTATTTAAGGCCCCTGACAAAACTGTCACATTCTGGGACATTTTTGACATTTTATTTTCTGTATTCTACACATGTTCTCTGATTCTCTTCATATTTAAATATATGGTAAATCTGCTAAAGTTAAATCAACTCTTTTAGTTCTATTTAATTTTTATGTCAAATGCATTACATTTTTGACATACTTATTGTTATCAAAACTTTGATTTTTCTAATTATATAAAGACTTAAGATGCAATAAAGTATTCAATTTGTTGCAAAAACACTGCTCTACATATCAGAATGGTGACAGATAGAGTGATTTATAGATTTATGCATAGCTCCATCGTATCATGGCTTGAAATGTTAATTAGCTAATACACAAGATAATTTGGGAGTGTCTGTGAATAATATACAGAAGTGTAGTCTGTAAACCAAACAATTCTAAGTTGAAATGTGCTTACAGAAGCAAATGCAAAATTTGGATTCAAGGAAAAATCATAAGGGAGAAGCAGAGTAACAAAAATGACTTCTTTAACCAAGATGGAGAATAAGAATCTTCCCCACCCAGGAAGTTGATGTCTTAAATTGCTATTGTTTTAGTGTCATTTATAATCATTTACCAACTGGCTTTTGAAGGTAAATCAGTTTATCTTTTGTTTGTAATTCTTTTGAGGGAAACTTAACTTCTTTAATCTATCATGTCTTAATTATCTTCAAAATTAACATTATATAAGATAAATCACATTTTGCTACACTTTATAGATTCTGGGATTGTCTTGTTGTCACTACTTTGTCATCAGTATAATTCCAAAATTTTTATTTGCAATCTATAGGACCTGGAGTGGTAAACACAGCTAGAATTAAAATGTATTGACAGGTGAAAGTAAGTTCTTCAGTCACAAAGAGAAATGCAGTCATAAAACCCCTAAATTCCACCACTTTCACATTCTAAGCCTTAGAAGTTTTTCTTTCCTTGATTGTACATCCTTCAGTTCATAGTCTGTGCTTTATTTTTTTCCTGGTAGAATTGGTTGATATACTTAGAGTTGAAAAGACAGGGGTGTTATTTAATAAAGATAGATTAATAAAGATAAATAATTGTTTGTTTCTAAAAGGGTGAACACAAAGAGCTCTGTCTGTTCTGCACACTCTCCACCTGCCCCTACTGTGTAGAGCAGCACTTTTCGGTTCCATGTGCATAGCAACCACCTGACAATCTTCATAAAATGCAGATTCTGACTCAATAGGTCTGGAGACCTTAAATTCTGTTTTCCTAACAAGTTTCCAGGTGGTTCTCTGGGGACTACACTTTGAGCTGTAAGGTTCAACAGGACAAAGGGAAGGTCAAGGTAGGCTAAATATTTTACTTTAATCCTTTTACTATGTTAGACATCTTAATGTTAATTATCTGCTGTCAACCCCTAAAATAGCTCTCAAGATAAGTGATATTATCCTTAAAATGTGGGAAAATAAACAGACAGACATTGATATAGCAAATCAGAGTAACAAACTGATCTCTCCATTCAATAAGCAAGATGTGAATTGTGAAATTATCTAATTCCTGAAAGTCTTAGTTTCCACTTTGTAAAAAAATAAAAGATCTACACCACGGGGATATTAAAAGGGTCTGAGACATATGTAAAGCATCTAGCACAGTTGCTGACCCAAGTAAGCCCATATAACTAGTTGTCTATTGTTATTATTCTAACTCCAACTTTAGCACTATATTTTGCCAGTCATCCAAGAAGAAAACTTAAGTGCTTATATTTCATAGTGTTGGCCATCAAGAGATGATATAATTTGAATTATAAGGGTAATTGACAAATTTGTACTTCCATTGACCTGATTGGTTAAGATACTTAATCTATAATATCACTCTCCTTTTTTAAATAATGAATCTTGGTAATAGCCATTCATTGCAAATTATGAATGTGCTGAACTTCTTGTAGTTTTCATTAGTCAGCACTGAGGCATACTGAGTGTGTATTTTTTTCTCAGCATGGAAAAGTACAAGTCAAGCAGTGAACCCTAGTATGCCTGCCAATCACTTAGTAATTTCAAGATTGCAAATTAGCATCATGTTGAAGTGGTAAGATTATCAGGGCATAATGCATTCATTTATGTTAATGACTACTTGTTTTATCTTATACAAGAATCAAACATTTCCCCTAGAAGCAAAAAGAATGACAGGACCAACTGGAAGTTTTTAATAAGGAGTCTGTGCATTTAAATGTGTGATTAACTTATGATTATATTGCACTCCTTTATTTCAAAGGAAATGATATGATGAAAGGAGAAAACATTATTTATAAAAGGTAAATGTTTTCTTTCTAAATGTAACTAACATTTCAGTTACTGAAATGGAATTTTCCATAGAAGTATAAGAAATGGCCTCTGCCCTCGAGGAGGAAAAAAAGATACGCAAATAATTAGAGACTAATTGTAGCCTAAATTCTGTGAAAATAGCTACATATAAAATAAGAATTTAAAAAAAAATAGGAGAAAAGGGAATAATTATAGAAGTGATGAATGAGACTGGAGCTCAGATTGGAAGAATAACTTACTTGTGGATGGGGGATCAAGATGAAAAAACCATTTAGAAGATAGCATCTCTTTTTTGTTTTTGGAAAATAATGGGGCTAAGGATCAGAAAACCTGAATTTAAAGTTTGTACTGGTTTGAGAAAGTGACTGTACATTTCTTGAACCACATTTTCTCATTTGTGAAATGAGAGATTTATTAAAGCTGTTTTCCTGACTACTCTATAGTTCTTTAATTCTAAAATTCTATGTTTAGCTATCCAGGGCAGGAAATAGAAGGACGGGTGCCGGGCACACATGTTAGGAGCTAGTAGGAAATAAGATTTTGCATAGAGCATGAGCCAAACAATAGCCGCTTTCAGCAACTTGTACTTGAAACAGAACCGCTACCAGCTGCCGAGAATGGCAATGAGAGGACAGTTCAAAAGAGGTCAGGATTAAGATGTAATTTTGGACAAGGGAGCCAATGGATATCAAAAGACTAAGAAAGAAATCAAATATATGGCAATACCGGAAGAGCTTTGTGAGTAAACTACAGACTGACTCAGGTTGTCAGGTCAAAATCCTATGTCATGGACATTCAAGCTGTTGAACTGGGCTCTGCGTGGAAGTGTCAGAGCTGCACAAGAAAAATTGGGTGCCCAGAGTTCAGTCCAGGAAACTCGATATAGCAAGGGTCAGTATTAATAAGGTTAAGAGAGCATAAAGTAAGACCAAGAATGTTACTGTTTTTAAAAATCCCTTCATAATGACGGCCCTTTCCCAAAAGAGTCAGCTGTGCTAATTAATTTAAAAACTCATTCCCAGTGCAAAACTTGAGCAAAAGTTTACAGAAGGCACCCAATTGAAAAGAATTTAGTTCAAAATTAGGTTAGTTTTATAGCTGATTCTCTCTGCCACCATTTTTTTTTTTTTTCAGTAGATTAATCCTGGATCAGTACCTTGGTCCTTGGTTCCGTGCCTAGATTCCACATTTTCCTCTACACCTCACTTTCTTTTCTCCTGTGGACAAAGAGTGACTTATCTGATTGGTAATTTGAGCTCTATTCTTGCTTTCAATTTTGTAATCAGATCAGCTTTCCGGACTACTCTTTCTCATTCATCAAGGAGCTTTCTCCTTCAGGGATGGCTTGTGGCTGTCCAGTTTAGCTATTAGTGGGATTTAGATACTAACACTGGAGTAAAGTATTAAGAACCCTAGTGTCTGCATACCAAAGTCACATTCTATAATCCAGTCTTCTCTTTCTACCACACTCTTCTGTCCAAGTCTCATTTGCTCCCGAAATCTGAGGGATAGGTGTTACTATTGTGACTAAACTAGCGGAAAGGATCAGATTGTCAAATCAGATGCATAAAATCAAGCAGTTTATACCTAGTGTCAAATTTTACCAATAGTTTCAAGGATACAAGCAATCAAGAAACATGGACAAAAAAGGGAGAGGTCTAGAATATTCTATGTGGCTCCTCATATCTTTCTTTGCTGCGTCAGACATGTGTTCCAACCTGTTTGAAAGATGAAGTTTCTACAAAGGTTTGCAAATCACCTCATCTAGAAGAGATTTTTAGGTTATGAAACATTATAGGGCTTATGTGACATTGTAAAGTGAGCTTAAAAAATTCACAGAGTCTAGGTTTGTCTACTATAGACAAACCAAACCAGGAACATCCTGTTAAGAGCATTACATAGATGAAGAGTCTCTTCCTAGTAAATGTCATTAGTTTATTTACCAGGAAGGGCTTTATAAACATGTTTACAAAAAGGATAACCCAGGTGGTTATCCTTGAGTGTGTCTAGCAGGGGAGCAGGCAGAGATTGGGGATGGAGTGGGAGAGAGAGGAGAGAAAGAGAGAGGGAGATGGCGGTGGAGAGAGAGAGAGAGAGAGAGAGACGCAGAGAGAGAGAGAGTGAGAGAGAGAGAGAGAGATGTGGCTATCCAGGCAGGTGGAAATGCATGAATGTCTGCATGTGTGTGCCTGTGTGAACTTTAACATCTTCCTCCCCAAACCCACTAAATTCTCAGATTGGAGTAGGGAATATAGGAATGGTATTGTAGCTGCCAGATCCCGATAGACACATGGACCACCAGAAATCAGTGCATTATAGGAAACACACTCTTTATTCAGCCAACTGGGTCTGCCAGGGGTACGCAGACCCCGAATTAAGCAGCCCCGAAATGTAGAGGTACAGGGTTTTTAAGCCCTAAATCCTATTCTTCATCCTGTTTGAAAACACAAGCCTATTTTTCTTCTTTTTACTAACTGTCAACCCACAGGTCGGTTGTGCAAGAAAGCTTATTGTTAGAGTGTTATGTTCCCATGGGCGATAGCCAAACAGTAATTTTCCAGCCAGCACATTGGGAATAGACAGTACAGCTTCTGGTATTAAGCCAAATAACTATTGTTACTTGTTATTGTGGCGCGATCAATTCTAAGAACCACGAAGCCAATTGAGATGAATTATGAGCCTTTATTAGCCTATTAGCTGGCCAGGACTGACTCTCTACCATGCAGGGTTCAAGGAGATCAGCCCCAAACTCCCAAAAGAGGCAATTTATAAAGCCTAGAATCACACCCTGGTTTAACATCAAACAAGAAAACAGATTAACCACACCCTACTTAACATCAAACAAGCAAGCAGATTACAGAAGCAGAAGTTGGCCGTTAGCATATCTTTGCCCAGAACCACACCCTTAACAGTTATGAGCAGAAGTAATATAAGAAAACTATTGTCTTGGGAAGAAGAGCCTAGCCAGACATTATAGAAGAGTTTAGGGTTACATATATGGAGATAGATTTGTTGGTCAGAAGGCATGAGATGGTGAGTCTGAGCATTATAATAATAATAGCAATGGGGAGGAAGGAGTGAAACCCAAAGGTATTTTAAAGAAAAAAAAATGACAGAAACTGGTAAATAATAGAACAACAGTAAGAGTAAAAGGTTCACCTACAACTTCTAGTGAAGGAGGTGAAATGAAAAGTGGTGAAACTAAAATAAAGGGCAAATTTGCAAAATATTTCAAAGTCATATAAAAAGAGATAATCTGGTAACCACTAGTCTAGTGAAGGGGGAGGTATATGGGGTAAAAGGGGTCAAATATGTGGTGACAGAAAGAAATCTAACTATGGGTGGTGAACACAAAATGCAATGTATATATATGCCTTACTGTTGAATTGTACACCTGAAACTTACTGGATTTCATTAACCAATGTTACCATAATAAAAAAAAATTTTTTAAAGAAATAATCTGAACTGATGAGTGAGACGATATGACAGTCATCTAAAAGAAGTAACTCAGACATATTGGAAGAAAAGCAGGATTAGGAAATACGTGAATATTTGGGAATTTTAGAAATTTGAAAAATTTAATAGTTTATTCATTCAGTTAACAAATATGCATTGACCATAATACTCTGTATTATCTCAAGGCATGAGGAATATAGATGTAAATTAAACAGCTACAAAGTAAGCAAAAACAAGCATACACAATCCTTCATTAATTACTCAATTCTTTCTGCCTCTCTGATCTAATCTCTTATCTGACCTCAGTGATACAACCATATTCTGAAATTTCATCATCGTAGAATGTACTTCCACCTTCATCCCTCACCAAGAGATCACATCAGGTGATGTCTCCTCTTGAACATTTCTACCCTCTGTAGCATATGTGGTCAGTCCTCTGCCCATATCCTCTCACTATTACCCCTCCAGCGCATACCAGTCTGATTTCTAACTGCTAACATAATGGGCAAAGAAATCCCCAGGGGCTTCTTTTCACTGCTGAAGTCCACTTCGCCCACTCCTGCAGCAGTCAAGAAGTGATAGAGCATTAAGGCCTGCTGGGAGCAACCCTCAATCGGTGGCTAGCAGTGTTCAGTGTATAAATATTCTACGTTTTTTACCCTGAGAATGGATATCTCTGAGGGATGTCTCTTATCCTGCAGATGTTCTCCAGTAGAGTTAAGATCCAGTCCTGGACAGTGGCTGGCTTGCTAAGTACCCTCCATTAGGCAGCTTTTCTTTCTTGCCTTAGTTAAGTTACTGTAGGAAAGGATAACTGTATACAACCTTTCCTATCCAAAATATCATTTACTGAATGTGTTTAGCTGTGGGAATACGTCTAGGATTGCCCATCTTTGCTTTGAAAAAATAAAAAGCCAAGAATTTTTACTGCTGAAAAGCCATTGCCATCAATTATTGGGCAATATGAAAATAAGTTTAGATCTTGGCCGTTTCTATTGGAAATGTGCCCCTATAGGCATCACACATTAGCCACTAATTGGCACTTTGCATTTACTTTGAAAGTTTCAGGAGTGAGAATAGCAAGAGCAGCCATGTCAAGGATGTCAAGCAGACATGTCATGACGCTAGTCACATCAAGATGTGTAATGAAACTACTTGGTTTCTCTAGTGCGATCACGCTCATATGGGTTGTTTTAAGACGTCTAATGCTGCTGGAGGAGCTGATGAATCTGACAGAGGTGGAGCTCTTTACAGGGAAATCAGAAGTCTGAATGTCAGAGGCAAATGTCAGATTGTTTTGTTCTAATTCACTCCTTTCGACTTAAGAATTCTTAATAATAAATACATACACTAGACATCTTACCCTACAAGTTTAATTTTGAGCGTATATTCAAGGTTGAATTTTACCTTTGAAAAAGTTTATGGACATTTTCATGCATTTAATCTTGATATAAGTCATAGTCTTTATGGTTGTTTTGATATGACTCTAACATTATCTAATGACTGTCCTAAACTTTTCAGGACATAATGAACATACACTTAAATTTAAAATAAATTTGCTTGCTAGACATGCCCAGAGAAATGGAATCTTAGATTTCATATTATGTGGAAATGTCAGCTTCCTAGCCAATTTAATTCACTGATTCACTCAATCAGTCATTTATGCCAGGCATTAGAAATTGAGCTATGACTGAAATATACAGTACAAAATATCTTGCCTTTGTGGAGATTAATTCTAGAGGAGAAACTGGACGTTAAAAAAATATATATACAAAGTGACAAGTGCTGTGGAGAAACATATAAATCAAAGGAGTGTGACAGGACATGGTGAGGTGACTTTAAATGCTTGAATAATATTTGACACATACTTCCTGTGTGACTTTAGGTGAACTTTTTATCCCCTTTGATATTTATTCTCCTTGATTCTGAAGTGAACATACTACCACTTAAATGGTTCTCTTTACAAGGTTATGCAAATCAAATCAAATATTGTACATGCAAGCACTATAAGCATAAATGAGTGTTATTATAAGGTTTGCTGTAGCTAAGAAAGAGCAGAGCATGCTGAGAAAGAGTTTTTACCATGAAGAGGCTGGATGCCTGACCATCAAGAAGTCTTATAAGATAGCATCATCTTGACAATGGCCTAGTAGTCCTTAGCTTTTGATACACTGGAGTTGATCAAACTAGATTTGCAAAGCCAATTTACTTGTTAGCTCATAAGATAGAGTTGTATGTAAATAGGACTTTCAATTTATTAATTTAAAATAGTATAGGACTACAGTGTTCACATCTCCCATTCAAGACACCCTTCCCAATATAAAGATACTTGGAAATGGCAAGTAAAGAATCAAGACATTTGATTAATGAACACAATGTATCGGAGAAGAAAAATAAGTAAGTTGTTGTGAGAGATAGTCTCTTTAGTCCTTGGTGAGAGCTGACCCACACCAGCTCTCAGCACTGCACTGAACACGTCCCTGACATTGAGTCTAGGTCAGCTCTCCTTTACTGGGCTGAGAGGATGCCCCTCTCCTAAGCTGCTCAAACTGACAACTCTTTCAGTTTAGACTATCCTGTTACAGATTTGACAGAGAATCAATGATCTGATTTTAATTTAGTAAATCACAATCTCTTTCTAATTGTGGTTTCCTGTGATTATGTTGAGTAACCTGGTAATGCCCAGTGACCTGAATCATTCATTCACAGTTGATTAATATTATCCATTATATCAGGAATAATAACCATTAGAGAAGTCTTGTTTCTGAAAAACCTGGGGTGAATCTTACTGTAACACCAGTGAGAGAAAGATCCAGCTAAAGAGGAAATGGTAGTGGCTATGATTGATACTAACGTTTATGGAATACATGACAAGTGTTTTAGACTAAATAAAGAGGAAGCTGGCAATCGAAATGCAAACATGGAGCAACGAGCAGCGTGCTTCAACGCTAACAGCAAGTGCCCGCTCTCTGTGGGGTCTAATGCCACACAGTTGGAATGGCTTAGCTTTTTTTTTTATTATATCATTTCCACTTTATTTTTTCCTTCACTTTTGAAGGATAATTTTTCTGGATATTGAAACCTGCATTGGTGTTTTCGTTTTTTTCAACATTTTTAGTCTTTCACTCTACTCTCTTTTTGCTTACCTGGTTTATCACAAGAAACCTACTGTAATTCTTATCATGGTTCTTTGATCGGTAAGGTATACCGCAACTCCACCATCTTCTTTCAAGATTTTCCTCTTTGTTTATGGTTTTCTACTGTTTAAATATGGTGTTCACTGAGTTTCTTGGATATTTGGTTAGGCGTCTTATTAAATTTGAGAAGTTCTAAATCATTATTCAAATTTTTTTCTACTCTCTTCTGTTGTTATTTTTTTTTTTTTTCCTCCTTCTGGTATTCCAATTAATATGCTTTATACCGTTTGACTGTCCCCTAATTACTCAATGTTCTATTCTGTTTTTTTATTTTTATTTTTCTCATTTTTTTCTCTTTACATTTCAGGCTGGGAAGTTTCTGATGACTGGTCTTTGAGCTCACTGACCCATTTTTTTTGCTGTGCTAAATCTACTGTTGAATCCATCAAAGCATTCTTCATTTCTGTTATAATATTTTTTATTTCTATTGTTTCTTAATTTCCATCTCTTTGTTTACATTCTCCCTGTGTACTTGCTTATCATCTACCTTTCCCACAATGGCACTTAACACATTAAACATAGTCGATTTAAGTTCTTTGTCTGATAATTCCAGCATCTTTGTCATATCTGAGTCTGGTTCTGATGACTGCTTTATCTCTTTTTAGGGTGTTTTTTTGTCTTTGCATTGTAGGAGGCCTTATATTTTTGGTTGCTGTTATAGTTGAAAGTCAGATATTAAGAACTAAGGTAAATAGGTAGTTAGCATAAGGGTTTATATTAATCTGGCTAGATATTGGGCTGTTCTTAATGCTTGAGGTAGCTGTTGGTGCTAGAAGCTCCAAATTCCTTTAATGTCTTTTTTTTCCCCTTGACTTTGGATTTTTCTAAATACTTCTCTTTGGAGTGATTCCATGTTTTCTAGCTCTTTCAGCTATAATCCATTATAATTATTCTGGATCCCTAATTGGCATGATGGTGATGCATAGGTGAGGGAGAACATTCTATGATCTTTGGATTAAATCTCAGTTTTCATCTCTGCTTGTATTTTGGGTATATGAACTTCACAAATGCATCTCCAGTGATAGAATTTTATTCTACCAACTTCCTGTACCTTTCTGTGGCTATAGTATTCTAATCTATTTTCTTGAATCCTTTACTTCTCATGACTATGTCACCACCCTTTAGTGGTGGATGGAAGGAAGGGAAAACATTGGAATGGGAGAATTTCCTTCCTACAGTTAGGATGATTGTTCTCCCCTAGAGACTAGGCCTAAGTATGTTTTACAAGGATTATTCTTTCACTCTTCCTGCCCAAGTCATGAAGGGATGTTTTTTGTATCTTTACTGTGAGCACTTGGTGGGGATCCTGGAAAGAAAGCCAAAGATAATGTGAAGAAGTCCTTCCTAGGACCATGGCCCCCAGAAATTTCTCACTTTTAGGCCAGTCCATATTAAGTACCTAGCAATTCATTAACATTACCATTTAAGTGTTTTGTTTGTTTGTTTGTTTTTAAATTAATTTATGGCCTCAGTGGTTGCTTTTCCAGATGAGCCTGTGTCTCCAGATTTAAGGGTGCTAGTTTATCCTGTGACTTCAGTTCTCTTATGAGTCAAAAAAAAGTTATTGATTTTCAGTTGTTCAAATTTTTCTTTTTGTAAGGAGGAATGTTATCTCTGTTATGTGTCTCTTTACATAACAGAGATAAAATCAAAAGTCCTTTATTCTTTTTTGTAGCCTCTTATGTTTTTGGAATGGGTCTCTAGACCCATTCTAGAAAGAAAGGAATCCATTGCCAGTCCTGAGATTTACTAGGAATAGAAGTTAACAACAGTCTGGGACTTATCATGATTCTATGTGTCTGTAACCTCTGTCACTTTATTAAATTCTGGATAGAGTCAAGTTTAGCCTAGGTTTTTGACTTACACACTTGTACATCTGGTCATCTAACATTTAGGTTATCTAACAGTTTTTATTCTTGATTTAGCAAAGGGAGGGGAGGATTAAAGGATTATAAAAGGGAATTGGCAAAGAATAATACCCAGCAAGAAAAGAGAAGAAATACTAGACAAAAACATTTATTTACCCTCAATTTTAACATGTTAAATTTATTTCTTAGCTACTGGGTGTCTGTTCCTAGAAGTGAGATGTTAACACTCATTCCCTTCTCCAAACTAAAATCCTTGAGATGTTTCTTTTAACTTAGTCACAGCAAAAGCATAGGTAGAATAGAGATTAAATATTTTTCTTTCAAAAAAATAAGGTGAAACTAATATGAAATAGCACAAAATATGCTATTAAATATGCACATGTTCTTTGAAAAATAGTATAAATTATATTTCTTTAAAGAGAAGTCTATAGTATAAAACTTTGACTTTATAGATTTTATAGAATCACAAATTTATAAGTAGTCTTAAAGGTCAGTTTCTTTTCTAAATTTAAATCATCGGTTTTATTCAAGTTGTAATAAAGCACTTATATGCAAAAAAAAAAAATCAGTATGTTACTGATTCTTCTTTCTCCTTTCATTTTATGAGGATTTTGACATGCCTTTTTGGTGTGAATCTGCATTTCTTCAGTTTTCAGTATCATTATAGGCCAGACAATATGCTATTGATTTGTTCAAGGGATTTTTAAATCCGTAGAAAAGTAGCATTTATTTAATCCAATAAATTCTGTAGAAATTAAATCAAATCAGATAAAATGATTGATTTGTTACACATGATGTTAAAATTGTGAATCTCCATTCTCTCAGTATGTCTCAGTCTTTTTTATTTTTTATTATTCTTCCATGGTACCTCTCAAGATATTTTTTCTTAATCACTCCATATCCAATTAAATTTATTACTACTCCAGATATACTTTATATCTGTTTATATACTATAGCCCTTAGGAGATCTAAAAACCATTGTTCCCTCTCCATAAACCAATTTTTATCTCCTAGATCATGCTATTGTCCTCACTGAGAGTGCATGCCCTCTTTGATTAATAATGATAGCTCAACATCAAGCACCTAACAAAATGTGTGAGCACAGATTCTAGAGTCAGGGTATTTGGGTTAATATCCTAGTTCAACTATTTAACAGATGTGTGATCATGTATGATTTATTAACACAGTATTCCTCGCTTTTCTCAATTTAAAATAAAACCAATAGCACCAAAATTTGTTAAACATTGACTACTGTAATGAAATCTCCAAATATATGATGTTTCAAATATGATGAAGTGTATTTCTCACTAAAGCGAATCCCATAGTTTTTCCCAAGTATCAAGTAAGCTTTATGCAGTTATTGGCTTCTTTCATCATGGGCTTCACTAACTTTAAGCCCAGATATAACTTCCACGGTTGTTTTGGGAGTTCATTTCCAGCCATCAATTAAGACAAGATAATTGAGAGTTGCCCATGAGAAGTCTTTATATGAGCCAGTATGGAATTGGTACACATTACTTCTGTTCACATTTTGTCTACCAGAACTCAGTCTTATAATCACACCTAACTGCAAGGGAGGCTGGGAAATATGTTCCATCTCTGTATTCAAGAAAAAGAGTAGAAGAATTTGATTAACTCTTTGCTATGGCAAATTTTGTTGCATTGTGGGAATTATTAAGCTATTTGAAAGATATGATTCTAACTAGGTTCTTTATAGGAATGTTTTGAGGGTGGGGTATAGAAAATAAGTTTAAATACTATCTTATGCAGATGAAAGAATTGAGATTTATAGAAATTAAGTAACTTGTTCAGTGTTACTATGATAGAATTTGAACAATGGTCAATAAAAATTTAAAACCTGTTTTGTTTTTTTTTTCTCACTATATTGTGCTTTTCCCACTCAATTTAGTTACTTTTGTTTTCTAAAAGGCACCCTCATTCTTTTATTTTCACTGATAAATCAAGGATTCCTTAATAAACTGACATAAATAATTAGACCATTTTATAAAGTGCTTTGGATTATTATAATAATGATAAAGATGATGACTTAATTCTTGAATTTCTAATTGCTGTTGGTACAGTTTTTAATAAGATAATTGTAGAAAGTGTGTTTCAGAGAGGTAATAAATGGAGATTTATTTTAAATGGAGATTTTAGTACCAAAATGAGAAATAAATTTCTCTGAGGATATAGAAATTAATCTAACTGAGGTAAACAGATCTTTAAAAATTCTGTTGATCTTTTTAATAACTGGAACTATATTTGGAACACCATAAAGATAGACAACATTGTATTAGTTTCCAATTTATTAACTGTCATGAAAACTACATCTTATTATACATTTGTTTTTATTATTTCTCTACAGAGATTCTGTGAATTGTGACAACTTTATAGCCGGTAACTTTTTAGAAAGATTATGTATGATGTGACAAAACTGTTAAAAAATATGTGAGAGTAGAAAAAATACTAAACCTTAACTATAGTCTACTTATGTTTGCTCTTCTAGTTTTCTTCATGTATACATGTTTTATATGTCAGCAATTATAGCATACTTACCTGCTCTATATTCTTTGTTGTTTCCTAATATATTTCTATGGAGTTTTTAAATGATGAATTTTAAAACGATTATTTAATAACTTTTTAAATGATCAGAACATTTTCTTTTGCTGCTGTGTCATTGGTCATATTAACCAATACCATCTTTTTAAATTTCTCATTGCTTATTCTCATGTGTGGACTTTTTTCTTAGCATTAGTAAACATAGGTTGAAAAGTTATTTTCAGTTTTCATCGGCATGACATTTTGTCTTATTTTCATCTCTTTTCCTCTTAGGTATTGCTTCCTACCTTTTTTAAATTTTAATTTCTGTTTTTCTTTCTTTGCTGTGTTATCTTTCATGGAGTTTCTTTTTTCTTTTTTAATTTTTTAATTATAGTCAACATACAATAGTTTATTAATTTTAGGAATATAACATCGTGATTAGACATTTATATAACTTATGATGTGATCATTCTTATGGAGTTTTTTGATCTTCCCATTGTAGTTTCAAGTAAGTCTGTTCTCTTTTTAAACATCCTTCATCAGCTTTAGCATTTAAATAATATCCTGTTTTTTGCCTTATAGTACAAGATCATCTGGACTGCACTATTTGTGATTTCTCTGACTGTAACTTAATTATATTCCAGGATCTCATGTTTGAATATATACCATTTGCTTATCAAATTAGTCCTAGTAGCAATTTATGGCAAAAGATAAATGAAGAATTCCAATTTGAAATTATTGAATTCTTTTAGCTATGAGAATAGGTAGTTTGGTTAATTTTAATAATCAAGGACAATGTCTACAAGAAACCCACTTTACATATTAAGACACATATAGGTTAAAAGAAAATGGATGGATAAACATATACTGTGCTAACACTAATCAAAAGAAAGCAGGAGTACCCATATTAATTTCAGGCAGAGCAGACTTCAAAGTAAAGAAAGTTATAGGGATAAAGAAGGACATTACATAATGACAAAGTGGTCAATTCTCCAAGAAGATATACAATTCTTAACATATATGTGACTAACAAAGCACCAAACTACATGAGGAAAACTGATAGATCTGCAAGGAGATTTAGATGAATCCACTATAATAATTAGAGGAGTTAACACCCCTATATCAAAAATGAACAGATCCAATAGGCAGAAAATCAGGAAGGATATAGTGGAACTAAACAAAACCAACAATCAACTGGATGTAATTGACATCTATAGACTAATTTATCCAACAGCAAAATTCACATTTTTCTCAAGCTAGCATGGAACATTCTGGGTTATAAAATACATCTTAACAAATTTAAGATAATAGAAATTCTACAGCGTCTGCTTTTAGACCACAATGGAATTAAACTAGAAATTAATAACAGAAAGATAGTTTGAAAATCCCAAAATACATGGAGATTAAATGAGACACTTCTAAAAAACACACGAGTCAAAGAAGAAGTTTCAAGAGAATTAAAAAATAGTTTGAACTAAATGAAAATGAAAATGGAACTTATCAAAAATTGTGATAACATTAAACATAAATATATATATTTAATACATATTAAATGTATATTGCTATATGTGAAAATGATACATACTTTCTGATTGCAACTATATGACCTTTGAGAAAAGGCAAAACTATGGGACAAAAAATGATCAGTTGTTGCTAGGACTGGAGACGGGAAGAGGTGAAAAGCCAGAGTACAGAAGATGTGTAGGGCAGTGAAAATACTCTGTATGATATTTTAATGGTAGATATATGTAATTGTATTTGACCAAACCCATAAAAAGGACAACACCAAGAATCAACCCTAACTTAACATTGAATTTTAGATGATTATGATCAGTCAACGTAGGTTCATCTTAGTGAATGATGTTGATAATTGGAGAGAGTATGTATATATGGGACTGTGAGTATATCAGAAATCTCTGTTTCAGTTTTGTTGTACACCTAAAACTGCTCTAAAAAGTAAAATTTTTCTTTAAAAAATCAAAGAATTTAGGTACAGAAAAGTTGATTGTCATGCCTAGTACTCTATATTGGAACTTGAATCAAATCCAATGTTTTTTTGTTTATTTTGTTTTTCCTCCAGGAGTCTGAGTAAATTCTATTGCCTTTTAAAACAGAAATAAATTCAAACGTATCTTATATAATATGGATTTCAGATTTAAAAAAAAACAACTAAAAGCAAAATGAAATTGAACATTTCCAATAAGTTCATATTCATTGCTGTATAAAATCCCTAAATATGCAATTATAGTTATTATAAGAATATACCAAAGAGATCGGTGGGTATTTTAAAATTCTGCTTTATATATTTAGAAGTTATATTATTAATTGCAATCATATTTGAAATCGTATCTACTTTAATTCTGAAATTATTCTCTTTAAGACTTTTTTCCCTTTAATTCTCTTTTGTCTGATGGTAATATAATTACACCAGCTCTTTTTGGCTTTATATTTACATGGTATATCTCTTCTTATTCTTTTTACAAACTTTCTGTATAATTATGTTTTAGAAGTCTTTTTTCGGTGTCTTAGAGTTTTTTTTCTTTTAATTTAGTTCTTAATGTATTTTTATTTAATTGGAGCTTAAATCGATTTACATTTCATATAGGACTAATGTGCTCACATTTAAATCTGCCATCTGGTTTTGTACTTGCTGTTTATCTCACATGTTCAGTGTTTGTTTTACTCTTCTTTTTTGGCTTCTTTTTATTATAAAAAGTATTTTCAATTACATTTTTTCCTAAGAAGTTTGGGACTTATAAATTGTTTACTACTTTTTGGGGGATTACTCTAGAGAATATGTCTAAGGTTAATAATTTTATCCTCCCTTTCAAAACTACAAAGATGTTAAAACACTTTAGCTTTATTTGTACCCTTTCTGACATATTATCATTGCTGTATATTTTAATTTCATCTTACTATTATTATAACCTAACAAGGCATTCCTATTATTGCTTTATCTAATTAATACTGTTTATATTTACTCATGTATTTACCTTATCTACTGTTAACCTGATATAAATTGCAGATATATCTAGTTCTTAATTTTATAATAATTACCAATTTCTAACATGCTGCATAATAATTTTTTTAGAAAATTATTTTGTTCATTGTATCTCTTCTCATTACTAAAAAGTAAGTTCTGAATGTAGTGATTTTCTTCACTTGTGTTCATAGATTTGCCCCAGGTACCTGGAACAGTTTCTTCCCCATATAGTAAGCACAAATTGCATATTTATTGAATGAAATAATTAATTTATTCTTCTCTTATGCTTCATCCTGACATTAGTATCCTTCTGTCCAAAATATACCTTTACAAGTTCCCTTGGTAAAGTTTTGTTGATCTGCTTCCTTATTGTTATTTTTTTTACTTTCATTCTTAAAATGTATTTAGCAGAGTATAGAATTTGTTATTTTATAATAAAAATTTTGAGATATTCTCTGACATCTGGCTTCCACTCTTGCTGTTGAGCAGTCTGCTTTCAGCCTGACTGGGCCTTCTTTGTGGTAGTCTGTATCTTTTCTCTGGCTACTATTAAGAACTTTTCACATGTGATACTCTGAATTTTCAGTGTTAAGTGTGGATTTCTTTTTATTTATCTTTTTTGGGGGGGTTCATTAGATTTCTTGAATTTATGAGTTGTCTTTCATCAGTTCTGGAAAATTCTCTGCCACAGTCCCTTCAAATACTGTTTCTATCACTTTCTATTTACAATTTTCCTTCTATGCTCCCTTTAAACTTGAATTAGACGTGTTTGACTCACCTCTGGCTTTCACATATTTTCTCTGCTTCTGCTAACTCATTCCTGTTGGCTTCTTTTGACAGTGTTTTGCGTTTTGCATGCTTAGTTATGTTTTACTGCGAGCTGCTCTTTTCCTTTAGAAAATTATTTGTGAGAATTTTTGAGGCTAAAAATGAATGTGTATTCCTTCAGAGAGGATTGCTTTTGCAACCTGAGAATGGTTTATGTTAACGATGTGGCCACAGGTCTTTTTTGTCAGCTGGGTTGATGTGAAATTGAATTGCGTATCAGTGTTAGTGAATTGAGGGATCTCTTACCTACCTGCTTTATTCTGTGCCAAGACATCTTTCTCAGCCCCCTTGAGAATGGAGTAAAATTGGGTTGTACTTCTAAGTCACCTGTGCCCTCTGAGGATACAGATCTATCTATAGTTGAGAATTTGATTTTCCCACCAATGTAGGAAACAATTTTGCTTTCCTTCTCTCTTCCCACACCTAGCTCATTGCCTAACCTCCTTCCAGGCAGCTTGTGATAATGGAAGCTTGAGTTCCTCAAGTTTGACAAATATTACGGACAAAATGAACTTCAATGCTTTGTTAACTTCTCTGGTTTCTGTCTTTGCTTTTGTTAGATCTTTCTTTGATGAGATATTTATACATACAAGCAGAAAATAATATATTATCATCATCATGTTAAAATGCTTTTTGACTAGAAATTTCATCTGACAACTTTTATAATTCACAGAATCTCTGTTTCACTGCTCTCTAGAAATAATTTCAAATCAATATGGAATATAGGAGCTGTTTAATGAAAAAATCTCGAAAAACTGCTTAACATTTAGAGGTGTGGTGGAAGACTTTGGGAAAGGAAAAATACTGATGGTTATTTTCACACTAAGTAGACACACTTTTTTATACTTGTTAAATTTTTTTGGTGACTCACAATAACATCTTGGGTAAAATTCTGGCATTCATAAGTTTTCAGACACAACTTCATACTTACTTGTAAAACAATATTTGCCCATTTAAATAATTTTATAATCCTTTCTAAATTTTCTGTATAGCATGACATGAATAGATCTCTCTTAAAGATCAATTATAAATTCATCTATACTTTTTAAAAAACTATTATAGTTTCACTTTCTTACCCTGTCTTTTTTCATTAATCAGTTTATTTTCCATGGATTAACATTTTCTTTCAGAATTAGTTGTACAAAGTGACTTTTTAAATGAAAATATTATCACTGTTTTGAAATTCTACCTATACCATAAATTAGTTTGGCCTATTTATGGACTGTACATCTTTCTATCATGTAACTGTTTTCTACCTATTATTAAATATTCTAATTTTACACATTTAAATTATAAATGTATAATTTTAAGATAAATTTTATCTTTATTTTTCCATAATTATTATATTTACAAATAGCTTTGAATTCCATCTACATTTTTCTCTTAATTATGAGTATGTTTTTAGTGCATAGGGATTTATTCAAGTGCCATAAGTATAAGAATATCTTATAATAATTAACTTAAAAAAAGGCATTTACGTGGTCAAGAGGAAAAATTTCTTGACCTAATATATTAGAATAAGATAATAAGAGAAGTTATTAGAAATGGTAAACTAGGCAAGTTTATGTATCTTAAATTTGAAAGTGAAATTTCATCATACATTTTCTTTAGTTTATGTCTTCGTTTATGTAGAGTCAATATATTTTATCTTTTTATGTTTTGATTTCTCATTCAATTGATTCCTGCTCTGATTCTAACATCAAGGTTATGGATCTTGCTTATTTGAAATGAACCAATCAACATTAAATTGACGCAGTTGCTCATAATATATGCTGTTTTGACCTGTGAACATTGAACCTGGAAAAACAAATCTGAATTTTGAGCTCTGGTAATTTTTTCTCATACACATATAGACATTACTTGAAACAAAAAATATATTTCTCATTGCACTTTATTCATTAACTCACTGAATTCTTTTATTTAAATGCCAATATATATAAGTTCATCTCAAGTTGAGAGATTCTGAAATTATTGAAAATAATACTATCTCTAAGATATCGTCATGAGTTTTACATAAAGGATTCCTTATCTGTAGCATTTGAGTCATCTAATGTTCTAAATTCTTATCACAATAAAGCACTATCATTCAGAGGTATACTATCTTTGAAATGGCTAAACTTTGAACTTGCCATCCATATAAAACTCAACCTTATATAGCAACTATCTTATTCAAGTTGGCAAATTATTGTTAACAATTACCGATGGATTTAAAAAAATTATTTTAATTATTCGAGATCATTTTAAAATTTATCAAATTAATTTTTATTTTTTCTTCTATTAGTACCTATCATAAATTTATAGCATGGTGCATATATATCAGATTACAAAAATAGACATGGGGTCTAGAAAAACTTTAATTAATGCCACTTACTTTCCACTTTGTCTCTGTTTTCTCCTTCTCCTGTATCAATGGTTATTTGATGTTTTTGTACATTTTCCTAGTTAATGTACTCTGGCAGCATAAATGGATGTTGATGATCTCATTGTCAGTTAACCATACAAGTTTTCCTATCCCTGCTGAATGAGTCTGTGCTTGGTGTGATGTAAGCTCCAGGATCCAGTTAGGGTTGATGATGTCAAATAAATGATAGAACCCAGGGAAAAGCAGCATTAAAAATAAGTTTAAGAATTTCTACACTTATCATAGGTATCATTTTTTTTATGTTTGTAAATATCAAATCACTATGATGTACACCCGAAACCAATAAGATACTATATGTCAATTATACGTCTATCAAAAAAAGAAAGTTCTGCCCCCTATATGTCTAGTATCCAGTATCATTTGATTCTTCTTTCTTAAAATAAGAAAAAAAGTGATTGTGTTTTATATTATCATTTAAATCTGATAGTTTAATAGATTTAAACTGCTTAATTTGAACATCTTGGCTATTAGCTAACACAGTGAACATATTCTAGTTTATTGAATATTAAATTGATACTGTTTTCATAATTTCTATTTTATTTTGTTCTTCTGCTTTCCTTTGTATAATTTCTTTACTGGGACTACAAGGGTTATTTTAAACCTGAGTTTTCTCTTCACAGTTCACCTCCTGACTAATTTTACCTGTTTTTGTATACATCAAGATATAGAACCTATGTAGATATTCAATAATGTATTATTCTATAGTAGAATACATGATGTCATCAGTGAAACCGTGCCTGAGATACTTTTAGTGTCATCAATCCTTCTGACACTCTTGGGTTGCATCCTGAGACCTGGCATTATTCAATATTTTGTATATTTACAGTGAACTTAGAAGAATACTGCTGTATCCTAGATCAACCCTACATTGACTAATAAAGATCAAAAATAATTATTAATATTTACTTTGTTGCATAGTGGCACAACACTTAAACCAACAAACCTGAGTTGTTAATGTGGTAAACACAGAAAATACTATATTACAAACATTTTGTAAAGGTTAACATTGCTACAGTTATGCAAACACATATTTCCTCTAACAAGATTAGTAATGCCAGCTGTCTGCATTCAGAGACATTTTAACTTGAATTTCAATATTATATGAAAAGCTGCATAAAAAGATAATAATAGTTAAATTGAAACATGTATCTTAATTACGAATGAAGAAATTAAAGCATACCTTCATGTTACCTGCTGTAATTATATAAATGAGCAAAATGGAATATTTGAATTCCTATTATGGAGACCTATTTGCAAAAAATAAAATAATATTTTATTATAATGTGAAGTTTAAAAAAAAATTTACACTCGTTTTAATCCTCTTTGGTATTTTTCTTTGTAAATCTTAAGAGACTAAAAATTCATATTCCTTTATTTAAGTGGTGGCTATAGTGAATTGACACTCACCAATCTCTATCCAGACTTTCTGCACTGCAGAGGCTGGAAAGTTAAAAAGCTACATTTCCCAGAACCTCTAAGGCTTGAGTTCTGTGTGAAATTTGGGTTCTGCCAATTAGATATATTTGAGTGAAACTCGAAAGGTGGAAAGGAGTGCTAAGCTAGGCATCTGAGGTTTTTCTGCTGATAAATACCTGGTAGAATTACCTAATATCTCTAAGGTATATTTTCAAGATCATGGTTTCCTTGATCTGGGCTGTATCTTCATCATAATTTGATCACCTTCCTAACCATGACCAGTGCCTAGGTTATAGAAATGCATTAACTCCCAGGGTGGTCCAGAGCTGTGGCAAAGCCCTCATGGTAGCATCTCTTATTTCAGACTTCACTAAGATTCTGACAGCCATGTGAGGTTTCATAATGCATGATTTTTCTACTTAGAGTATCAGAATGTGTCCACTCCATTTGAACCAATTGATATCATTAACAATATTATATTTTAAATTTTATTTACTTATTTCAATTGTTAAATATTTTACCAGAGAAACATATTCATATGGCAAAATAAACCAAAAAAGTAGAGATGTTCCTATAATAAAAAGTAGAAGTTTCCCAGTTCCACAACTCTGACCTCCTATAGTTAGAGACACTTAAATATTTCAGGGTTTTGTTCTGTTCGTTACTTCATTCTCTGAATAGTGTGAGAATTGCAACAATCTTGATTTGCTTATGTCACACATGTTCTATTGATTTTCTGCTAGTTTATATTTATACTGCTTCCCATCTCTTCTCCCCACAATCAGCCAAATAATTATATCACCGTATTTATTACCTTGATTGTTTGTAACTTAACATATCTGTACTTTTATCTCCTTTCTATTAACTCTAGATATAATATCTTGACTCTTCTCTTTGTAAGATCAGGATATCACCTCTACTCTTTTCACTTATCACTCCAATTCTTCTCTGACTTCTCTCTCCTCTATCCCTCCTACCTCATTCTGTTTTTTTCTGTTGTAAGAGTAACTATAATAACTATAGTAAATAGCACATTTTATTTCTCTTAAAAATTCCTATTAAACTCCCAGATGTTTTAAGCTTTCTTTTAAACATATTGAGATTTGCCAATGAAGGTCTTGTTTCTCTTGTCAGGTTATGATTTTTTTTTTTTTTTAGCTTTTTTCGTGGTCATTTAATACCACCACCCCCCATCTTTCAAATCAGTAATTCCATTTTAGTCTGTTCTCATACTGAAATTCCTTTTCCCTTGGTTTGTTATTTGCCATTCTCTTAATAGTTTCCTCTTCTTTGTATTTTATGGAGCACAAGAAACTACACAGTACACTAAAACATAACTAATTATAGTTGGCAAAAAAGAGTAGGCAAATGCTTATTTGGGTTTCCAAATCCTAAATCATCACTTTGTTATCTTTATTTAATTTGCAGTAGAATAACTTCAGGGAATAAAACACAGAGATTCCTTGTTCCCTTTCCTGGCTAATAATTGAAAGTTTACAAGCCATTATTTTATGTTCACAGATTATTTTTCCAAAACATTTAACTGTGTACTTGTTTATATCGAAGTTCATAGGACAATTCTATACTAACTCACAAAGTTATGATTTTTTTTTATATTATGTAATTTAGCTTAGTATTCTCTCATGTGCTTAAAGCAATTTTACACTGTTAAGATTTCACTGGATACTTTATCATTTCTCCAGATTATTTATCATCATACATGATATTTCCCTGGCCCTTTGTAAGGCAATATTAATATATGTGTACATGAATTATAGAGATATTACTAGTTACAGGTATGGAAGGGACAGAAAGCTGGTAACAAGTGGATACAGTCAGATAATTCTCATAGCTCTAGAACTAATTCTACAGGGAGTGACAAAGATACAGATGACAATGTTCAGTGTGGACATAATGTGGCAGCAGTTTCCTCTAGGATACTTGTAGGTGGAATGGTGTCATTATTTTAATTGTAGATGGTGTGAATAATTTGGACTCGACTGGAGACATAGACATGTGTGAGACATTAGAGAGAAAGGGATGCCAAGATATCGCCAGGTTGTTGGGAATCCGGAAAATGTTCCATTTTTTTAAGAGAAAGACTTTTTAAAGAGATAGAATACAATCAAGAAACAAAAGTATAATTCTAGTTGCATGTTCAAGAAGCCATGGTATAGGTGAGAAATGACTAAAGCTCACTGAGCACAGATGCATCTTGGGAGTTATTTCTAACCTAGTGTTTATCAAATTGTGCTCTTTTGTGATTTCCTGGAATTCTAGTTGAAAACTCAGATCTTTAGTCTTAGTTCTGTCCTTAGGACTGAGATAGGATTCAGTAATATGGATTAAACTCCCTGGGAAAGCCTTATGAATCTTAAAATTTGAGAACCCATCTCTATGGCAACAAGATATTGAACTTAGGACAGGACAATAAATTCTAGGCACTTTATTTCACTTGCTCACCCCCTTTACACAAAGATTGAGGCCAGTCTTTCTAAACCACTGTCAGCAAAATAACATTGCCTATAGTTTGAAAGCATTTATACCTACCTGCTGTGGAGGGAAACTGGGACATGATGAGGCTGAGAAGGGATTGCATACTCTTTACTTTGTGTTTAAATAGTTGGATATGTAAATATAAAATATAAAAACACATATTAGCTCGACCATATTCCACTTGTTTTCCATAACAAGTATGTAAAAAATATATCTTGAGTGTAGCTTCATGTCAATATAAAATAATAATGTATGAACTTATTAAACATATTTCAGTTTATGAGATCTAAATTCTTGTAAAGTATATGGACATGAAAAATCTGCTTGTTTTTTTTTTTTTTTTAGTAAATGGAGAGCTAAACTAGTCTTAAATTAGTCAAAAATAAGTCTTACGTGTAATGTTGAAAACAATAAAGTTTCACAACTCAATGACTAGTTTCTTTTCATTCACCTGATGAAAAGCATGCCAGTTGGAATAAAATCATCTGGAGTGTGCTCAGCTGCGTCAAACTGTAGAGGCTTTAGGAGATGTTAAGAAATGTGATTTCGATTTCACCTGCTGACTTTTTGAAGGCAACTTATTATAAGAAACAGTTGATAGTGATATCACGCTGGTGGCGCTTGAGATTTCTGCCAGAGGTTGTAATCCAGTCTTTGCAAACCTGTAATTACTATTTCCTAAGTAATTCTGGGTTTTCATCACTGAATCTGGATGTCTAAAAGATATTGAGAAATAATATACAAGCAGGCATAGTGATGAAATGGTAAAAACAATTTTTTGTGTCAATAAAATTAAATTTTGATTTTTCTAATAATATTATGACATGTTGCTGACAAGAACATTTAGTGCTTTTGGCAGTGTGTTCTGTTTTTTGATTTTTTTGTTATTGTTTTTATAGTTCTCAAATCTATTAGTCTTTCAATAGAAAGATATTTTATTTCATTATTATGAATCTATACATCATAGCCTGATGTATAACGAAATTTTAAAGTAAAACTTAAATATTTGTCTCTAGTTATTCAAAGTAAATATCATATAATAGTTTCCTATTAATAGCACTTTGCATAGAAAATGTGGAAGCCAGAAGGGTCTGTGTAATGGACAGTCAAAAACATATTTTTGTTTGTTAATTTTGAAAAAAAATCCTGATAGTCATTTCTCCTCTGCAATATATAGATAATATAAGTGGTAAACAAAACATGTAAACACTCCAAATACAAAGTTCAATTCTGCACATGAAATTATATCATACATAGTACCATTTTTTGGTTGAAAGGGAATGAAACCTTTCTCTTATCTTTTCATCTTAATGTGTTTCAGAAACAGTACTAGACATAGGAAATAAGAGCTGTGAAGAAGACAAAGTGTTTGCTCTTGTAGACCATATATTCTGATGGGGAGATAGAAAGTTAACAAGTCAACAACAATTCCAGGCTGATATGATGATGACTCAGATGATAGTTGTCACAGTGGCGATAATGGTGGGCTTTAAAAAATATTGTAAAGTTATGTTCGATGTCATTGCATGTAGTATGCAACTAATAGAGAGGAGTCTAATAATTGAATCTAATATTAAGGGTGTGAATTCATTTCTTTCCTCACAGTCTCAAATGGATCTCTATGATACCCTGAAAGAATCAAAACTATTATTCTTAAGTGCCATACAAATGAATAGTAGTGAGACTTCTTGTGAGTTAATGAATTGGTAAGATGATGACTTAGAAAAATGCTGTCTTTATGAATGATTTTAGTAACAGCTTTTAAAATATTGATAATGCTGTCCTTTCTCCTTTAACATCATTTCTCTACCCCTTTGCCAATTGTGAGTATTTTTTTTCTTTTATAGTTTTTGAGACAGAGCACAAGTGACTGTTTGGAATGGTTTCTTTTTTTACTTTGTTTTGTTGCCTCACACTACTTCGCAGTTCTTACTATGTGTAACATTGGGCATGTTCAGGGAAAAAAAGAAACTGAATACAAATTGTCAGTTACTGAATATGAGAATGATCTGTAAAAGAAAATAAATTGCAGTAAGCTAGGATGTAGCCTTAGATTTACATTTTACAACCTAGTTGATGATATACTGTATTCCAAATATTGTTTTAAAACACTCTGAAAAATAGGAAAACTAGAGACGAAATAACTTCTGGGAACTTCTTATATTTATGTAACTAAATTGCTTCATTTTTAGGGTTGGCCTCTCTCTGAATTCAGTTCTAGTGTTATTACCTTGAATAAAAGCAAAATATTTGAAACTACTGAAGAGAAATTGGATTATTCTCTCAAAAGCTAACATCTACCAAAAATATATAGAGATGATTGTAAAACAATGAAATATAAAATTATAATTGATAACATATTTAATAATCATAAATGTTACACAATATATTTAATATTTAATAAATTTATTGCCATCTAAAACATTTATTTATAACTTTTACATCATAATATTTCGTTTCTCAAAGAAAACTCATTCTGAGAAGAATAAATATTTTAAGAACAAATGTCTGGGAGAACATCATGACAGTTATAAATAGTCAACTTCGGCAAAGGTTACTCCTCCCCGTTATGTTTGAAATGCCCCTTTCTTACCATTCCAGGCCTTTTTCTGTCATTGGATCAGATCGAAAGCAAGCAACAAACAAGCCCACAAAATACAAATATAAAAGAGCAAAACAAAACCGTCTGTGATTCTTTGATCAGGTTCAAAAGAATAGAGGTAGAAAAAGTAAGGAGATTTTCAGTTAGGGAATCCCTTTATATCCTCTTGATACATGTATGTATCATTCTTGACTTGGCTCTGCTATCTCAAATGTCTCAAATGTCTAATATACAGGCATACCTCGTTTTACTGTGCTTCGCTTTATTGCCCTTCACAAGACTTGTGCTTTCTACAAATTGAAGGCAAGGTCCTCCACCAATATAAATATCACATCTCATTTTATTGTAATACTCATTTTTTTTACGGTGGTCTGGAACCAAACCTGCAATATCTAAGGTATGCCTGTAAACTCATTTTTCCCCACTCCAAATGTCTTCTCTCAAAAATACAAGCCTCCTTGAAATTAACAGAGAGTAGTGGTAGCTTCCAGTTAACTGAGAAGAATTGCCTTGTTTCTAACATTGAAATGCTAGGGGAGTTCTGTTTTTGGTGGTGATGGAGGTCTGATTATGCTGGAAGTTAATGCTTTTGTATTTGGAGCTGTTACGGAGATAAAACGAACTTGAATAAGGAGCTATATAGATAGGCTTAGGGCAGTGGGTCAGGGAAGGAGAGATGCCAAGAGATGGGAAAGTGTTCAGTAAATGTGAATAAACCAACGTCAGATGAGGGCAATTATAACGTTTGCCTGGAATTGACCTTGGGCTGAAGAAAATAAGGTAACTTCTGCTTCATGTTCCAGGTACCGAGAACTCAGTCTAGTTGCCTTCATCACTACATTTCAGGTGCCTTAGCGATTTGTGTGTGTGGAATTCTGTGTTCAGGACTCTGAAAAACAAACTGACTTCCACATGGACTTTTATAGAAGGCCATTTGCTGTATGATTCCATTTATATAAAATGTCCAGAATAGACAGATCCACAGAGACATACTTTGTGGGTAATAGTGGTAATGCGTTGGGTGTGTTTGTGGTGGGGCAGATGGGTAGCATGGAAGAATGCAGAGTGACCGCTGACACTATGGGTTTCTCTTGTGGGTCATGAAAGTGTTCTGGAATTTAGATTCCGGTGATAGTCACAACTTTGTGAATGTACTAAAACCCAACTCTGTACATTTTTTTAAATAGTGAATTTATTTAAATTATATATTAATAAAAAAAAATTAGTCATAGGTTAGAAACTCTCTGCAGTGATCTCTATCAGGAGTTCAGCTGAGCTGGAGAGAACTGAGCTGTCGGTTCAGGTTATTAATGCAATAAGCCAAAATGAAAGAGTTAAGCTTTTAATCTCTTATTGTGATGGTATAAACAAGAGACTAAACCAGAGAAAGTGTGAACTCTCCCTGTTCCATTTGTCCCACAGTTGAAGGTCAGGTGAATCGACACAGACTTGGAGATCATTTCACTGTTGGATGCCCCGAACCAAAAGCTTCAGCAATTTTATGGACCTTGAGATGGGGCTGGGGCGGACAAGGGGGAAAGGGCTAGGAGTGGAAAAATAAACTACAAGGTACTGAGTCCAGAAAAGTGTCTTCAGGGTTTTCCTCCTTGCCCCCTGCCTAATAAGTAGGTATCAGCAGAGATGCACGAAGACCTCAGTCTAAGGACTCAGATAAAGAGACTCAAGAATTAAGGTATCTGGCTAGGAATGCAAATATGCAGAGGAGAGCCAGTCAGGGTGTCCTGAGACCTTGCCTGCTCCATTCAGAGGCTGAAATGCACTGACTGTGTATGTGTACCAAATCTGGTATGTGGAGGGCAACTTTCTCTGTGAGGCCTGCCAGGCAAAGGTAAAGCCTTAGGAATTGAGAAATCACACATAAGGTTTGAACTAGGAGCCAGACTTCTTAATCTCTGCATCACCAATCGTTTTGTGTGCAGAGCCAGATATATTTTATCAACCCTTACATTCTTTTCATTAGATTGCCAAGTAAGTTATCATCTCATTCTGCTTCAGAGAAAATAAAACAAAACTCTTCATAATCTCGTAGGCAGTAAATTAATTTATACATTGTTGGACTTCACTTTACCAATAACTTCAGTTGTTTAGATATGTGTTATGTGTTCTATTATCAGATAACTAACAACTGGTATTTAATACATGCCCATACAGTGCACTCTAGAGAGCATCATGTAATGAACGGTCTTCTCTTTAGAGTGAGAAATGAAAATTGGTGGTTTAGATAGGTGTGTTAGAAAGGAATTTAAGAATATGACACTATACAAAAATTCAGATAAAAGAAAAAGATTTGTGAATCTTTTAGATAACTAAAGGCAGAACTTTTAAGTTAGGAGAATATAGATATTTACCCCTTTTCTTCATTGGAATAACTAAAATTAATAAAAATCAAATTAATGTAATATATATTGAGCAATTTGTTATGAGCATGACAGTAAGATGGCTAAGAGAGAAAATGGTAAAGAAGTAAACACAGTCTCTACCTTCTTCGAGCTTATAGACTAGCAGGGAGTACATAAAAATAAGCAATTACAATATAGTATAATAAATGCTCTAATGAGGGAAATGCAGATAGTTAAAGGGCTGCATTGCAATTAGCCCTTAACTCAGTTTTGCAAGGGCAGGGGAGTTGGACTAGCTTTGAAGGAATGACTTCCTGGATAAATTAAGATCTTATCTGCAACTTAAGTAATGAAAATAAATAAGGCAGCAATTAAAAAGAAAGGGTATGTAGTGAAAAGAAAAAAACATGTGCCAGCACCCACAAACTAAGGTGTCATCTGGGACCTGAACAGAGTGTAATATGGCTTGATCATGGAGTATTAGGTATGAAATTGGTGAGAGCAGGAGCTGAAAAAAGAGGTAAGAATTGAATAAAGAAGACTTTCTAAGACAGATTAGAGGGAACTACCGAATGCCATTAAGTAGGGTGATGACATAATCAGATTTACAGAGTCTTCCTGATATCAGTGCCAAGAGTGGATTAGAAATGAGCAAAAGCAAAGAAAAGTTATTTTGAAAGCTCTGGCATTAATCCAGGCAATATAAAAGTATCCTAATTTAGATTAGTGGCCATCACAATAGAGAATGGTATATGCATACAACAAAACTTTAGGATTTAAAATGCATAGGTGCTAGTGATTGGATATGGAAAATATGGGAAAGGATATAAATTTCTAGTTTGGACAGTTGGGTGGACAGAGGCATAATTTATTCAAAAGGGGGAAAAAAGAAAGAAGAATAGGTCTGAGAAGATTATAATAAATTTTATATATGTTGAATTTGTAATAACTATGAGGGATCCAAGTGGAAATATCCAGTGAACAATCACACACACACGCACACGCACGCACACACACACTCGGTGTGTGGCTCAGAAGAGCCATCTGAATTGTGGATATAGATTCAGAAATCATCAGTCTATTAGTGATAAGCAACAGATGTGGTTATTCAGGACAAGTATACATCTC
>NW_006433946.1:2736636-2773904 GCF_000325575.1 Pteropus alecto
CCATTAGCAAAAGTCAAGTAAAGAAGAGGTAATAAAAGAGAATGAATAACAAAGGGTTAGAGAGGTGAGAGGGAAAGCAGAAAAGTGGTGTAATGAAATACAAAGAGATAGTTACAAGAAGAGAGCAGTCGATGGCATTATAAACAGGTTAGAAGAAAAGGATTGGGAAGAAGGCAGTTTGCTTAGCATCAAGGTCATTGATAGTGTTGGCAAGAACATTTTCAGTTAAACCTTAAGACTAAATCCAAACAGCAGTGAAGTGAACAAGGAAGCAGAATCGAAAAAGTCAACTCTTAAAAAGTTGAAGAATGAAAGTTTTGGGGATAGATTAGTCATTTTGTATGGCCAATTCTATCTTGAGGAATTTTACCTCCTCTTACTTTTCAGTGGGCTGTACAGTTTCCCTCCACTATAGTGAATACAATGTCCATGGAAATTGAAAATGTCATAGCCTTCATTTGCAATAGGATAGGGACATGAGATAGACTCAAATAGACTTCGAATTGAGAGCCGTTGATGAAAAGAAGCATGATCGATAGAGTATCCTTCCTGGCAGTGGTATTGGTAGCAGCATGTCAGATTGGGGGTGGACCAGAGTGAGAAGTGGAAGCCGTGGGCCCCCTCCGCAGTACCAGTGGCAGACATAATGGCACTGGAGTCTTTATCTGTGAGTTAGTTATTTCGCATGGTTTTAAATACAGTTCTGAATTCATAACCTCCCTTGGTTTCTTCTGGTTTCCCCAGACTGATTCTCCAGGCTTTCTGGAAATGGCCTGCTACCCAATATCTTTTAAATGTATCTTCATCCACTTAATTAAAAGTCAGTTTCTGTTGCTTCCACTTAAGAATTACTAATATGTGTGTTTTTTTTTTTTTTTTTAGGTATTATTTACATAAAATGAAATGCACAGGTCCCAAGTATACAGTTTGATAAGCTTTGAGAAATTCACATAACCATTTACCTCTGTGGAGACATAGAACGTTTCCACCAACTCGCACCAGTCGAATCCACCTCGGCAACTGCATGTGATTTTTATTATCATAGATCAGTTTTGCCTGTTTTAAAACTTCATGCAAATAGAAGCACACAATATGTACCCTTTTGTGTTTAGCTTCTTCGAATCAGCATAAAGTTTTGAAGATTCACCCATGTTGTTGCTTATATCAGGGCTCTGTGTCTTTTTATTGCTGAGTTTTATTTCAGCATGTGAATATAGTACAGTTTATTATTCCATGGATATCAATACTATATTCATATTTGATTATTTGTTTTGTCTTACTTTTTATAGACACGTTATCATTTCCTTTGGATATATGTGGAATAGAAGTAGCATTTCTGGGTATTAGGGTAGATATATGTTAAACTTTTTAAGAAACTAAGAAGTAGTTTTCAAATAAGCCAACTAGAAGAATTTTTTATCTCTATTATCATATTTTATGTTTCTAATATTTTGTTTTATCTTGTTTTTTTAGTTTCCATTTCTCTATTGAAATCCTCTACCCATTTGCTCCTATTGTCCACTTTTTCTACTGAAATATACTTTAAATACCATAATACATTTTTTATAGTTTATTTTTTAATGTCTTGTCAAAAATTCTAATATCTGGGCTATCTTTTGGTCCCCTTCTCTTTAATATTTTCTTTTTGGATCATTGGTTACTGTGGTTAGTTTCCTAAGGCTGCTATAACAAACTGATAATTTGGGTAGTTTAAAACAACAGAACTTTATTGTTTTGCAGTTCTGGAGGCTAGAAGGTTGAAAACAAGGTGTCCCCAGCACAACATTCTCTTTGAAATCCATACACAAATCTTCCCTTGCCTTTTCTAGATTATGGTGGTTTGCCAGTGGTCTTGGCATTCATTGGCTTGATGCATCACTCCCTGCTCTCTGTCTTCATGTGGCTATTTTTTTTTTTATAAGTACACCACTCATATTGATTTAGTGGCCTATCTTACTCCAGTATGACCTCATCTTAACCCATGACATTTCCTTTTTCTTGTTTCTTCTCCTGTGCCATCACTTTAAAATCAAATACCAGATATTTTGTGTAAAAGAATAGTAGATACTGAAGTAAATAACACTTTATACCCAGAAAAGGACATGGCCCATCTTCTCCGAGGCCACAAGAGTGCTAGGCTGAGTCAGTCTAGTCTGTATTTAATCTGGGTTTGGCTTTGTTAAGACTTTGGGTAAATTCACTTATCCTTGGACTTTAAGAGCAGAATTACAAATTTTTCTTTAGTGCGTGCATGAGATATAAATCCTGGAGGATTTTTCTCATGTCTCCTGCCCATCTCCTAGTTTTCAATCAATATACCTGTACCTCGGGCTGGATCTTTCTCAGCAGTCCTGTCTTATCTCCAGAGTTTCTCACGAAGCCTTGTAGAAAAGCATTTGTGTGTTCAGATTCTCTTAGTTCACTTATTTTCTTGTCCACATTTGTAACTTTCTCCTCTTTGTGCTACTCTGCTGAGGATAAAACCGTGTAAATCTCTTCTCTTCTAGATTAGACTCCTTTCTCACATTTTAGACTTTAGTTTATTAATCTTTTTGCATCCTCAGTTCTCTGATAGGCTTTATACATTATGATTTGTGTGTCATCTTGTATTTTCTTCTTATTATTAGGGTCATCAGATTGAAGTGTTCTTGCAACCTTCTACAATTTTGGATGTAGAAGCCACTGATACACTTTTTAAAGACTCTTTGAAAATTTCTCCTTTGCCTAGCTTAGTAAGGGGAAACTGCAATTTTTTTGTTCATATTTGAGTATACCATAATAGCTAAGAAACACCAACTACAAAACCTCAGCCTTATTTCTATAGTTGAAGATTATTAGTAAACCTCCAATAAATTAGTCCAAAATATCTGTGATGGACACTTTCTTCCCAAGGGCCGTATATTTACCTCTTTGGCATAAATGTAAGTTAGATGAGCAAAGCATTTTAAATCATTTTGGTATAGTTATGTATAATGCAGGGCCTATGGTAGGCAGATAACCTTTTCTCCCACGCCAGAAATGTACACATTCTAATCCCTAGAGCCTACGAATATGTTAATAGTAAAAAGAGTTTTGCTGATGGGATTAAGGACCTTGAGTTTGAATAAAATCTGGATGGGCCCAATTTTATCACATGAGTCATTAAAAGTAGAGAAATTGTCCTGGCTGCTGTTAGAGAAAGATGGTACTAAAGAAGAATGGTCAGAGAGATGCAATATTGCTGACTTTGAACATGGAGGTCACCAGCCAAGGAATGTGGGTGACCACTAGAGCTGGAAAAGCCAAGAAAATAATAAATTGTCTCCTTGAGCCTCCAGAAAGAAATGCAGCTCTTCTGGCCCTTTGATTTTAGTTTATGAGACCCACATCAGACTTCTAATCTAGAGAAGTATAAGACGACTAACTCGTGTTGTTATAAACCACTAAGTTTGGTAATTTGCTATAGCAGCAATAGAAAACTCATACAAGGCGAGAACAAAAAATGTATATATTTTTGCATATCAATTTTTCAAAACCGTGGAGGCAAAAATGACAAAAAAAGTTTTTTTTTTTTAATTCTCCTTTCTTTAGTTTATCAGGAGAATAAGACGAGAAAGAATTACAACACTGGAAGAAATATTAATATTTTTGTAAACATACATTTTAAGTACTAGAGAAATATATATATATATATTTTTTAAGCTAAAGAACCCCAAGAAAAGGAGATCTCATAATAAATTCTTTCTCTTTCCAACATTCATTGGCCCTCAAAGTCAGAGCATTCTTCTACAAATATGATTTACAAATGTCCTAAATAACATTAATGTAATCTTAATGAAACGTATTTCAGAATGAGATATTTTTAATGGATCTATAATAGCGGGAAACAGATAAATTTAGAGTTGTAGAAGATTCAGGAAAAAGAGCAAAACAAAAACAACTGATTTAATTTTAGAAAGACATCAAACTTAGTTAATAAAATTTCATGTTTGTTGTTTCACAGTTGAGAACATTAAACCATGTTTTCTTTTTTTTATTTATACCATTTGAAAAATATTTCCTGAAGACAGTGCTATTTTTTTTTTTCTACTAAAATCCATTATAGTAGGACTTGGTGCTAACCTTAAATATCCCCATGGTTCTCCAGCAAGTGGCCAGTTTTTAAGCATAATTTAATTGCACTCCAGTAGTACCTAATCCAGTTGCACTCCAAGTTTTCTACAGCCAGTCCCATTGCACTCTGAAATGTCATCTTCCTGAAGAGTGAAGCATAAGGATCCTTGAAATCTGGGTTTTTAGTTTTGTTCTTCAGGTTACACTACAGTTTCTAGCAAAGGTATAATCTTTCTGGCTATACCAAAACACTGTATATATAACCTATACAATCCAGTTGTAGATGAATGTGAGAGAAAATCTAAATAAATAGGATGATTGTTACACTGTTTGATATTAAAGTTTTATATTCTTAAATATCCTGATATTGGATGAGAATTATATAAATCCCTGTATTATCAACTTACATTTTCATTGTCATTTCCAGAAGATGCTTAAAGTCAAATCAGAGTCTATCTGATTTTTTTAGCTTCCAGTATTTATAATTAGCTACAATTAAAATAAGAAAATCATTACTAGATGTTTTTTGACATTTACTGTTTTGAGAAGTGATACATGGAATTCTACAGTGAGCATAGACTAACGGAGAAAAAAAAACTTTAAAAATAGACTCAGTAAAGTCAAAGGATCTTAGATCCTTTATGATAGCGGTAAAAATCGTTATACCTGCTTCCCAAGGGCACTATGCAGTATGCTTTGTTACTGACCATTTCAGCCCTAGTTTTTACATCTGTGTTATATCTTCATCTGTCTTCTCAAATAACTATAGCCTAGTTGTTGTCATAACTCTTAACACTGAACCCTTTGACGATAAGCCAAGAGCTTTCTAACACTGATTAGTACTCATTTTCTCTCTTCCCTCGGTATATTTGTCTTTTCCTACCTTCTCTTCTGTCTCTGCCTGAATCCACGGCTCTTCGCTTCAGCCAGCCTTTGCCACTGTCCTTCGTCTCTAGCCCCACTGATTCATCCAACTGCATCAATCCAGCTGTCTACTGGGTAACTTTTTCCTTATGCAACTGGAAAGATGAGAATTAATATTAATTAATGGTCTCTAGTGTCATATCCACAGTGTTTCTTGGCAAGCCGTCCTTGTCCTCTTAGTTATCTCCCCTCTTCACTGTCCCGTAATTTTAAAACGTGTCTGCTTCCCATAACAAATTACACATCCACCATATGTCGTTTTTGTCTCATCCCCTCAATTCATCTACTTCTTTCCAAATAACATAAAAATCATCTTGAGTAAATGTAATCAATTTACCACCAGACTTGCACAGATGTCTCCATGTTCTTCAACTCTTTCCACCTTTCTTTACTTTTTTTTTTCCCATAGAAGAGGTGCCATTTTTCCTACTTAATGTTTCTCAAGGAACTTGCTCCATCCTTTTCTTATTTTAAAGTTGTATCTCTAACTTTTTTTTCTCCACGAGGTCTTTTATTGATTTCTTAAATATGTTTGCACTTCTTCCATTTTAGAAGGCAAGAATAGTAACAAACAAACCAAATCTTCCTTTAACTCCGTATTCCATATCCAGATCTGAATCATTTAATATGATTTCAGCTGCAAATTACAGTAACCCTGACTTAGAATAAACAATAAGGAATTTTTAGCTTACATAAGAAGATTCCAGTCAGTCAGGATTCTAGTTCCATTCCTCTGGGACTTGTCCAGCTCTGCTCTGTTTTATGTTGGCTTTTCATGATTAAAAGATGGTAGCTATCCCCAATAAAGCAACATCTAACTTGTTAATATGCAGAGATAGGAGAGGAAATATTTCTCCCATCTGTGAAATAAAAATCATTTCCTGGATGGATTATCTGCTTCATGCCTGGATAACTGAACCAATCATCGTCAAGAAGGATGGGTTTGCCGTGATTAGCTTAGTCTACTGAGGTTTCTTGTCTGGATCTTAGATTAGGGTTAGCATCTCCTGGGTCCTAAGAACTATATAACAAAAGTATAGATTAAAAAAAAAAAAAAACTTTTATGTTTTTTACCCCCCAGCAATGAGGAAAGAAGGGGATGCTGGTGTCTATTACACAAAGAAACAAAGAGAATACAGTGAACTCAGATGCATAAAAGTGATTGCACAGAAAAGGTTTAGATCCAGGATCCTATGAATATTCAAAGCACATTCCTAATTGACAGATTGAAACAACATTTACCCACCCTGTCTGACTTTGGGTTACTGATCCTGGGAGCTAGTCACGAACCTCCTGCCTTTGAGAGCAATATCTAGATTTGGCCTTGCTTTGGCTGCTCTTCAGCTAGCTCAGGGGTTTGTCTCCACCCTACCTTTCACTTCCTTCCAGACTTTTGATGAGAGATTCTTTATGTTTGTTGCATGATCTCTCTACTAAATCCAAGTTATCCTACTTTTAGGGATATGCTTTCAGCTGTCTTTAGTCTTTCTGATGCCAGGGTTCTGCCCATTTTTCTCTGTTTGACCTACACAACATATGTATACTTCCCTAATATTTAGTGTTTCCTCTCAGGCAATTATACATTTTCCTTCTATTATCCTTGACTGTTTGCTGGACCTAGTATTTATTCAGTCATGTGAAATCCGATGTTAGGTTCAAATAGAGTCTTCCTAAATCTGCTCCTTTGACAAGGCTGCCCCAAGGTATCTTCTTGTTCTTTGGAAAAGCCCAACTATCCTGGGAAATTCCTATTGACTGGATTTCAGAACTGGTAGAAATTTACCTCTTTGTGTATTTGCAAAGGAGCATAATTATGTGCTATTACTTTGTTTCTTTTCTAACTCATATTCTCCAGGCCAGAACTCTATTTAGTTTCCCTAAAGAGTAACATATTCTTTTTTTTCTCAGAGAAGTATTTTATAAATATGTAACTGTTTATAGTTTGGCAATAGTGGAACCTAAAACATAAAATAACAATTAGACACATAATGATAAAGGGTGGTTTGTTTACAGTCAGTGCCTCATTGTATATATTACTAGTGGATACATATCATGTACAATATGATAGTAATTATAATCTGCATAAAGCTGGGCCTTTTTGCTTCTGCCTATAGGGCCATCTTGGGACATTATCACTCTCTAAAACCCTGAAAAATAATGTAGGCTTCTACAGAATTGCCTCTGGGAGATGGCAACAGGAATGACATATATATATATATTTATATATATATATAAAACATTCAGTAAAACTAAAAGATCCTTATTGGGCATGTCTTTCCTTTGAGTCCTCCATTGCTCAAGCCCTTTACCCTCAGAGTCTGCATTCCCCTTCTTTGATGACTGCCTTTTTCTTATGTAGAACAATCCATTAGCCTTTGTCTAAAACTTCTCCCTTATGAGGAGGGAGAAAACTATTGAGAACTTAAATTCCTTGCTACTTATTGAGAGAGAATTTGCTTCTCATAAATGACATTAATGAATACAAGACATTGCCTTAATTTAATAATAAAAATAAAAAGAAGGAAAAAGTTGGTGCCGCCCAGTTTTCACCTCTCTTCTTCCCATTCCTATTATTCAGAGTTTTTATTCTCCTAACTCCCCTGTCCATATCTTCCCATGGAAGAAACAAATACCATTCTTTATACCTTGAAAATGACTAAAACATCTTAACATGGCCTCTGTCCACAGAGGTATTTAAATCCAAACAGAAGCATTATTTTATATTCCGGGGAAGAATTCTTAATTTTAGAATTTTAGGCATCAGCCCTGAACCTGGGAAGCATTTCTCTGAGTTGGGTAAAATTTCCAGAACTTCTGAAATCATATGTGTTCAAATTCCTATTTGCAGTTTGCCCAAGAAGAAAACTATTCTTGAATTTGTTTATTGAAGAGATTTACCTCCTGCGATTGTCTTTTGTAGCATCAGATTCAAAATAAACTAAGGAATAATAAAATGTAGTAAAAACTTAGATTACAGTTTAAAATATCCGAAATATTTTTGGTAAATAATTCCATAATGCATTTTATGACTAGAGAAAAAAAAGAGCTAACAGAGAAATGTTTTTCATAACAATAACTACCTCCTTTGTGTTTCACCTCTTCAGAGGCTAATAAGACTGTCAAATTGATGGAAAGCTTCCTGCTTACTAAATTATAGCACCTCAATTTACATTAGTGTAATATGTGCCAAAATGAAATACTATCTCTTTTCAAAGTCACAGTGATTTTATTTTATTACTTATAGTTGATTTTCCTAGTACTCTAAGCTATAATAGTCCTTTTTTAGATTTTTTTTTTTTTAAACAAATGAAGGGAGGAAAGGAGAGAGGGAGGGAGCGAGAAGGGGACATGGGAGGGAAAGAAGGAGGTAGAGAGGGAGAAATCAAAGAAAGAAGGAAAGCAGCTGTGAACATTGGTATTCTTCTTCCCAACATGTTACATGACAATAAAATAGAATTTTTTTTTTTTGCCTTCCTTTAATTTGCTTTGAGTTAGCCTGCTACTTTTAGTTTTTCTTTGTGATGTCATAGCGATTATCTTGACAAAAATGTTAATGCTGAATGATAGGATGAGAGATCATAAAGAGATTTCTCTTATGTCACCTACCATATGATATTTATGTGAGAGGATCTCACGAACACCGAGATTAAATTTTGATAATGTAAAACAAATCTGAATAACAAAATTTACTGGAGATGGCAAAGTTGAGATGTAGAGAGACCATATTCAAAAGAATGGCTTTCATCTATGTCCCTTTGGGAACATAGGAAAATGTTCTCAAAAGGAAACTGAGCACTTAATACAGTGAAGTGTGGTGCCTAATTGGAAAGCATCTAAGAGAAATTATATGGTTCCAAATGTAACAACTCAAAAACGATTACTTCGGTAACTTTGAAAGAACCCTGTTTTACACTAATCTGTAATCCTTGTCAAAATGAAATTGCAAAACCATTCATCAATAAAAAGATAATGAAGGTAGGTGGAATTAAAGGTTGTATATTGGTTCTACTATAGAACTTTTGAAAGCCTCACCACAACTATAAAAAAATAGGTAGAGATGTTATCTATTTTACAGAAAAGAAAACTGAAGTTCAGGGGAGATTCAAGTTTAAAACTAAGTTTAGGAGAACTGGCAGTGGGACATTGGCACTAAGATTCTAAATTTAGTGAAATTCTCTTTACACCATACTTTTTTCTTTTTTGGCCAGTAGATGTTCTTGTATTAAGAATTAAATTCTTTTAGGATTATGATTTTTTTTCTAAAGGAGACTTTCATTTTCTCATTTAACATTGTAGTGCCTCTGCCATAGAAGACAGAGTACTAAACGCTACAAGAACTCCATGGTAAAATTATGTGGTCTCAGAAATTCCAATTTAGTGGAAAGGGAAGAGAAGCAAATATTTTAAAGTTTTTACCCTTCCCTTCTCCTGGAAGCTTGGGCTTGCAATTTTTTAACGTTGTTAATCTTTCATAGCTATCTCCCTACTTCAGTGCTCCCCTAGAATTCTGTGTATAACACTGTTTATGATTTTCACACATATTATAATTATTTGTAATTATATTTCACAATAATTTCTAATCACATCTCAGCCTTGTTGAGTACAAAGATTAGTTCCTACTCATCCTGCTTTTACAAGGCAAAGCCCAGTGCTATAGTAAGTGTTCAGTAGAAGTGTGAGTTTATTATATGTTTATTATTAGAAAAGTACATATACCTTGTAAAATTCAAGCAGTATAGAAGTGTATAGTGTAAAAAGTGAAATTTTTCCTTCTCTTTCACCTACTTCTACTGTCCTTGGGTAACCATTGTCAGCATTTTGATTCAGAACCTCTTAGATATTTTTTACACGTACAAATATAATATGATTTTGAATTAATAAGTTAAAGCCATAAGATGCTTTGAGAATAAAAATAATCCTTTAAAATATAGAACTATCATATGATTAAAATTCTAATATTATTTGTATTAAACTATTTTAATAGTTTTCTTTTTAAAAAGAAAACAACTGGATATGATGATGACCTTGAAACTTTGAGGTTGTCTTTCCTAGTTTACTTTTGTATTACTGATGCTTGGCTATAAATTGTCTTGACTGCTGATATAATATTTGCAGCTTTTCACTGACTTATGGAGCAGATATATGCTTTTTAGACTCCATGCTACCCACTATAATGTCTCAGTATCTTAGAATTGGAGTACTGGCCTTGGTCTAAAGGCTGTGTTTGGAAGTTTTAAAATGTTTTAGTGAGAATTAAAATAAATAAAAAATAGCACATTTAAAAGAATAAATGAGTTATGATGGAACAAAATAGATTTTAGCTAGACATGGAAATTGGATGATTAAAATTGAGAATTTTCTGTTTATTTTGGAATGTAAATAAGTAAATTATAACACATTACCATGTAAGTGATTTATGCTTACATGGCACAAACATTATGTAGCCTCAGAAAGAGGAAAAATTACCAGGCAAACAGTATATTGAAAACAAAATATGGCAGAAAAGATCTAAGAATCATAGTGCACTCAAAACTTAATGTATCTCCAATAACATGGTTCAGCATAGATTAATGGAAAATAAATATACAACAGAATAAATTCTTTAAAAATGACTTGATTTATGTCTTAGTTACCTCACTTTGCATTAATTTAATGGTGTACAAAAACTTGGAATAATATAAATATAAATTCATTGAGGGATTTGATATTGGAAATGGTTAAGAGAGTTAAAATAATTCTGATTAATTTTATGTGGAAAGAGCTAAAAATATATAAATTGATATTGAAACAGATAAGGCTTATTTATAAGTAAAATTGATTACTATCTTTTTTGGGTGAAAGATCTAAGGAAAGTGATATAACCAATATTAAATGTTTTATTTGTTATTGGCAAGTCGAGTACTACTAGATAAATTAGAAAGTTAAAAATATATAGTAAAGGTTTCCACACTTTTTTAGGTAAAGAAGATGATGATGATGATGACTGATAATAAAATTGGTGCTTCCTATATGCTCTTGGAAATAGGAAATAGAAATAAATAAATCAATAACTACTGTTTACTGAATTTCACCTCATTCTAGGTCATCTCAGTAAATATATAAATATATAAATATATAAATATATATATTTCACTCAGTGAAATATAACTGTAACATGGGATTCAGGATAAACGTGATGAGGTGATCTTGGAGACAGGAAGGCTGTAAATTTTGGACAGCCATATAAGTCATGTGCCCTTTATTCTATGGGCAGTGGGAAAGCATTGACGATTATAAATAATCAGGTTATACTATAGGATAAAAACATGATTTCATATGATTTTCCATTGTATACCAAAATGAAATTTAGATGTATTTCGGTTTTAGATTGGAAAACATCTTAAAGTTTTAGCATAACCTCATGTTGGTAGCGAGGTAGTAAAGAAACAGACACACAGTTTTTGGCAGTACATGAGTTGATGTAGCTATTATAGGATGGTGATATTGTGTTATGAATTGAAATTTAAAAGTCACCTACCTTTGACTCAGGAACACAACAGCTAGAATTTACACTCTGGGTTCTCCTCACGTGAATTCAATGATAAGTATAAATTTGAGGACATCCATATATCTCAGAGGATCATGCCACTACTTGAGAAAGCCTGACCTATCATATGTGCAAATAATGAGAAAGAATCACAACAGCTAGTGTTGTTGATAGGAAAATTGACACTCTTGTGCACTGCTGGATTAAATTATCATTATATTCCTACAGGGTAATTTAACCTTTAAGAAAGACTTAAGAAAAATTTAACTCTTAGTTATCTATTTTAAGGAATATATTAAATTGATATTCAAAGATTTAAGTACAAATGTGCCATTGTAATATAGTTTATAATAGTTAGAAACTAGAAAAAAAATAAGACAAATTATGATAGATTATGCAGTTGAATTTTATGTAGTCATTAACAATAAATATTTATAGAAATGAAAGTCAGAACACATTGTAAAAAGGTGAAAATATTACAGACACATTTCCATAAAAATCCTCTATAAAACATACATAATGAATACATATAGACATATGTATTCTACATGTAGAATACATATAGAAACATATAGAATGTATATAGAAATATACATTAAAATATATATAAAAGCAACAAAAACCTATACCAAGTTCTTGGTAGTAAAGTTATTTTAGGTGGTGTTTTGCTTTTGTAGTGGTGTTTATCTCTACATTATCTACAATGATTTTTTTTATTTAATTAAAAACACTAAAAAATTGTTTTATGTGAATTCTACATCTCATCACCAACATCCATAAAGACTTTATTCTTTCAGGAGGCTCATAAATTCTTCATCTAGAGGATTTACCTGGTATATTATATTCCACAGCAGGGCCTCAGAACAGACTGGATCACTGGGGCTTTTGGTGTTATTATTTGCATAAGGTTGACTCAATCCCTTTGTTCAAAAATCGCTTCATATATTACCTAGAATATATTGGATTATCCGTACATGCCGGAAGGATTAGAGAAATTTATAAACCAGTCTCTCAGCTTTTGTTACTGCTTTGTTAGCTTTCTTTGTAGATGTGACAGACAGTATACTTTTGTGGCTTCTTCATGGTGGGATGTTTCATTTGACTCTAGCATGTGACATAACTGTCCAGGTGATGCAACTGTCAAACCTTATTTTGCTTTAGTATTTAAAAAACCTTGCATGCAACATTAAAATTTATTGAAAAGAAATAAAAAGAAAAATTTGAAGTGCAACAGGTTCACATATTTCAGCTCCATAGGCCATCAATTCCTTTTGCTGTCTAATTGGTTAACAACAGTTTGTTCTGAATTTTCATGTATGTAACCGAGTTCAGTATGCTTGCTAAAGGATGTATATAAAAGGTGTCTTTATGTTGCAAGTTGCATCAAATCTTTGATCGCCATGCCCCAGGTATCAATACTATTGATTTTGTAGATGAATCCACTGGTGTTAATACTAAGATAATAACCGTCAAATCATTTCTCAATTTTGATAAGTGAAGTCGTTTATATTAATTCCAAGTAATATAATTCCTTCTTTATGCTGTTTTAGTATCATGTTTGCTTTAGAAAGGTAGATGAGAAACAGAACTCTGAGTATTTTTTCTGTTTGCTCTTTCACTGAAAGAAAAATATTGGTGTACTTAAAAATAAGCAATTGAATGCTAATACTTTGGAAGGGCCATTTAAATCATGATTGTAGTAGAGCACTTAAAAACGCATGTAATGGAATTTAAAAATAGATTAAAATTCCTTCAGTAAATGCACTCACTCATTTGATTACTTTGTAGTTAGAAATGAAACCATTCTTTCTGTGTACTATGGTATTTCATTTGGGGTTAATCATTAAATAAGATGAATTCAGTTTTTGACATTTAATGTGAGTCTTAATGTTTCATCAAGCATTTTAATAAATTTGACTTCAGTGATTTATATGGTTCTTATTGAGATTTTCCTATACTCATATTCATCAGTAAGAGTGACTAAGCAATAGCTATGCTTGTTTAATAAGTAAAAGCACAATGTTGAGAATTATCATTGCCTCTGTGTTATGGTGTGTCTAAGACATTGTCTAGCATCTCTCCTGATAAATACACATGAGAGCCTATTGGTATTTTGTTTGAGACACTGTTTGCAGAACTTACGTTTGTCATTCTATCTTTTGTTTTACCAGCATCTTAAAAAAGACACCATTTTAGGAAACTGTATTCAACATTTGACAGACAGTTCTGGTCAGCGATAGCCTTATATATTCAAATGGTATAATGATGTCTGCTGCTTCAAAAGAACTTTCCCTGATCTTCTCATGTTTCTACCATGTTATACACATAAGTTCTATGATGCTTGAAATTGCAAATAAATTCATTTTTCTACAAAATTAAACCTATCATATCTACCTATCCACTTTTAACCCCGAAATATACTAATCTACTTTGCCTCAAAATTAAAAATAATGTGAATCTTTTATGTTCCCAGTTTTTCGAAAATGACATTTTAACCATCCAATCCATTTTGGATCAAAATCATGAGATTATTTTTTACTCTTCATTTTTCTAGATTTTTCTTAACCACTCATATTAAAACCTACCCTCCAAAAGTGACCTTTTTTACCCTTGCATATCTTAACTGTCCTATCCATCTACTGTCACTGCCTCTCAATATCATTTAATTTGATGATTGCTGTTGTGCTTACCTTCTAAATCCATGATGCCATCCATCCCCTTGTCCTTTCCCAACACAGTACTCTTTTCTTACAGCCAAAATGACTCTTACGAATTATGGATTTCATTATTTTAATTCTTAAACATCATTGATGATTCATTACTGCCTATAAAACAAGATGCATTTGTTTTCTTTTGCTATTCAAGACTCTCAACAATAATTTCCCAAACTATCGTTTGAGCTCTATAATTCACTGCTTTATTTTTTTCAACTCCCAACTCCCCAACTCTCAGCTATCAGTATTTTTATCTTGGGTTCAATCCCAGTGGATCATTTGCCATTCTCTGAACATTTCTTTTCTAAAGCACTATTCTCACCAGCTCTAATGTCCTCTACAACTCAGACCATTATTATGTGTGTGCGTGTGTGTATATATTTATTTATTTGACTACTTTCTTTTCCATGAAGGTTTTGTGGGTTACTTTTAAAATTTGTTAATTTCTGCCTCTTCTGTACTTGTGTTTTTATTGATTTATTCAAAATATTAATGTTCTTATATATTGTAATACTTTTGTAATTCTGTTTTATGGGTGAAAAAGCACCTCATTGTATGCAATGTATATGTAACTAGAAGTACGTGCTCATGCATGCGTGTGTGTGTGTGTGAGTGTGTGTGTGAGTGTGTGTGTGTGTGTGTGCGCGCGTGAGTGTGTGTGCTTTCACCAAGGCAGAAGAATAAAGGTGCCTCATGTTAGAGGAGGATACATTTGTTGTTTCACAATTTTGTCATGGTCCAATTCTGACTACTCCACATCACTTGAAGTTGCACATCAAAATGTCTTAAGTTTCTTCTGCCTGTTCTGACCTTTGTTGTCTCACTTTAAGTCATCATCTAGCAGTAGTTTGAGTATTTTTCTTGATTCTATTCTCTACTCAGCTAATTTAGTAATATATTTTAGATGAAAATAGCACATAAGTATCCACTGAGAAATCCCTGATGGTTTAATTATCACTAATTTTTTTAGAAGCAATTTGAAATTGTCTGTGGTTAGTTTAGCAATAAGTTTTCAGTGGTGTGGACATGGCAAGAAGTGTTAAAATATTAAACAAGCCTTCTTGGACTTAGGGTGGTTTTGATTGCCGAATTTTTGTTTGTTTGTTTGTTTGTTCATTTGTTTGTTCATTTGTTTTTACAGCAAACCTAATATAGGAGTCCTTATAGTCAAGGCTTCTTTACAAATCCAAACCTTTATTGAGTGTGTGTTTGTTTATTTTTAAGCTTACGAATGAAAAATAGTCTCTTTGGGGAAAATCAAAGTTTGAAAACAACTTAAATCCTTTCAATATACCCCTCATTTTTTGAATCATGAAACATGTTCGGTAAAAGTAGAAAGTAAATACTATCAGTGATCTTTAATACATCTCTTGTTTATTTATACAAAGAAAGAAGATTTGAGGAATAAACTGGTACATTGAGTTCAGCTACTGAGTAATCATAATTTTTAGGAAGGTCTGTTTGACAACAGCTTAAGGGATACACAAAATAAGAGCATTAAACCGTATAAAGGGATTAAACTGGTGTTCTCTCAGTAATGGGGTGAGTGGCATAAATCTGAAACTCGAATGGGAAAAGAAATGTGCATTTTAATCCTAAACATGAAAAACATGTTCATTTTTAAGTATACATTCAATATTTTAAATAATAAATATGTTTTTATAATATCTATACAGATTTTCTAAACTCTATTACTTTAAAATGTAAGTCAAGCATGGGAAGACAAGTCCTTGCCATTTAATGGAAAGGATTAGGTGAGAGTAAAAAAAAAACATTCTGTCACATTTTCCCAAGTTTTATGGAAATAAGTCCTACAAGATGTTTAAAAAAAAAAAAGTGTCCACAAGTAAATGTTTCAAAAATATTACACATATTATGTCATCCTATATTGAAGGCAGGCCACTCATTAGCATGTGAAAGACTGAGCATTTTGCAACAGTTTAGAATCCAGCTTTCCTCAAATTTATTTTATATAAGATACCTTCCCAAGCCAAACGCATCTTTTTTTCTCAAACCACCAAATTAGACAAATGCTCTGACATACTGTTTTAAAATGTTATCAATTTAAAAAACTGAAGTGAGAATTTCTTCGCAATGACCCATTGTCTTTAGCACATCAAGTGACACTAGAGGAACCCCATGGTTGGGGCTGGATGAAAGCAAATGTCACGTCATTGTGCCACTCACTGCAGTGATATGCTGTATTCCACTTGACCTCACTGAGCTTTTGTTTTCCCTATAAAGGAGCAACAGTTATTCCTGCCTCGATCGATGTGTGTTGTGAGGATTACATACAGAAATTCATTTTATCTGTCTTTAAGTGTTACAAAAATCTCCATGCTTTCCAATTTAATTTTGCCTCAGACTCTGTGGCAACCTCAATTTTTTTAAGTCAATTTGGTTTCAACCGAAATGACTGTTTTAAACATGTTCTACTCCCTTCCCATCTCCAAGGACACTCCTCTAGCTGTGTTGCTCATTAGATAACTTTGTTCCCTTCTTTTCAGTGAAAAGGTAAATCTTATGGGAAGTCCTCAGTGTCCTGCTGCCATATCTCTAAAACTTACCTGCTTCTTGCCCGTGCTTTCCTTCCTATTAAAATAGTGGTGTACTTCCCTCAGTCACAGGTCTGAATCTCATCTCTCCAACACTTTGAGCTCTAATCAAATTTTTCTTCTCTATCTCATATTTACATTGAACTTGTCCCCTTTAAATTCTTCCTATCAAGATTTAAGAACAGGTTTCTATTCTTATCAAAGCAAGACAAATAGTACCAAGAACGTATACAACAACAGCAAAACATGCAAACTTTTCATCTATATACACCCTTCAGCTATCATCATCTTTCTTTCCTCCTATTTGGAGTCAAATTTTTGAAGGAATTGTCTGTACTTGCTATCTTTTCTCTTCACCTTCTCGTCACTCTGAATTTAAAAAAAAAAAAAATCAACTTGGCTCCTACACATAGAATTTACTCTCAAATAGCTAGCTACTAGTTGTTTGTTTGTATATAACAATTGTAATATTCACTGAAAAATACTTCAAGAGAACTGATTTCAAATTTCTAAGTTTCTGTGATTTACATAAGACTTATAGTTTGCCCACATATATGATCACTATATGCACTATGCCAAAAAGGAATTCTGTAAATGATGTTGAATAGATAAAGCAAGATTTTATTTCCAAGATCAGAAATAAAGAGGCAATATAATGTTCATGTTGCCTTTTAAAAATACTAGTTTCTTCTCCCTCTGGTCCCATTTGAATATCCCAGCAGTCATAAAGTATCATGTCTTAACACCTTCATGTATCCCTTATATACCTATATAATTTAACGATGGGCCATAAATAAATTAGACATTTCTTAGTGGATTATGAATATGCATTATTTCTCAATGGCTTAGGTTGATTTCTTTTTAAAATAATTAATATCTTTTTAAACCAGGTCTGTTCACAAATATCCATTAATATCTTAACAAATATCTATTAATATCTTAACCCTTAATCCAAATTTAAGAAATTCTTCAACCTTTTACAAAATATAATAAAGACTTGCTCTCTATATCAGTGAGTTATGTTTAAAGGGCCAGGGTGTTTTGAATTACGGTTCAAACTTTATCCTTAACTATTCATTTTATTCCTATTCAGAACACTCTTAATATCAGGGAACTACTTTAATAATTTTCTTATTGTATTCTAAAATGACTCCCTGAGTTTGAAATGAAAATTGTTTTAATTATAGTGACAGAAAAGTTAATCTGACATTTCTTTCTGGCAATTTGTTTCATATGAGTTTATTCAAGAAGTGAAATTGGATTGGATATAACTAATACGCACGTTAGGCAGTTCTGGTATATAAACGGTAGCACAAATCATACTGATAGCCCAACTTTATAAGCAGTATTTTAAAATAAAGTATCTAGGCTCTCTACAAATAGAAAGGGCTCTAAAAATAGATATTGGTTTCTGCATGTTCTCTTTCCTAGTCTTTGTGCTATTTTGCTTTGTTTTACTGTTCCCTTATATTGATTATATCATTTTCCTTTAAACTTTTCTTTCCAAAACACTTATCTCCAAAAACAGTTCTTGAGATATGGACAATAAAGTTATTGGGCTGGTAGCACAAAGAACAAACTATGATTTGGAGAATATACCTGATATCTCACAAGTTAAATGGGTAAATTTTATTTAGTATGTTTTAAAGCATCATTTGATTTAATCCTGATAGCATCTCTTTGAAACAGACAATAAAATTATGTCCTGCATTTCCCAAAAGAAACAAATTTAGACTTGTAAGAGAAATAACACCTGCAATTACACTTGATAAAAGAATTAGAATTCGAATACAAATCTGTCCTAAATTTCATGCTTTGATTTCCTGAAATTACTAAATGACACGAATCTAAAGCGTTAGGTTATCCAAAATTTATTTAAATTTGGCTTTCAAATGTTAATTTTTTCTTTATTTGACCACACTACTAAATTCATATATAGTTCCTGAAGAGCAGCAAGTGATAGTGAAATTGTTGTGATAATGTGAGCCAATAAAAATAAAAACCAGTGCATTTTTTAAAAAAAGGTGTGAGTTTTATTTAAGAATATTATCATATATAATTGAGAGTTAATTCTAAAAGTCCAAGAAGATTCTGTCCAAAGTGATAATCATGAGATAAATTTTATAAATAATGCAATTAATGAGATTTTATTTTTAGCATGATTAAGGATTAACATTGGCAAATTTTGGAAAAGAAATTTTTCCCTAAATGTTTGTACCCTTAGATTAATATTACAAAAGCTATTTACACAGTACTCAGTATGCAAAATTACATTTTAATCCATCAATATATAAAATTGATAACAACACTACTAGTCATTTCTACACATTTATACTTTTACATCAGAAGAAAATCTTAAATCCTTATGTTTTCAAGCTTTTTCCCTTTAGCATTGATGGATATAATGTCTGCCTTCAAAAAGCAAACCACTTTTTCTGTTAAAAAATATGGACACTTTTCTATTTACTTATCTTTGTTCACATCCCTGACACTTAAAATTCCAGAACGTATATTATGTTTCTTAAGAAGAAATTGTCACATAATTATAAGTATTTTGTAGGAAATTACAGGCATTAAGAAAATATTTAGTGTATTATTCACCTCCTCCAAAATACAGTTAAAAATTTTATTAGAAAGCTTTCTTTTGATTCTCATCTTTTTAACTTCTTTCTGGAGATTTTATGGTAATTTCCTTTTCATTAAACTTGTTCATTTTAATTCATAGAGTTGTACAACCATCAACATGATCTAGTTTTAAAATATTGCCATCACCCCAAAAGAAAGCCCATAATCATTATCAGTCAATCCTCATTCTTATCCCTATCTCTAGGCACAAAGAATCTATTTTCTGTCTCTATATATTTACTCATTCGAGACATTTTATATAAAATATAGTCATGTATGTTCTTTTATGTCTGATTTCTTTCATGAAGCATGTTTGCAATATTTATTCATGTAACATTTATAAGTACTTCATTCCAGTGGAATAATATAATGATATACACATACACGTATGTACATATATATATGTATATACACATACACGTATGTACATATATATATGTATACGTATATATATGTATATACACATTTTTTAATCCATTTGCTTGTTGATGAATAACAATTGGGCCTTTTTGATTTTTTGGCTATGAATAAAGCTATGAACATTGCTATATAGGTCTTTGTGTGGACATCTAGGAGTAGAGTTGCTGGGTTATATGGTAAGATTTATGTGTAGCACTTTGAGGAACTAGCAAACTGTTTCCTAAGTACCTACACCATTTGGCACTTCTGCCTGCAATGTTCAAGTGTTCCAGTTTATCCTATCTTCACTATCACTCGTTATTTTCTGATTTTTGATTATATTCTGATGGATGTGCAATTGTATATTATTAGTATTGTATACTAATACTCTTGGGAACATTTTATGTACTTATTGGCCATTTTTATATCTACATTGGGAAAATGTCTACTCAATTCTTTTGCCCATTTTTTAAAGTTTTTACTTTTTTATTATTGAGTTGTAAGTGTTCTTTACATATTCTAGATACAAATCCCTTATTAGATATATGCCTTGCAAATACTTTCACCTATTATATGGTATCTTTTGAAGGATAAAAGTTTTTAATTTTGATGAAGTTCAATTTATCAGTTTTTTAAAATCACTTTAATTTTGGTACAATCTAAGAAATCACTAACCCAAGATCCTAAAGATTTACTCCTATGTTTTCTTCCAGGAGTCTTATAATTCTAACTTTTACAATTAGGTCTGTCATCTATTATTAGCTAATTTTATGTAATGATATAGGGATCCAAATTCATAGTTTTGCATACAGATGTCTATTTATGCCATTTGTTGAAAAGACTATTATTTACCATTTAGTTTTTCTGGCACCTTTGTCAGAAATCAAATGACCATAAGTATAAGGGTTTATTTTTGGGTTCTCAAAAATAAATACTACCTTCAGACAGAGTATATGGCCTATGGTATTTTCTTCATTGCATGCACTGATACAGTTCTGAATACTTTAGTGAGGACCCTCTATATAACTTTTATTCTTTCTGCTAGACCAGAACTCAGAAAACACTTTCTGAAAAAGCCAGACAGAAAATATTTTAAACCTGTGGGCCATACAGTCTTTGTTGCAATTACTTCACTCTGATGGTGTCACACAAAAACATTTACAACAATGTACAAACAAATGAGCATGGCTGATCCAATACAACCATATCACTAGAACGGAATCTGGCCCATGCTTCATGGTTTGCTGACCCCTTTACTAGATTCAGTCTTCTACGTTACCATGGGTACTTAACAGACTTATATGGAATGAGTGAAAAAAAATCTTTATATCTCACACCATCCATGTTATACCCTCTTTAAAAGGTCTTTCATTCGTGTATGGCTCTTTTAAATTATGATGTGGACAGAATGCTTTGACATGTGCAAAGTATAGTGAGACTATTGATCTCCTTATTCTGGATAGCCATTACTTTTATTAATGCACACTTAGTTTTTATGCAAAGATATTGCAGTTTTGGCTTATATCAATTATGTGATTAGCTAATCTCCCAGTTCTTTTTTCTCTTTAATTTTTGTTGAATTATGTTTCTTCCATATTTCTCATTAATTTCCATTTATCCTTCCTATATGTCATCATGTTGTTTTTGTCTCACAGTATTATAGTCTTAAGGTCTCTTGACTTTATATAGAACTAGAATTACATTAAAAAGATTTTTTTGGGGGGGGGGGAACAAACCAGCCTTCCAGGCATACCCCATCAATAAAATTCCAAATCTTATGCCAAATTTGCAATGGTGCTTTATATAAGTGTAACACCCCAGTCCTGTTTGAACTGGCTCTACACTACCACATAACAGAGTAGAATCAGCTGTGCCAATATTTGTCTATGCTTTCTACCAAGTATCATGTTTTACAACACAAGAAGATGTTTTAGTCAATTCAGAAAGCAGTGAAACTCAAGAATTTTATCATTGTATTTCTAATCTTAGTCTCCCACTTACTCTTTATTTTTGTAATTTTCACATCCCACTATTATTACCTCTAGCATAAAAACAATAATGCTAACTGTTGTGAATACTGAACTAAACACTTAGGATTCTGTGGTTTGTGAGCAAAACTTTCTAAATGTAGAGCAGCCCAACAAGAGCCTAAAGGGTCAAATCTCCCAGCTGGTAAATTGAATGTGAATAAATTAAATAGGCAGCATTTATAAGTCTCCATATATGTGTCTTCAGATCTGGTCTGGCTTACTTCAGAAATAGTCATTGTCAAGGCAACCATAAAAGAATATTGAAATGTGAAGTAGAGGAATGAAGAAGAATCTCTGCTTGCTTTGTTTTTGTGTGCATAAAGACGTTCTATAGTTTCTAATTTATGATTTTAGGAGTCCGTTATCTTCAAGATGATAATGCATTTCTTGGTAATACAAATCTGAAAGCTGTCAATAAATTCTGTCTTTTATTCCCATTGTTTTCATCATGCACGAAAAGATAAGTACAAAGCTACATTTTAGAAGATTGACAGATTGTCCAGCCATATGCCATATTGGCTCCACAGTCAAATATGTTTTGCAGAACACAAGGTATGCAATCATTTTCAGGGCTACGAATGAGGTGCAAATGTTTCCACACTTTCCAAACAACCTTTTTACAAGCCAATAAGATAGAAAAAATAAAGATAAATTCCAAAGGTAGTAAAGTATAGAAAATGAGACCAGGTTTGAGATACCACCGGGAAATGGGAATTGAAAGATAGAGCAAGATGGGGGAAACAAAGGATTTGAAATGGAACCTTGAGAACAACGAATTGCCAGTCTCGGACTCATTTACTTATAGTCCCTGAATTTTGGAGCAAATTTGGGAGGCAATGAATGTATTCTAATCTTGGGAATAATTAAACTGCTGACAGTTAGTACTGAAACCAAATATTTAATGCGAATAGTAATTAGCTTATTTGAAAGATTTTAATTTACTCTATTCATTTATTTACTCTATTTCATTTATCAGAATGAAATGTTTTATAAATTCCAAGTCATACTGTTATAAATTTTGTCTAAAATATGAGCATTTACTTAAACATTGAGTCATGTGTAGCAAGTTATCTATACACAAATAATAATTGGAAAAAAAACATGAGAAAAGCCATATTTTTCGGTTTGCATTTCTCTTATGTTGTAAGAAAAAGGTTGAGATAGCTCTCCACTCTTCTTCTCATACAGTTGCTTTTATCTTGCCTGCAGTGGTTTTGAGGAAATAGACTTGTCGATGAGAAGTGATAGGAATGTTTTAGATTTTGGCCTACCCATTTTGGTGCCTACATAGTGAGGAGACACAGACTAGGAGAGTAGAGGTCAATTATATAAAAAGGAATATGCAAAGGTATTAGAGAATAATCTACCCTCTTAACCATTTGCCTATGATCATTCCTCATCGGAGTTACAGAATTTCTAAGGAATCAAAATTTCTGCTAAAAAATCCCTCTAAATGATCCATATCTTCTTACATATATGAACTTTTATTTAAGTCTCTTATCATGATCTGATTTTATAACTCAGTAATTTTCTGAGATAGCCAACTATAATATTTTTCCAGGTACAGTGTAAAAAAGAATGCTTTCTTTTGAGAAAAGTTAAAACAAAACCTACCTTGATATCGGAGAGAAGGCCAATGATGAATACTTTTAATATTGGATAAAAGAACAAACATCTGATTCCCTGAGAGGAATAATATTAAGAAATTCATGATTTTACAAAAGCAATGTTGTTAAGAGAAATAAAACATAAACTGTCTGAGAATTATTCAGTTTAATTTATAAGCTTTTCAGAAACAGAAGGAAATCCCTAAATCACAACTATTTCCATTTTCTCTCTACTATTCAGAATAATTGTTTTTAGACTTGAAAGTTTTTTAAAGCTAGCACAACAGGAACTAGAATTACTATATAAGAAGATGAAAGAGTTCTTGGCAGCTATTTTAAATGAATTGGTAATCCTTTGTCTCAAATGTATTCTAGTGTACTAATACATAGGAATCTTGTGTTTTCTGTATTAAATATATGTCTCTAAAGTAGATATAGCTGTGTAATATCTGTAAAAGTAGAAACAGAAATAGCAGAAAATCTGAGTAAGCCCGGTAATTCCAGAAAAAGTAGGTACCTTAAAAGTAAAAAAAAAGGCAAATCACATTTAATAATCGCCTATACTATAACTATATAGAAATAAAGTCTCTTGGAATATGACGAAATGATAGATTGGGCAAGAATTATAGATCCCAGGCAGAGGAGATCCCTCATCTCCTGAGAGTCTATAATTTAAGATGGCCCTTTAATGAAATGAGATGGTAATAAGGCATAATACATAGAAAAGTGTGACATGACATGGCAAAGATTTGGTGGTCTTATGTGCTAAGGCGGAAGGTGCAGAGATGAGAGAAGAGCAGAGAGACAGATTTTACCATTAGTTGTAATATAAGCCAGAATTTTCACCAGTTTAGTCTCCTCCAAGACTGCAAATAGCCTCAAGAGAGAGGAAAAACCCTAAATAGTTCCAGAAGTCCCAACTGAGAGCCTGAGGTGCACTCTAGTTGCTGTCTCCAATTCTTTCTCCCAGTACCACAAGACTTACTGAAAGTTCTAGTATGTTTTACAGTGCCTCTTCCTAACTTTTGTGTATGTGTGATGGCTTAGGTACATTTCTAACCCTCTGCATCTTAGAATCAGAAAATTCCTTGAGAGGAAAATCATTGCCAAATATTTGGCTCACATCCCTGCGCCTTCCTTCTTTCCAGACTCTCCATCTCTTAATTTTTCTTTTTTCGAACTCTAATATATTATATGTAAGTATTTATTGATTATCTATTTTAGACCAAGTACTGGGCTAGGAACTAGGACACAACTGAATTTAAGAACAGATGTGGTCTTTCCCCTTATACAATCTAAAATCTACCGGAGGACTTAGATATAATCAAATAATTACATAAACACAAGTAAAACTGAATTTGAGATGAGTGGAAAAAAGTAAAAGGTACTGAAAAATCATATTTTAGGTGAATTTGACTTTGCTGGGAAGGTCAGGAGATGATGCTTTATCTCTGATTAAAGAGAGGTAAGGGGCAGTTAAGGGAGAGGGGAGTGAAGAGCATTCCTGGAAGAGAGAGTACATAGGAAAGAGCCTTGTGCAACATGGTGAGAATAAGAGACAGAGAGAAAGAAGACTGATGCACTTGAATAAGAGCTTTGGGAACTGATCTGTGATAAGACCAGGTATGATGCTGGAGGCAAATTCATGTAGTACCTTCTAAGCCAAGCTAAGCAGCTTTATTTTTATTCTCAGAACAATGGGAGGTCATTGAAAGATTTTAAGCAAGGGAATAACATAATGGGAAATGCTTGTTGGCAATACTAGCTGTTTACATTGTGGGTAATAGCCTGTACTTCATTAAGTATTATAATACCAATTTTACTGTTGAGGAGTCGAAAATTCAGAGAGATTATCAGACATATTTATGGCCATGGAGCTAATAAGTGATGAAATTGGGGCTCAAACTCACAATTTGATTTCCTGGCTTGGCGATTCTCCTTTTCATTTAAGTTGCCTTATGTGAAAGATGACGAGAACACACAGAAAGGACTGAAAGGTAAGATAAACACAGATGGTTTGAATTGGTTGTAAAATGACACCTGGAGAGGCAAAGTCTATCATGGGCTTGTTTTTGTTTGTTTGTTTGTTTTTGTTTTTGTTTTGTTTTGTTTGTTTTAGTACCACTTTAGCTGTGTCCCACAAAGACATAACGTTTCCCCTATCTTTCAGTCTTAAATATTTTCTAACATAGATTAGGAATTATTTTCTAACATAGATTAGGAATTATTCCTTGACTAATAGCTAATTTAGAAGTGTATTTTTAAACTTCTGAACATGAAATTTTAGCAATTATCTCTCAAAATTTTAAACTAAGTTGTGCTGTAGCCAGGTAATATACTTCACATAATGCTGATTCTTTGAAATATCTTAAGGATGGCTTTACAGACTGTAGGTGGTCAGTTTTCACCACCATTCCATATGTGCTCAAAGAGTGTATGTATTGTTTCTGTGTCTATTAGAATAAATTCCCAAACTGTGTCATTCAAAGCTTCCATATCTATCTGATTATTTTCTGTCTGGTGTATTAATTCCAATGAAAGATATGAAAAATCTCCCACTTTTGTTATGAATTGTCAATTTTTCCTTTTATTTGTGTCAGTTTTTGAAGCTATGTTATTGGTGTATATATTAGAACTGTTCTTCCTTCCAGGTCAGTTGAACCCCTTTTCAACATGTGGTGATTATTGTTAGCAGTCTCCTAACTGCAGTTGAGTCAAAATCATTTTTATTAATGTTTTATTGAAATAGAATTCACATATCATAAAATTCATCTGAGTTTTGTCAATTTGCATTCTTTTGATTGCATATATTTTCAAATTGGAAGGAAAAAGAGAGAAATAACAGATTGGTGGAAAAATCGATGTAATGGCATGTGAGAAATAGTTGAAGTAACTAGGTTTGTTTTTCCTAATGTCGAGAAAGTGTGGGTAGTTGGAGAATGCCAACTGTCTTCAAATTTGCATAGTGTAAATTTATTCTTCAGGCTTCCTGATAGCTAACCAAGGCCAATGGGGATAATATACCAGGAAATACATTTCAGGTTCTTAGAAGTAGTACTTGGGGACAGGTGTTGTCAAAACTGTAGTGGGGTTTTCCTTTTAGTGGAAGTATATAAGCAGAGCTGGATAACCATATGTTAATGATATTGTAGAAAAAACTTATTCTCTTGGCAGATAATGAAACTTGCAATGTCTGAGAGTTCTTCCTGCTCTTTAATTCTGGGATTCTCTGATATAAAATTACATGTAATACTTCAAATTTGTTGAATGATAAAAGAACCCCCAAATAAAAATATAAAATGTTTATAATGTAAATAAACTTATTCATAGTTCAAGCTATTTTTTGTTTGTTTTAAAATATCTTCATTTAACAATGGCACAGTTACCAGCCAGGTTCTAGGTGGTATGGCAAGTTCAAAATGCCAGGTAGTATAATAAAACATCAGTACCTCGAAAAATCTTTCTTGAGATATATTGATCATTAATAGAACATTTTAGACATGCTAGAAATTGCTACATATGTAAAATAAATGGAGAATTGTTATCAGATTTTATATCTAACTTGATTGTTGGTGTAAAAGTGATGGTTCCTTTGTTAGCATGAGGCATTATCAACATGCTCAGCATGCAGCTGCCAGTGTTCCCAGTACAGAGAGCATTGTCCTGTTAAAAAACAAACAAACAAAAAATCAAAGCTGCGAATGTTGTAGTTTTTCAAGTAAAGGCTGATACCTGCAATCCGGAAGATTAATTTATGATTGCTCATTGAGGCCTGTTAAATAGCTTGCTTCCAATAATAAATATATCTCTTGCTTCGGCCACCAGATGGCAGAAGTAGGCATTGCTTCAGAGTTTACAGTTAAAGTACTTTAATATTTCTTATGTAGTTAAATTAAATCAAAACATAATTTGAATATTTTTAGTAGCTCTTATAACATGGTAAAGATAAAAAATATTAAGTATAATGAGATTTTGGAATTAAATTTGCTACAAATTTTTAAATATTCCTTGAGAATGGTATTTTTTTCTTTTCTTTTTTAGTCTCACAAGAAATTCCCACTGACATGTTTTAATGCATGGAGTAAATATTTTAATTATTTATTTATATATTAATAATTGCTATATCAACCTAAAGGTGGTCAGTGGACACATCAATAGAGTCAATTTAATAGACTAGTGGTTACCAGAGGGTAGGGGTTAGGGGAGAGGTAGATGGGGTAAAAAGGGTCAAATATGTGGTGACATTTGTATGTGATGAACATACAATGCAAAATATATATGACTTACTGTTGAATTGTATACTTGGAACTTACTAGATTTTAATCAATGTCAGCATAATAAAAAATAAATAAATAAATAAAAGTATTATAATCATGTAAAATATAAACCAAAAAAGAAATATATAATATATTTACTAAAACATAGATAATATTTAAAAAAAGAATTGCAAGTCTTACAAACTGGGTACAATCACAAGTACATTAATATAAAATAACCTGGCTGGCTGTAATAAGTTAAAAAAAAATAAAATTCATTCATATAGATCCTAGGTATCTTTTAAAAGTCATTCCGAAGAAATACATATGTTTCTTTACTAAATAGTAAATGCTATGGCTAATCAAGAAATATTTTTAGAGATCAAGAAGCATTAGATATTTTCCATATCAATTCATATTTTTGTTCTGGTGTTTTCGTTCACTCCTTTAAGAATTCCACTTAACTCTTCAACCCTCTCTGGAATATTCATTTCTAGTAAGTTTGTCTGGTTAGAGTCATTTGTATAGATAAGTTTTCTTTGCCAACCCAACAGACTATTTTGGTCTTAAACCTTAGAGTTTAAGCATGTGACAAAGGTCACTGTGCTTTCCTTTTTAAAACATTGTCTTTCCTTGACTTCTGTAATACTACATTCCTCTATGTTCCTTTTTGCATTCTCTTTTAGTCTTTTTCTTGCGGGGGCGGGGGGGCTGTTGATCCTCTCACCCAGCAGTCCCCAACCTTTGTGGCATCAGGGACCGGGGCTCCTATGAGAATCTAATGCCTGAGGATCTGAGGTGGAGCTGAGGCGGGGAGCGGCTGCAAATACAGATGAAGCTTCACTCACTGGCCCACCACTCACCTCTTGCTGTGCGGCCTAGTTCCTCAAAGGCCATGAACCACAACCAGTCCATGGTCTGGCAGTTGGGAACACCTGCTCTAACCCACCTGCAGGTGTCAGAGATCATAGGACCATTTCTTTTATCCCTCAAGAACATTAACCTGTGTAGTGTCATTCAGTCTCTAACCTTCAAATGTTATCTATACGATGAAGTGTCCCAAATGCCCAGCCCAGCCCACTTCTTGCCATTGACTTCCAGACTTATATTTTCAACTCAAATATCCAACTGCCTCCCTGAAATAAGTTTTTTTTAGTCTACTATATTCCCTTTCTTTGTGACACTGGCTTTATGAAGGGCCTAGGCTAGTTTTTCTGCATAGTGTTCCACCTTCTGGTAAAAATGTCAAAAACATGCTAAAGTAAAAATCACATGACCTGCATTCTTAACAGAAGTAAGAAACAGACATTCTATAATAGAGGTGCCAGACTATCATCACTCTTCCCCAGACGTAAGATATTTATAAAGAGTTTTGAAATTTTCTGCTTGGGGCTATAATAGCTGTATAATTGATGTATGATTTAATTTGTAGAATAGACTTCTCAGGGCTAAATATAAATGTGAGCCAGAATATATTAATTTATAAATGAGTTAATTCATAAATTTGTTTGAAGTGAAGATTCTCAATTTATACTATTTGTTTTATATTTAAAGATCTATATCGAAAGACCTATGAACTTAAATATGCCTATAATGTATATTTTATATTTATCATTTACTTGGCTTGGAGTGGGAAACTAACCAAGAGCCATCTTCCCATAAGGCTAGCTAATGGCCTATGACATGTCTTGGTGCCAAATATTCTGCCCAAATGGAAACAGGCTATAGTACAGACTAACTTTGAATTTGAATAAAAAAACATAGAAAGAATGAGCTATTAGGCAATGAAATCTGCAGTTGTAAATTCATGGATTAATTTGCTGAAAGGGACATAATTGAAACTAGTTATGATTGAGGCTGTTCTTATTTGGAAGAACAGTGTTAAAATGAGCACCTATTATGTACCAAATATTATTCCAATCACTTGAAATGCAGCAGTAGACCAAACAGAAAAGGTCCTTGAAGTCAAGGAATGTACAAATTGATGAGAACATAGAGACAAATAAATACGTAAATAAATAAATATGTGAGATAATCTTAAGTGGGTGTGAGTGTTACAGAACTATGGACTTAGTAAAACAGGTATTGTTCTGGGGTGGGCTGATTGGAGACATCCTCGAAAGCCACATTGGAATGGTGACAACTGAGCTGAGATCATGACTGCTAAAAAGGTGTTGGTCTGATAAAGATTTTGGGGAAGAGCATTTTATGCTGCAAAACAAGTGAAAAATGGCCCAAGGCAGAAGTTAGAAAAGGAAAGGTCATTGTGGCTAGAGTATCATGAGTGAGATGCGTTCAGAGATGTGGGAAGAGATCAGATGGTTTAAGGATGAGTTTAACCCTAAAGAAAAGCTACGAAAATTTTTTAAGGGAGTAACATGATGTAAAATATGATTACTCTGGCTGCTGTATGGACCATGGGTGTAAGCTGAAGGCTAGGGGGACAACCCAGTGTGCGGTATAAAAGACAGATTTTTTTTTTTTTTCCGAAGTGTCCAGAATGGGCAAATAGGAGAGTTTAGGATTAACTGGAGAGATTTACACAGTCTAAGTAGTGCTGTTTTGCTTTTGTTTTTATATTTAGAAGTTTGGGGAATCTTTAGCATATAGGTAGGCTCGAATAAAAGAAAACGAAGAGGAAAGGTTAAGGAAATGGGTTGAGAAAAGGGTATAAGATCCTAGCTCAGGTGTCAAGAATTAGAACTTTTATTGGAGAAAGGAAAATTTTGCATGGCTGAATTTAGGTTCAGATGTAAAGTACAGATATAAAATGCCCCTAGTCTCATTATAATCCCACAGAGAATCATACTTCTGCTAATGGCATAGCATACTTGAACAAAAGAAGAGATACTCCATCCAAGATGAGGGGAAAAAAAGTGATTATATAAAAGTTAAGGTATATGAGGTGAGATGTGGACAACGAAATTTAAGAAACCAATGTTCCCAAATTTAAGAAATTAATATTTCCAATTTTCTCAGTGAAATAGGCCACGAATTTCTCTTGCTGCGAATAGGAGAAGTTGTGTTGGGGAAGTTGAGAGACATAGTAAAAGTTTAAAATTACCAATAAGGAAATGAGAGAAGCTAGGAAAAAGTGAAAAGATTATAAAACCATGCTAAGGGCCAGATGAAGGGTTTTATTTGGGGAGGGGTCATGAATATTAATGCTCCTGACATGCAAGCGTTTATGTGTGCACGTGCATGCTTTAACAACATTCAGGACTAAGGCTTTGGTGAAGCAGGGACGTCTTTGAAGATTGTGAAGCAACCCTCTGGTTCTCCTTCTGGGTCTGGCTTGGGTATGACGCAGAGAACAAGAGAGAAGTGGTGATGAAGCTGGACCATGCTGGAAATTTTGTTTTCATACTGATTTTATTAGGTATGAAAAGTAAACAATAGTTAATGCATACATTTTTAAGGATAAATAAAACATGCATTAATATTCAGTTTTTACTCTTCTTATTCTAAGACTTGTCTCCTGGTTTAATAGTGCAAACATTAAAGCTTGTCACTCAATATACTTGCTAAAAATTCAAAACCTCTTTTATTTACTAATGACTATAATTAAGGTGCATGTTTTCTAAAAGACCAGTGATTAGTTCCATAATAAACATACCATGGTTATCATTAGTTTTGACAGATAAACCATGACAAAATAAGGGTTTGCTTCCCTTTTTCTTTCCCTCCAGTTTATACTCTCTCTTTTAAAACTCTTAAATACCATTTGTGTACATGTATATGCACGTGTACTTTTTACATATAATGTGAACATGGCAGCAAGAGAGTGGTGGTCTTTCAGCGTAGCGAGAAGGGCCAATGGTCTTATTTCATGACAAGCTGGGAATTTTCCTCTTTTTATGTGCCTCCTCTCCTTTCACTCTCATCCCTCTTCTATATGCCTGCACGCTTCACTGCCAACAGGCAAGGGGATGAGATGAAAAGTGTGAAATTGAGCAGCCCACAAAACAAGGGGCAGATGTCCCAACTGTCCATTGAGGAGGGAAGTGCAGTCTCCCCAGCTGTGGCATTCAGTCAGGCAGGTGGTTGAGAGCTGCAATGACTTTACACTGATGATTTGTATATTTCCTTTACTACACTAGTGTATTGATATGACTCCTGAGTGGTAGCTTTAACGTGGTAGGCCATTGGGGATGTGAAACAGTGAAGGGCCAGCCCTGGAAACTGGGCTAAGGTGTCTGGACAACATGGGTTGACTCCATTGCAGGCTATTGGAAGAAGTTCAGGCAAGCAGAGAGAATGGAAACCGATAAAACATATTTATGTTTTCAGAGTTAAGGGAGGTTCAAGAAGAGCTATGAAGTCGGAGTATCAATGGGAGTCGGCAGCCCCATGAAAGGGAGATGAGGACAGAAATGGAGCAGATTCAGCATCACAGAATGAGAGGAACTATAGCCTCTTTCTAATTCTAGTGAGAGTTACCTTTACATTTGCAAAACATTATTTAACCTATATTTGTTCATTAAATAAAAATGATACAATTTTTAAGTTTTATCTTTTCATTAAAAAAGATATTGGACTTAGGTTGTTATTACTAAATTGCTCTTGTATCAATAAATATTTATTGCAAAATGTGCATATTTTCAAAAATTATGATTTAATGTTGACATTTCATATTGGATCCATATTTACAGTAATTGTTTGACTTATATTTGATTTAATTCAGTACTCGTTATAATTTGGTTTACCTTTTTCAAGGCTTCCTGCCTTAAAATTCCCAAACCTGAGTTCTTAATTTTGATTCACATTTTATTGATTGCCAAATACTTCAAGTATCTCTTTTCAAGACATTTATTATAAGTGCCTTATTTTCTGAGATGTTTAGTAGCTTAGACTGTCTTTTTCTGGCCTTTGTGTGTGTATGATATTTGGCAGAATAAGGGTCTGATTTACAATTTTTTCCTTTCAAAATTCTTTAGTTGTTTCTTCATTTTCTTCAAATTTATTGTTGAAAAGTGAACCATGACTTCTCGTCTTCGATTGTAACTGATATTTTCTCTTGCCAAATGCTTTTAGATTTTTGGTTTAGTTTAGCTTCATTTTGTTTAAAAAGTATTTTCTGAGTATTCCTTTGTTATATTTGTGTTGAATTGGATAAATCCTATCAGCTAACGTTTGCAGTTCTTGCACGTCTGCATAGTTGTCTTTGTTGTGGTGGTAATTTTCGTTGTTCTATATTTGCTTGCTTGTTTCTTTTCAACTCAGGAAAAATGTCTTCATTGGTGTCTCTGATTTTCTTTTCACTTGAATGATACAAGTTTCTTCTAAGAACATGTAACCCTTACGTCTGATCATTTTCACACCTCTATCTCTTTGCATTCCAGGAGTGCATATGCATGCCACATACCACATCACCAGTTCGGTATTATTAATAATAGCTAGCATTTATTGTTTTAAAACATCATTATTAATTTATTTAATCCTCCTAAAAATTCTGTATTGAAGATATTATTTTCCCATTCATAGATGAGGAAACAGAAACATAAACAGATTTTATAACTGGCCCAACACAGCATAACAAGTAAGAGATGGAGTGATTCTGTTCCAAAGCACGTGTTCTTGGCCACTGGGGCTATTATATTACATTTGAAGTGAAAATTATGCTTTTAACTATAATGCAAAATATAATTCTGGTTTGAAAGCTGTATGTGTTATATGATCCTATTTTATCTAAGTCCTCTGAATTTCAGTCTTTAAATTATCATACTGCCTTTTTTTTTTTTTCTCCATCTTGATGTAAAATTCTCTTTTCATGGCGTTTTAATTCTTCTTCCTGGAAACCATATACTTACCTTCTTGTATCCTAAACATTACTTTAATTCCTATAATATATATTTTTCCCCCTCTATCCCCCAGAGGTGCCTTTTCTTACTTCAAATACTGTTTCTTTTGTGTTGTATTTCTGAGAGATCTTAGGCTGTTGTTGCTCTTATTACAAATGGTATTTTCTTTTTATTCATTTTCTAATGATGGACTATTTTCTAACATACAGAATATGTGAATTGTATTAACTAAATTCTCTTACTCCCTGTGCCTTGGTATAACCTGATTTCCATACCCGTCGTTGGAGGGCAGGTGTGTGTGTGTGTGTGGGTGGTTGTGTGTGTTTGTCTGTCTGTCTGTTTATACAGCCCCTGGACCTAACTTGTTCAGATGTCATTTAATATGCTTCTGCTGGACTGACATGGATCTTCTACACACATGGCTTGTTTCTGAGAAATATACACCAATAGGCCACATGAAAAACTGCTGACTTTTTTTTTCTTGTTTCCCAACCTTACTTGTATGTACATCTCCCCGATAAACCTATCATAGGTACTTTCTCTTTCTCCTCCTTGTAGAAATTCATACTTATTTGTTACAGAATCTGAACTAATGCAAAAAAGAGTTATATTTATATAAAAACATCATCAAATTCTGTTTGCCTTCAGAAACTGTTCTTTTGCAAGGGAAGGAAGACTGGTAAGTTTTACAGGTGGTTTATATATTTTTTAATTTATTGAGGTGACGTAGGTTAATAAAATTATATAGGTTTCAAGTATACAATTCAATAATATGTCATCTGTATATTACATTGTGCATTTAGCACCCAAAGTTAAATTTCCTTTTGTCACCATATATTTGACCCCCTTTACTCTGTTTACCTCCCCCCTCCCCACTTTCCTTCTGGTAACCACTAAACTGTTGTCTGTGTCCATGAGTCTCTTTGTTTGTCTTTTTTGTTTGTTTATTGCTTTATATCCCACATATGAATGAAATTATATGGTTCTCAACTTTTTCTCTCTGACTTATTTCACTTAGCACGATAATCTCAAGATCCATCCATACTGTTGCACATGACAGTATTTTAGATTTTCTTATGGCTGAGTATATTCCATTGTATATATGTACCATATCTCTATCCAATCATCTATCAAAAGGCATTATGATTGTTTCCATGTCTTGGCCACTGTGAATAATGCTGCAGTGAACACTGGGGTGCAAATATCTTTACAGATAAACGTTTTCACATTTTGGGGATAGATACCCAGAAGATGGATTGCTGGGTCATATGTTAATTGTATTTTTAATTTTTTGAGGAAACTTCATGTTGTTTTCCATAGTGGCTGTACTAACTTACATTCCCATCAACAATGTGTGAGGTTTCCTTTTTCCCCACAACCTCTCCAACACTTGTTATTACTTTTTTTTTTTTAATAATAGCCGTTCTTACAGGTGTAAGGTGGTATCTCATTGTGGTTTTGAAGCATGTGGTCTGTATTCTTGAGTCTGATTTAGGGGGCTAATTGAAATATTTTCCCACTCCCTTTTGGTCGTAGATTCTTTCACCGAATAGTGTTTCATGTTGCAAAAGACATTTGAACAGCCACCTGCATTTCCTCCCCACCCACCCCAGACTTTCCAGGCCTCTGGTTATAGGTTGCTGTTAGATTTACAGTAGAATATTTGAGGCAATTTTTATTTCTCTGATTTTATAGACTAAAATTTAGTAGAATATTTAGAAAACCAAGCTTGAAGAAATTTTATCTGGACACAGAAACAGAGCTTAGAGATAGCAAGTAACTTGCTGTAGGTCCTAATTTTGAGCCAGGGTTTGAACAAATATCTCATTCTAGTGCCATGTTGTTCCTACCTTTGTGTCTATGTTTGCTTTTCCATTTATAGCTTGAAAACCATTTTTTTCTATATGAAAAATAATAATCCAAGTAAATCACACAGAATTCTGTTTTATAATTCCGTAATGTTAAATCACAGTCCCTTACAGCCAACTTGTCTGATAATTGTTTGAGTGGTAACCCTATGAACTACTCAAATCATTGTTTTTCAATCTAAAGGTCATTGTGAAATTTACCTCTCAAACATGTTTTCTAGAATCCATGCTAACATAGTATGGTCTCTTCAGGTCGGGTGTCCCACCTTTTATGTATTTGTTTCAAAGGTGATATTGCATACTGCACAATTTTTCCTTTTTCATGGAATTGTGATTCCATAATGAGAATTATTAGAGTGGGAGATTTATTCCCTCAACTTTTAACCTCCATATATTGTAAAATGCTAATTTGCCATGTCAGTATTTTAAATTGTCATTGGGAAAAACACTGACCAATTTGGAGTTTACAGAATAACAACCCAAGACCAAGTGGATTTACCCATTTGCTCTTTATTTTAATACCACAAGGTTATGATTTCTCATATGAAGCAGAGTAAGAACGGATGGGTGAGAGTATTAATGCCATGTTGTCAGATTCCATTATTTATTCTGTGGTTTAAATAAAGCGAAGTTGAACCTATAGCTGTTTTTACTATGTACTTTGAAAATAACTGTGTATTTTGATAAATAGATGTCTTTATGAGGGCCAAATTCAGTAGAAATTGGGTTACCAAAATAATAACATTATCTGTTAGTTATCTGAGACGAACAACATCTAAAAGCTTGAGTGGATACAAGGGATTAGTCATACTCATTTTATCTCTGAGAGCAAATTCTAACTAAACACGTAAGATGTTTTTTTTCTTTTTCCATGTCTGAGAGGATAAAAACAGTTATGAAGCCATCAGGTATTATAGTTACTCCTTGCATTTTCTTCTCTTTAGAAGCACACCAATGAATATATTAGCCAAAATGAAAGTAATTTTTCCAAAATTTTCTTAACATGTGAAGAATATGGGTTAATGGAAATTTTTGGCCTGTATAATTAGAAAAGTATTGCTAAATTTTTAATTAACACATATTTTTCCTCACTCAACAATTATAATGGAGAATACAGAAAATTGTTGTTATTACTTTGTAGTAGGTATTATATTGCTTCATAATTACTTTTTATTAGTCTTTTATGATGGCAAACAGCTATCCAACTGCTCTTTTTGAAATTTTTTTATGCCTTCCAGCAACTCTGGTTTTTATTACGAGAGCTTTGTCTGAATATTAATATTTTTATTTCCATAACAGTGCCTTCTCTCTGTGAAAAGAAAAGGTTGGTTTAACTGCCCCTCCTCCCCAAATAAATATTTATTTTCTCTGGGTCAGCCTCTGCATCTCCCTGATAACTATGTTTAGCAGCGACTCCTCATTTTAATTCTTTTGCTCTTGTTGCCACCATCAGTTCTTTTCTTTTGTCATCCTGCAGGTTCTTAGTAGCTCCCTACTTTGTGAGTATATCATATTATAGGAATCAGCCATGAAATATATTTCTGTGCTCAGACAACATTCCTATCTACCTGCAGGATCACCATAGTAGATAACAGTTTAGTGTTGTGCTAGGGAGATAAAGTAGAGAAAATTTGAGTTATTTACTGTGTAGGCCTTAGATCCAGAATAAAAAGAGGGTTATTTTTGTTATGTTCTAATACATAACAAAAATAAATATCATTTATAGCCTGACAACTTCTATGCTTTTCCCAAACGAAAACCATAAATGAATCTCAATTATGCTAAAGTGGATCTGTTCTACGTGAGGGTCACTTTTAAACATGTAAAAGTCACTTTTATCTCTCAGCATGTTTTATAAATTTTTAAAATGT
>NW_006433946.1:2773919-2783369 GCF_000325575.1 Pteropus alecto
CAGTACCAGTATAATGCTGCTATTTTGTAGCTAAGGATATTGGATTATGTCCATGGCAATGTTTTAATCACCAGGATGCCAATCTTTATTTATGCTGATGGTAAAAATGTATATAGTGGTAGGCAGAATCATGTCTCTCTGCCCCCCAACAAAGCTGTCCATGTCCTAATCACCAGAAACTAGGAATATGTTCCTTTATATATGCCAACAGGGATTTTGCAGGTGTGATTCAGTTACGGATCTGGAGATGGGGAGATTACTCTGGGTTACCCAAGAGAGCCCAGTGTAATTATGAGAGTCCATAAAAGAGAAAGAGAGAGGCAAGAGTCTGAGGAGTGGTCATGATGAAAGCAAGGGTCATGATGAAAGACATGTAAAGATGCTACACTGCTTGCTTTGATGCTGGAGGAAGAGATCATGGGCTAAGAAATATAGGTGGCCTCTAAAAGCTAGAAAAGGCAAGGGAAGAGAATCTCTCCCAGACCTCCCTGCTCCCCGCTTCCCTCCTTCTTCAGCCTCAGAAGGAACCAGTCCTGGCAGCACTTTGATTTTAGCCCAATGAAATGCATTTCAAACTTCTGACCTCCAGAACCATAAGATAATATTTGTATTGTTTTAAGCCAATGAGTTTGTGGCAATTTATTACAGCAATAAAAAATAATACAAATATCCACAACCCTTGAATAATTTCTGTAGTATTAGGCTCCATTAGTGATGGGCTCTGAGCAGTTTTTCTTTCTCTGAAAATAATTCTATCTAAGGTCCCTGGAGAAGCAGCAGCTCCCTGCAGAAGAAAGACCACCAGTGCCTCAAAGGCTAAGTCCATTTAATTGGCTGCTGCTAGTTTGAGAATATATGGCAAACTGGGGAATAGCATCTTCCCTCCTCCTTACTTAATGGTGTTGCTTAATTGCCTGTATGGAGGTGGTAGAAACGTGAATATTGAGTATCTAGCCATTCTAGGCTTGAAAGTTAGTAATTTAAAAAAATACAACAGAGACACAAGTATTTACCTATCTGTGTGTCCTGTTGATAACTATGTGGTCTGCATATAGCATATTTTTTGGACTTGAACAAATGTTTTACCAACATACTAGCAGAGTTTGTAACTTTCTAGCCTAAAATTCTCGGGACTTTAACATGTGTCTTCTTCACTAGAGAAGTTCCACGTTTTACATTTTGACACTACAGCAACGCAGTTTTCAAGTGCCAAATTGAATATGAAGATGTGTTCAGCTGACAGGAGGCAAAATGTCTAACATTCACTTAAACATGTAGGAGTTTCTTTATCTCATGCAGTGAAAGGCTGGCAGGCTATCTTAAGAAAATTATTATGAAATCTGACTCTTTTTCTTCCTGGACTGTCATCCTTCATGTGTTGCTTTTGTCCTCATGGTTACAAAACATATTGCCACACTTTCAGGCATCATATCCATGACTGGCAGGGGGAAGAAAAGACAAAGGGCAAAAATCAAAGAGCAAAGAGCTTTGTCCTTATCCCTGCCTTTTTGTGCAGGAAAGAATGTCCTTCCCAAGAACTTCATCCTTATCTTTGAGCAGAACTATGTCGTGTGGTTACTGTCACTATCAAGATAATCTAAGAAAACATTTTAGCTTTCTGGCTCCACAATGAGGAAAAAAAAAAGGCATGGAATGGCATCGAAGGAGCCAATCCTCAGAGACTGCAAATTACAAATTTTAATGAGTGACACCTATAAGATGAATTGTTTAAAGCTATGGGTACCACAATTCTTCAGCTCTGCCATCGTGTTTAAAATACTGAGTGGCATAGAGCTTCTGCGGAAAGACATGAAGAACAGTTACCAGATTTATTAATTATTAGTTGAGCCTTTTGTTCCTATTCTTCTTTGATTCAAAAAGAAAATACTTGCAGTGTAGAATTTTAATGAAGTTTTTAATGTGTTCTTTTCCACTCCGTATATATGATGAAACATTTTTCATGATCTTTTCCTCACTCTTATGAAGTATTGGATTTACAAATAATTCCTAAGAAATTGTCTACTATCTTAATAGACTTTCCTTACCAAGATCTTAGACACAACAATGGTTTAAAATAAATGATCCTTACACTTAATAAGCTCATCAAGTTGCAAAATTCTAAAACATTTTATGAGCTCTTTCACATATAGTATGTAGCCAAAGCCAACAATTCTAAAATGAGATCTTTTTTATTATATATTGTGAGTTTCCTTTAAAAAGAACATATTTCACAACCTGGAATGTAACATTATTGTTGCACAGCAGTAAAGTTGATGTGTACAGTATGTGGCATGCATCCAACCATGTCATCCATCAACGAAATTTCAAGGGTTGATTATACTACAGTACAATCCCTAGTGGAAAATTACCCACTTTCTCATGAGCTACCATTTAAAACATCTTTTTTGAAATGAAATCTGCGGCTTCCTGCTAACAACTATAGAAAGGAAATGAAGAGAGGGACTTGGAGTGGAAGGCTCTTCCTATAATGAAAAGGAAGATAAACAGATAAGGTAGGAACATTTAAATTGTCACTGTCTCTAAAGAGGAAGCCATATGCTCAGCAAGCTTTTCATATTCCAGTTGTATAATGACTCAGGGTTCCTGAGGGCTTCTAAACCAGCCATTTCTGAAAGAAAGCATAGCTTTTTTCTTGTTTCAAATTTTAATAATCTTTTCGTATTTGGAAATTAGGAATGCACATTAAAATGCTGATAAGAAATTTAGTAGATAAGGAATTTATATTTTTAATTCCTTAACTCTAATAATAACCATATTTAGGCTAGGTATCTATCACCCAGTGAAGAAAGGAACTGAAGCAATTACCTTGACAATTGAGACAAAACCATCAAAGGATATTATCCTGTTTAGTTAACGGAATACTAGACACGAGGCCTGAAATTGGTGGTGACTGTTCATGAGGCACTGAGCTACTCAAATTGGAATAGAAACTTTTTTTTTTTTCTCAAAATGTGACAAACTCTTGAATTGGTTTTCTTTTTCGGAAGAAGTTATTTAAAAGGTGAATAAGAAATAAAACAGTAATTGTTCAACTTTGGAATATTACCTAGAATGTTAAAAAAGTTTGATCACTGTTCAACTAATTTGGGAAGGTAAAATAATTCACTTAAGATAGAGTAAGATAAATTCCACAAATGTCTTCAGTAAACACTCTGGAGGTGCAAATGTGGAAGAGGAAAACCAGTTAGAGGAAAGTAAGAAAGAATTTGTGGAAGAGGTAATCATTGAGATAGGATTTCTAAGTCTCAAATAGGGCTGACATTGGTCAGTGGTAAAAGCAAAGCAGTGTGTGTCCTCTTGGGAATAAGCTGTCACTAGGTAGCCTTAGTGACAGCAGAAGAAAAACAATAAGATTGAAAAGTACATTGCATATATTACTTTGTAGATCAGAGAGAGGTGTAGTTGAGTGGAAGAATATTGGAAACTAAGACCAGAGACTATGATAATAGTCTTCTTTGTAGATCAGAGAGAGGTGTAGTTGAGTGGAAGAATATTGGAAACTAAGACCAGAGACTATGATAATAGTCATTACAAATTAATAAAGATGTGATAAGGCCCAAGCACACAGTAGGTCCCAAAATATTTCTCAGTCTGAAAACATACCTTTGCTAATGTCTCACATAGACTTTCTGGCTCCTATGAAGTTCGTTTGCTGCTAACTAATTTGCCTAGGCATATAACATTTCTATTAATTCTTGTGGTGGAAAAGAAAAGAGAGTTTTGTCATTATTGATATGGCTTTTTTGTTTTTGTGTTTTGATTGATGGCTCTAAGAAAGATGAAAGGGAGAGAGAAGCTTTTTGTCATGTTCCACCCCACCCTAAAAAAATTGCCATGAGCGTGACAGTTATAACAGGTAAAGACAAAGTTAGTTTGGCAAGATTGTTACTTCTCTTGGTGAGAATCTGATGGGACACAGAGCATTTTAGATCTTTGGTCCAATTAATTGCCTGCCTATTTGCCTGATGAATGTTAGTACCATTTTTTTCTTCTGCATAAATCTCTTTCTTAATGAAATGAGTGAAATAATCACTTTAATGGAAATAGACTTTAAATTTGAAATTCACTTAATGGTAACAATAATTTGCACGTGCTTAGCATTACTCTTTTCATGCTTGTGGTTTTGACTTAATTGTTGATATATTTTTAAGGTTTCATTACTTTTCAGGTTTAAAGTAGCATTACATTGTTAAGTTAATGAAATATAATGGAGCTTATTTAGTAACTGAGGACTTATTTTTTTAAGTACAGGGAATACTTTTTCTTGTAGACTGTAATTATATCTACATTCATTGTGTCAAATTAAACATGCGTTATTAGACCTTCAAACCCCATAATAAATTTTGTACATTACTGTTTTGGGGCTTTGGCTTAGTGACACAAATGTTTATATAGTCAAAATCTAAATTGTAAGGAAAAAAACTTCTTTCAATCTCTACAACCATTAAGATCCACTTTCTCTGAATAGAAGAAACAGATAATATTTTAATGGTAAAATGGATGGAATATAATTAGTAATATAAATGATTTTAAAATTTATAATTAAGCATTCATGTTCATTTTATAGTCTTTTAAAATAGGTCTACATCATATAACCTTTTTGTTAAGGCTAATGAAATACGAAAGCATCATAATGCTCCATATAATACATGAATAATAATTCTATATTTTGAATAACCTTCCTCTAAAAATTATAAATATATTTTTTTCTTGAATTTACAAAGTTTTAGAATCTTATAAAATGTAATTTTTTCATATGGAAAAGCATCTACTGCATTAGTAATACAAGCATGGGACTAAGAACTTAATCTAAATAACATTACTATTGTGGTATATATACTGTATACATATTTTGTATAATATGAAAGTAGATTTATTTTCTTGGCAATCTCCTTAGAACTCTTTGGCATTTTTTTATCTTTTTTGTTTTGTTTTGTTTTGTTTGTTTTTGTTTTCCTTTTGTTTTCATGATTCATTTAACAGTAAACTGTCTACATCTTTTACATATGTGTACATATACATGTATATATATATATACAAACAGTTTGTATATAAGCATTAGATTCTGTTGTATATATCTTGCCACTTAGATGTTTACTAAGAAGTGAATTATTAAATATAGAAGATGAATTAGGTTTATTGCATTCTTGCCAAAGTATCATTTTGTTAATATCTAAAAACTAGATATTGTGGAATATCAGTGCATTGAAAAATGACTTGTTAGTGTAGTATGTTATCCTCCTTCTGCATATCAATTGCTATTGAATAAAACATTTTTCCCTGATGTTAACTTATAAGTTTTCTGTATTTCCAGAGAAAGATGACAGGCAAAAGTGACTTATCTGAAAAAAATATATCCTTAAGTGACTTTAAGATTATTAGAGGTGTTTATGTAGAATAACATTCATCACAACTCTTGACTTTTGTCCTCTGTTAAAATCACTAATTCTCCTGATTTGCTATGCCAACGATAGGGAGAAGATACTTTATTGTTGCGAGAAGACAGGATAGAAATCAACAATTCCATGTTACATGCACATAGCAAAGTACTGATCAATAGCTTTGGATCTTTTATAGCCTTTGCCTATAACCTAACTTAGAAAGAAATCCATAGAGATAGTCCTTTGGTATGGTATGAAGAAAGAGTCCATCAATCACTTGTTTTTATTAGAGTCTATATTTCCTTTGAGCATTGAAAAACTGAAAACACTAGCAGATAACCATCTGAGTTTTTCTCTCTCCCACTTAAAAACTATATATAGGATATCACTGTTGCATAAATTTGAAGGATTTGAGTATTAAAGAAATTTAAGAGATGTTTAAAACCTAATTATTATGTGAGTTAAAATGAGAAAAATAACTTTTTTTCTGAGAAATTCAAAACTGATTCCTAAGTGTGGAAATACGAAAAAATAATAATAACCAACATTTAATTGAGTACCTAATACGTGATAGATGATATCTCAAGTGCTTTCTCTGTAATTCAGTTTAAATTTTATTTAATTTCTAAACATTCGTGTTTTACAAATGAGGATATAAATGTACAGATAGGTAACCCAGGTGATTCAAAGTATGGTGACATTATTTTAATATCTTAAGAAAATTATTGAAAGGAAAAGCCTTGTTTCTTATATATCTCAAGAAAGCCTATATTTTTATAAATGATTTCTAGGGAAAATCTGATTTTTAGAGTTTAACGTTTTATATTGTTTGAGAAATTGTTTTATGAAGTCAGTCACTGAGAACCATAAAATCCATGGTTACTAATTCACATACTTGACCCACATTAGTCAGAACCATCTTAAAGTCTGCAAAACCAACAGCAAACCTAAAAGCACAAGGAATACTAGGAACTACCTAAAACTGCTAAGATCAAATTCAACATACCCCAAGTTTATGTAAACCACGTTATTTTAGTCTTTCAAGTGCTAATGCTTGTCTTTTCCTCAAGATCTGGAGTTCTGAGAGCCAGTAAATAAACACTTTTCTTTCCTTGATCAAGTCAAGAATTCATTGGGAGCTTAACATAGATGGAGATAAAATATTAGCTTTTACTGATAAAAGCTAGATTAGAGGGATGTTTCAATATGTTGCCATAATGGGCTTTCTACTACTCCACTCTTGCAAATAGGCTAACCTACTGGAGCACAGATAATGAATGCTGAGCCGTAGTTGGCCTGTCACCCAGTAGGCTGTCTTTACAATGTACAACACAGGAGAGCTGAAAATGTGTGTTTATTATAGGCAGGTTGATCTAGAGAAGAGACAGAAGCTGAACATTGCAAATCTCTTTATTCCCAAGTTGCCATACAGCCATGCAGAGAAGATTTTTTCTCGTTCGCAGAGAGAATGATGGGCTAGAGAGAGGCCAGGATTGCAACCTTTAAAGGAAATGCCTCATTAAAAAACAAAAGGCATTGTGAGAGGCTCTAACAGTCTTTCATAATTATAATATGAAAATTATAAGAATTTTAATTATTTAGAGCTGTTTGTAAATGTTGTAGATTGTTCATAGTTCAGAGCAGCAGGTTGTGTAGCAGCGATATGAGAAATAAGAAAACTAAAACCTAAAGGTTAAGGAGCTAGTTGCCTTCTAATTGCTGTCCTCATATCTTCAGACTGTCAGAGAACGGAGGGTCAGAACAGGGAACATTCATTTTGCATAAAGAGGTTCTACTTCTCTTGACATTTCCAACAACTCAGTAGTATGACCAAATGAATCTGAATTAATAGATAGGCAAAGTTAGGTGAGAGGAATAGCCACAGCAAGAGTTCTATCTCAGCCTAATTAACGTTCAAAGATCTAATGGAAAAGATGAAGTCAAAAAGAAAGAACAAAAGTAACAGGGAAATTACTGTAATTGAGAAAGAGGAACTACAATTGATAGAAGGAATGAAAACAGTGATTTTAGTCATCTCTAATTTCTAACAATCCTGCTGGGACTTACAGCAAAATTTTTTAAAATTTCTAACAGGTAAAAGATTATTAGATCAAAGAAAATGAAATTTGAAAAATATATCTCTTTCTATAATATTCACAGTATTCATCAGTTTTCAGAAGACTAAATTAAATGCCTCAAATTACAAATCCAGTAACACAGAAAAAATATTTTATATTCTCCTTATCTATTCAAGATTTCAGTGAAATCTTAAAATCAATTATAGATAAAATCAGGCCCTAAGAAACAAAGATTATTTTTAAGATTATTTTTTAATATACAAAGCTATAGCCAAGTTTTTATTATCTTTACCAAAGGAAGGAAACAATATCATAAATAGTAAATATTTTTTGAAAGTGATTTTTAGTCATTCATCTATGTGTGATATAGATTCTTTTTTTTGAAATTGATTTGCTTTCCAACTTAAAGGTTGTCATAGGACAATAAAATAATTTTGCATACATAGTAATACAGGTAAATCGATAATACAGAATGATGCCCTGAAATATAAGTGGCAGAGGAGAGTGAATCTGGAAACAAACGTTTTTCACAATGCATGTATAACATGGTATATATCCAAATGAGTAGTCCCTCTGGCTCGTGTCCACTGAGTATGCCTCAAAAGGCTAAGAGTTACACAATAGCTTAAACACTTTCTCTTGTGCAAACTCATAAAGAACAAATGCATATTATATTAAATGAAAAAACGTATTTTTAATTGTTAATGTTTTTATTTTCATGTCCTTAATTGGATTCTTAATTGTAATGAACATAAAATTTAATAAATTCAAAGTAATATATGTAACAAGAAAATTTTTATTTCAATAGCAGTAAAGGAGGGAAATATGAAAAGAACTTTTTTCTGATTCTAAAAATGAAGTATCTCAAAGGACACAAAGTATTATAAAATAATGCGTCTCTGTCAGTTAGGTTTTTTTAAACTTTTATTCTGTGTTTTGAAAAAAAAGCCATAAACCCTCAGTGATATTAAACATTGAGTATTTAATGGTCAGGCACCTGAAGTAGTCATTTAGGCAATTCTGCTGTTTGCATTTAGGGTGGGTTGGTGGTTTGTCTGGTCTTGACTAAACTCACATGTGTGTGGGTCAGCTGATTTGGTATGGGGTGGAAATCAGGACATCTGGGCACTGTTCCATGTTTCTCATGCTCCATCAGGCTGGGGCAAGTACCTTCTCATGACAATGATAGAGGACAAAAGAGGAAACCTGATCTAGCAAATACTCTTCAAGCCTCTTGAGTGTACCACATTTACTAAGATAATGGCTCATTGGCTAATGCAATTCACATGGTAAGGTCCATATTCAGAGCTGGGAAACATACAACAAAGTTGCATTGCAAAGGGGCTGAATATAGAAACTGGTGGTAAAGAAAATAGCAGTAGTCTCAAAAACTGATTTTTTAAAATATTATATAGAATTAAACAAATTTCAGAGTAGACTAAATGTAAAGTTTGACTAAAACTACTAATTCAAAGTTACAACTATATAACAATGCCTAGTTTAATCTTATGGATATTTTTACTTCTATCAATGTTGCTAAATGGCAGTAAAACAGAAATGTTTTAATAATTATTTCTAATTATGCATATTTATGTTCATCATATTGAGAATAATCAAAGGTTATTTGGGGAAAAGAAAGCTACACATGGCACAACATAGTGATTAATCGGATGATTTAAGTGAGGTTAATTTATGTGTCTGAATTATTTTTCACAAATTAAAATATATCAATTACAAATATTTTTTAAAAAGTGGCTCTTAAAAAGATTGAAGTTTATTATTTAAAAAATTAGTTGTATATCTTTTAGGAAAAGAGAGTTTACCACAGATAATTATTTTTTCAATAATCTGATTAAACTAGTTGAAGACTGTTTGGAAAGAAGCTTTAGAACATATAAATACATATTTAATATATTATGGTACTGGATAAAATAATATGCAAATTATATAATGTACTATTATATACATGT
>NW_006433946.1:2783392-2853427 GCF_000325575.1 Pteropus alecto
CTGCCAAAATTAACATTTCATTGGGGGAGAAATTCAAGTAATTTATTTTACATACTTTTCTTTGCCTACAGTTTCTCTGACTTAATTACAATGTTCTTATGTGGTTCAAGACTGATAAATATATCATTAAGAAAATCATCCCATGGCATAAAACATGTTCCAGCTAGAACTGATTCATTAACTCGACACAAAGTAATAGAATTATAAATAAGATATTAATGGATTTTTATTGGAAACAACAAATCTAATCCTGTGAGACTCTTTTATATTAGATTCAAAATATTAGAAACTATAATTTCATATTCCATGAAATAAACTATATATATTTTCAATTAAATTTAATTTCCTTTGTTACTCTCTGTAAGACTCTTAGTTTTCTATTGCTGCTATAACAAATTACCATGAATTTAATGACTTAAACCAATATAAATTTCTTATCTCATAATTCTGTAGGTCAAAAATCTGGGCAGGCTCAGTTCATTCCTCTGCTTAAGATCTCTCTGGGTTAAAATCAAAGCAACAGTAGGTCTGGGCTCTTGTCTGGATCTCTGAAGCAGAATCCGCTTACAGCCTCATTCAGATGGTGGACAGAATTCAGTTCTAGTTGGTTGTAGGACTGAGGTTCTTATTTCTTTGCTGGTTGTAAAGACAAGCATAGTTCTCATATTCAACAGGTTCTCTATATCCATAATGCATGTCCCTTTCCCTTTACCTCTAAAGCCAGCAAGGTGGATCAAATCTCCTCATGCTTTGATCTCCCTGACTTACGCTTCCGCCTCATTTTTCCTGCTTTTGTGATTAGAATAGATCCACTCTCCAGGATAATTTTCCTACTTTAAGCATGATCACAGATTCCAGTAATTTGGGCATAAACGTCTTTGGGAGACAATTCTGCCTACTACTAAATGTCAACTATATGAGGAAGAACAGTCAAAAATTATGTAAAACAATAATTGGAATAGTTAAACTTTAGCGAATATAAGATATTACACAAAGCGCTCTATGAATTATCTCATTTAATATCCTGTAGGAACTAAAGACAATTATTATCCCTATTTTACAGAAGAGGAAACTGAGGCTTAAGTATCATTTCCAAGTGCAGAGTCCAGGGTACATAAATCACAGAACTTTTAGGGTAACTGCTATATAGAGCTCCATTGCTAAAACTTTTGCTGTGATTGTTTAGCCAAAAAAAAAAAAAAAAAAAGATCATGACATCAGAAATTCTATTTTTGTCAAACTAATAACATATTTGTTATAACAAAATAATTGCCCATTGGCAAAAAATGTTTTAGAATAAAAAATGATTTTTATTAATATATTTGCAACCTTGTTTTCAGAATTATCAGTAACTAAGTTTACCCAAAATGAATTAAAGAAATATTTTCCATGATTATGTGCCCACATCATTCTTTTTTTTCCCCTACAGTTTGAACATTGCTTTAATGCACCAGCAATATTGATAAAGGTGTGAAGAAGGCTGGGGGAGTGGCCAATCTGTTGTATAAGAAGATGGAAAAATATCAAGTAGAGTTAAAATAAAATAAATGAAGTTATTAAATCAGATGAAATATTACAGGTCACTGAAACCTTATATTGAGAAGAGATAAAGCAGAGTGAACAAGCATATGGAACCAAAGATTCTGCCTTCTTATACCTACATAAGTGAAGTAAAGAGAGGACAAGACAAGGATGCTTAAACGAGCAGGGTTAAGGGGTTAATACATACTGCAGCAAACACTTACCACCTCTCCTAGTCGCCCTTGCAGTGAGATTCCCTCTCCTTGCTAAGGACAACATAATGTTAAAACATAAACAAACTACATACATACACACAGCAAAGAATAACTTGAGGTAGAGCCATATAATATAGAAAAGACTTTGGTAACTTTGGGAGGGGTCTGCTTCCAATGTTAAGTGCTGTACTACAGGAAAGTAATTTGAATCATTTATAAAAGGAGGTAGATTAAGCTGTATGCTTGCAAGTATTGGGAATGGTACATACCTTTTATTTCTCCCACTGAATTTGGCAGAACTCAGGGTAGATAATAAAGCATGGAATTAGATATATGTTCAGTTGCTCCTGTTCTAATTGGGCTGGGTAATCTCAGTTCTTACTCTTGTCCCCTTCATCCTACCCCACTATCTTCTGAAAACTGATCCCTGGGACTCACTCATAATTCTCCAGCTTCTCACTCTGACATCATCAGCTACATATAGTAAATGCCAAACTCAGAAGTTAATTCCCTTTGCTCATCTGCATCAGTCCTGCCACATGGCTTCTGACACAAATGAGACATGATGATGTAAACTCATCCAGTCATAGCACATTTTTTAATACAGAAATTGATATTGAAAATTATCTATATAACATGATAACTTCAATATGCATCACTTAAATTCCAAAATTTACTTTCTAGAAAATACTGAATTATTTTGGCTTTCTAACTGACTTATCAATTAGGTACCGGAAATAGTTGTCGGTAGTTAAACAATCACAATCGTCACATTGGCTTGGTGGTTTCTAGTAAATTGAGCCATGTTCAGAACAAAATTCTGTAAATTCAATATGTAAGTTTACCTCAATTCCATGTCTTAAGTAGTGACACTTCTAGTTATGCCTAGATTATGTGTAGGTTATATTTCTAAATATACTCCTAGAAAGAGATGTTTGTGATCCAGCTCTTACCCCAGTGAAGTTTGACTTCAGCTTAGAAAAGTATCTACTCTGCGTCACTAATATACTAAGGAGATGTGAAATGGAATATTTTTTTATTCATAACTACAAGAATTCTTGTAAATTTCTGAAACATAAACAACCAAATAAACTTTATTATTGAAATGGGTTTCTTAAGAATATAAATGTGTAATATAACTTCTCAAACCATAAAGAACTACAGTGGCTTCATAACATGAAGCTGAATCTGTATAAAATTATGTAGCATAAAATGTTCAACTGCTAAGGTAGCAGGAAGATTCCTTGAGATATTTTCATAAACCTGGAAGTAGTTATCCTGTTTTGTTGATCTTCTTCATTTCATTCAACAAAACAGTGGTAGCCACCTTTCCCAGTCTTTAGAGTTTATAATTTCATTTAGTTGACTCTGTATCTCAGAATGGTCTTTCATATGTTAGAAAATTCAACAACTTTTAGAGAAAATAGAAATGATACTGTTCAGGTTAAGACTATGTAAATAAAACAAGAATGAAGTAAACGATACAGGATAAATGATAAATGAACAATAAGGGCATTATTCATAAACCCATAAACTATGAAAACACTCTACCTATTTAATGTGAGGAAACAGTATAATAAAGTTAAATGACTTTTGCTCAAGGCCACTGGTCTCCAGATCTTAAGATAATTGGGAAATGGCCTGGGCTTAAACACTCACCAAAGTGGAAGCTCCCCCAACCCCAGGAAACAGCTCTCCAGCTTTGCAGGTGAGATGATGGTGCATTTTGAAAGAATATTAGGCTGCATATTTGCACATATGTTAACTTTTCATTAATTATATTTGAGTTGAGCGTTAGTAGAAAATCTCTACATTTGGCTGTGTATTTGAGGATTTTTTTTCTTATAAAAATAGAAATCTAATTTCCGTGGAGCATCTATATTAGTTTATAGAAGCAGTAACAAAAATAGTATTACCCTTATTTATAAATAGTTGATTTAATTAGGATTAGCTAAGATTGATTTATCTAATCTGAAGATTCTCCCTAGAGAACTGATTATATTTTAAATTAAAGTAAAAATTTAATTTAAAAGTATCAATTTGTGCTACCTAATTTAAGAATAAAACAGATTTTTGGAAAGCGGTGGGGAACTGCTTTTTTACATAGGGTAAGAAAGACCAAACAATTTATATCTTGTTAAAAAGGGTTTGTGTTGTGTCTGTAAACTGATAATGTGGATGACTATTATGATGTTATATATATGTGCGAATTTCTTCTTTTGATAAATGGCCTTTTAAATCCCAGTATGTATTGAGTATCTAAGTCACTGCTTAAGGCCTCTCCCCATGGACGAGCCAGTATAGGCTGCCTCCTACCTCACTGACAACTGGGATTAGCACTACCAGCCATATAGCAAGGCAGGGGAAAGACTGTTTGGTACCCTGCCCCACTCCAAATTTATTATACATATAAAGTTGGAAGCATACCAATTTGGACTAGAACAATAAGGGCATTATTCATAAACCCATAAACTATGAAAACACTCTACCTATTTAATGAAAATGAAAGGAACGTTCTACGCTCCAATATCCAGACAATGTAAATTCTACTTAGCTTGAAATAAAATCTATAATATCACAATTTTTAAACTTTAAGTACCAGGGAAGTATTAAGATATCATAATTTCACATTTACTTAACTGACTTCTGAAAATGAATTAGACCTGATATCTTTTTGGCAGATTTCTATTTAGTTTTGTGCACATAATTGTTTTATGGTATTTATTCCATTTTGCTTTGCCACTTTTTAAAGCACACTTAATTTTTTAATATTCTTTATTGGTGAGAACAACTGTAAGTTGACTCTTCCTAAAAGTAATGGTGAAAATGTTTTTATACTAAAGTGACATCTGTCATAATAACAAGGAGCTATATGTTAAATGGATCTCAAGCCACTATTCTTACCTTACTACTGTGTACTCCTAGGTAATGACCTGCTTACTTCTCTTACTCCTCATTTTCTCATTTTCCACACAGCAGCTAGAGAGATCTTTTAAATAATTATTAATTACATATCATTCTCTTACTTAAAACTATTCAGTAATCTTAGGATAAATTCCAGTCTTCTTTTTTCAGCCTACGAAGCCCTATAGGATCTGGTCCTTGCCTTTCTACTGCTCCTTGTTTATCCTCCACACAGTCCTCCTTGCCTGCTCTCTGCAGTCACCCTGGCCTTCTTTCTATCCCTGGAATACACCGACTTCTTCAGCCTAGCCCTTTTGCAGGTGCAGTCACCTGTACCTGAAACCACCTGTCCCTAAATTGTTCTAAAGGTGCTGCCGCTTTCTTGCTGCCTCTGTTCTCTATTATAATGTCACATCTTTAGTAAGGACTCCCCTAAACACTTCATTGAATATAAATTCTCCCCCAAATCATTGTCATGTCACTTCCTTATGTTTTTCTTAGAGCTGGGTTTAGTTTTGTTTAGTTTACTGTTGCTATTTGTACCCCCTCCTCGCTTTGTATGAAAGCTTCCTGAGAGGGATGCCTCTGTCTGTTTTGCATACTGCATTGTAGGCTTTTGATACATATTTGTTGAAATAAGGAAAAAAGTTGCATGTTAGAGTGCTTTGTAAATCCTGATTCAAATCCAAATATAAGATGCAATTATTAGCTGAGCAACAGTCAGACAAGCCTTATATATATATTTGTCCTGGCAAGCTGGATAAAGGCATATGTAACGTGCGAGTGTGCTGTCATTAAGGATGAGTAAATAAGTGGTCACGAAATGCTCATGGGGCACATATTTTGATATTGATTTATTTTCAACCCACTGTGCATCTTCTATGTTGAAAATAATTAGAGCCTGTGAACTGAAGTGAAGGAAACATTTACAATGCTGAATAACCTAAAGTGAAGACAGGGGTATCTAATTAGTCTTTCTTGTGACAATCTTTTCTTGGATTAATATTCTTTCCTTTGAAAAGTCTAACAGTGGTGCTTATGTCACCGACTTTACTGATAATTAATAGTGTTCTCCATACACCTACACATATTCTTTCCAAAATATCCTTGTGTAATGCCAGTACTGGAAAGAATAATTTCAATTAGAGAGGAGAGCTTTTGAAGTATATATCAGATGGGCTGTTATAGGGAATGTGCCCTATTATAAAAGAGATGAAAATCTCTGCTAGAACATAATATTTTATGTAACATGCCTGCTATATTGTTTAACAAAACATTTTATAGAGGACATGACTTGATTAAGAAGAAGGACTTGCATTCACCCACATTCTCTTTTTACGAATCCATAAGATATTTTTCTGTACTATTTTCACCCTAGTCACAAGCTTATTAACTTAGGAATGAGATGACAGGGCCTTTGTCTCGGAGTCTTGTAATTATAATTAATAATAAGTTAAAGAGAAGCAGAAAGCTTATATTCAAAGTTTAAAGTAAAATGACTTTGTGGCATGTAGAGCAGATGCCAGGAAGATATAAGTAAGGGCTCATTATTCCTATTAATTAGATCTTTGAGAAGACATTCCTGAGAATGAAAGTCATTCTGTGGTTTCAGGAGGGATACCTGTTTGTGGACATAGCTTGAGGAGAGCACATAACTGTGCCTTCTTCATTTCAACATGCCAAGGGCCTAGCAGAGGGCTTTTTTGTGACTAGCAATAACTTTGTGCCACTTGTCTACATGAAGTCAGGGACAGGAGTCAGTGCATGCATACTGTCCACTGTTTCACTGAATGCAATCCTGAAAACTGGACTGTATTATGAAATGACCACCTAGCTTCCTTATGTTCATTTATGAAAATATTATATGTGAGGGCTGTATTTTTGTCAGAGGACTTAGTATCAAATCAAGCCCAGCAATTTCTAGTGTCTTATCAAAACCACATGGAAACATCATTTCTCCCTAAATATCTATAATTTTAAGTGCTAAACTTACTACTTATGATTTCTAAAAGAGACATGTATGAATCATAGAAGCTAACTATTTTAAAGGCCAGGTTACAGTGAAGTACAATTATGCTGATAAATGATAATAACTAACTATTCTGAGTATAATGCTCTGTATGGTTTCCACATATATATAATTATTTGTAATTATATTTCACTTTTATTTCTAATCACATCTTTAGCTTGTTGAGCATAAAGATTAGTTCCTACTCATTCTACTTTTACAAGGTGAAACCCAGTGCTTGGCATATAGTAAGTGTTCGGAAGATGTGTGGGTTTATTATATGTTTATTATTAGAAAACTACACATACCTCATATAAAATTCAAACTTTTCCATCTCTTCCACCCACTTCTACTGCCTGTGGGTAACCACGGTTAGCGTTTTGATTCAGAACCTCTTATTCTAGAGAACTGATCATGTTCAGATATAGTTCCAAAGACTTTACATAGATCTACTTCTTTTATCCTCACAATACCCCTATACATCAGTTTTACTATTCCCTCCTTTTCATAAACAAGGAAACTGAGACTGAGAGGTTGTGCAATGTAATCAACTAATATGTAAGTAGTAGGCTAGTATTCAAAACTAGCCCGGCTGGTCACAGGGACCTGTTTCTCGGCACTATGACATTGTTCACTGAGTTTTCACTATGTGTGTAACCCTGTTCTAAGTCCTTGACACATATTAACTTATTTAAGTCTCAAAATAAACCTTTGAGGTAGATACTATATTCTACTCATTTTTCAGATGAGAACCCTGAGACAAAGGTTAGTGAAATAACTTATTCAAAAATGCCTATCAAGTAAACACTGGAGCAAGGGTTTGAACACATATCTTACTGTGGAGTCCACATTCTTAAACACTAGTCTACTCCGTGCCATTCAAATGCTTTGGGTAGAAAAAGAGGGCCCAAAGGCCAAATATGACCCACCACCTGCTTTCATAAATGAAGTTGTATTGGAACACAGCCTCTTTCATTTATATTTCGTCTATTGCTGCTTTCATGCTGCAATGGCAAATTGGAGTAGTCACAACAGAGACCGTGATTCATAAGCCTAAAATATTTACTATCTGGCCCTTTACAGAAAAAGTTCACCAACATTTGCTTTAGAACATAAGTACTTCTTTCTCAGTCATCTTTGAGCTATCCCACCACCACTCTAAACCTATCTAGCCAGTATCTAACTGACAGAAAATAACAAGTGACAATAGTTATAACCTTTCACACATCATTAGAAAATGACAGAAAAAAAAAAAAGATCAATTCTTTAGAAACTTCAAGATGCATCTCAATAAATTCCTCAGACAGAAATAAGACAATATTTGGCTTGGCTTCCTCTCCTGTGTCATCTAAAAAAGGTAAAATGTGATTGAAGTTCTGACCATACTCTACTGAGAGACATGGACTCTGGACATAGTCCACTCAAATTCATGTCCTCATTCTGCCACTTTTTGGCTTTGTGACCTTGAGCTTATCACTTAACCTCTATGTGACCCAGTTTCATCATCTGCAAAATGGAAATAATAGTAGACCTAACACATAAGGATATTATGACCATTCATGTGTTAATATATGCAATTCTAGGATCAAGAGCTGACTCCTATGGAATGTTAGTTATTTCTCTTTTTCTTCAGCTTCTTTAAAAGAGTGATTCAGGGATAAGTAGAATGATAAGGGTTGAGGCCTCACTATACTAGGGAAATTCTCAACGAATTAAAAGCCTATGGAATCAATGCTTATTAAATGTCTTTTTATATTTATTCTTTACAGAGTGCTCTATCACTTGATAACACGTAGATAACAAGGTAGTGCCCTCTGACAACTTGAAGTACAATACAAAGTTCATAATATTAGCACAAGAGAACAAATTAAATACTTTATCAAGTGCAACACATAATATATCAGCAGAGAAGCCTTATGTAGACAGGAATGTGGAAGGGACTATTACCTGGTTTCTCCTACAACACCAGAGAATTTTAACTGTAAAGAGTAGGGTCCTCTAACCCCTTTAAGTTATTATGTCATGTGATACCCAGCTCCAGTATATACCCTGACAATTCCTAGATGGGTTTTTTAACTCAGAGTTTAATAATGACTACATGACTTAAGCATTTACTGATATTATTGATGTCTATAATATGTACATATAAATAATAAACTATGAAAGATTGATACTAAGTAGAAGTAGCTAAAATCATGAACCATAAAATCAAATTGTCTTGAATTCAAAGTCAGTCTCTATCCATTACCAAATGTGAACATGAGAAATTTATATAATATCTCAATCTCTGTTTACTTTGTCATAAAATAACAAAATTAATAGTACTAAAGTCAGTCAGTCAGATAGTCGGCAAGCATTTGTTGAATATCTACTAACTGCCAACCACAGTTGGAGTTTGAGTATACAATAAATAAAACAGACAAACCTCTTCCCTCATTCCACTTGTGAGAATTAAAAACATTTAGTGTAATTTTTTGGTACACATTAAGTTTTCAAATAATGTTAAATATCATTGCCATTAATTAATGGTAATGGAGAAGGACTCCAGACACTAGTACCTCATTATGGAGTTGATAATAACACTGAACTTGTGTATCTGGGGAAACATTTCTGGTCCATGTTATCCCACCTTGATCATCTCCCACATGGAGTGATCTGGGTTGGGAATTATAACTCCTGATTGGGGATCTTTATTACTATGACCTAGTCTTTGCTGATGTACTTATTCAGTAACCAATTCAATAACAAGTATTTATTAGTTGATATAAAGCATTAAGTTCCTTCTTATAAATGCTGGAAATATTTCTGTTCACTTAAAGATCATTTCATGGATGAAGTAAAATCTATTCTTTGAAGAATAGTGTATTAGTGTTTGACTGAAATTTGTGCAGAATGATTACAAAAAAAAGTAACTTATAGATAAGAAATATTTTTGTTAAATAGTCAATGTTAGAAAAAGAATGTATGGCAAAGACACCAGAGAGTGTGATCCGTCTGTGCCGAGCGGAAGTGGAAGTTGCAGTTGGAATGGAGGAGGCCCCAGAGCGGAAGGGATGGGGAGTCTGGAAAAACACTTTCAAATCAATTAGCCACCAATGGGTTTTTGTTTGTGTTTTGTTGTTGTTGTTGTTTTTCCCGTAACTTCTACAAGTAGCTCCCCTCACAAAAGTCATTTTGGAAACTTATCTTTCAAAGTTTGTAAAGACGTCAATGATTTAGATGTCTTCACTTAAAGAGGATGATTTATCATCTAGTCAAGTGTGCATGTGTGTGCCAGGAAAGCCGTGAGCTAACATACATCATACTCAGCAGCTCTGAGGATTCGGTCTGCCTTCTTATGTGTATTTGAATATAGAATTCATTTCAGTCTGACATTTTTTACCTATCATCATATTTTTCTTCTAATTAAGTTCTATAAATGTATCCTCTACTCAGTTTGAGCTGTAATAAATTTCTTTTCTGAATTGGCCTTCTGAAAGTCACAAACCAACATGATAAATTGCAAAATGAAAAATTTCACTTCTACCCTGTTTATTTTGAGCAGCAGAATGCTGGAGAAATATTAGACAGCGTTTCACTAGAAAGAAGGCCCAGCTCATAGTGGTTCCATACTTGTGAGTTGAGCGTTTCCAATACTCATTGACCCCAGCAGATTTACAGAACTGTATGGTTATAATGCAAGGAAATTAATTTTCAGTTCAAAATTTGGGGGTTAAATGGTATTAATGGGTGGGATCCATAAAGAGAAAAGTTTTGTTCTCATGTAAGCCCTGGAGCTACCCATGTAGATATGAACCTACACCATGATTTCTTTGAGAAATTGATTTCCTAAAGTCTATGTTGTAGAAGAAAGGAACAAGGCCATTCATAGAATGTACTGTGGGAGAAATGAATGTGTAATTTTTATTTTTAAGCCATTCTCTGTTTCTTTTCACTACATCGACAAATGAATGCATTATGTCTTAGATTCGAGATAGCTATGTTGAAATCGAACAATTTGTTGCTAATAGTAGGCTGGTATTTTATTTGGTGTTTAACAATGGGCACCTTTGTTTCCATTGCATTATAAGGCATAGAGGAAACTCTATATAAATAAGATTAAAGTATTGTCATAGGTAAAATATCAGGCATTAACCTTGTAGACTCTTAATTTTAGAATGGTTTATCTCCAATATTTAAATAGCCACAGTGAACATTACCCGGTCAAATAATACTGCTTAATGTGTTAATCATTAATTTTACATACTTCTTTCTCATTTCCTTGTATGCCTTTGTAGAGTGGGAATTGCCATATGCATCCTGAATTCATTAACGTAATTTGTGTACTGTGCATTGACTGAAGCCATTCTAAGTGGCATATTAGCACAGAATTCGAGCTCCTTTGCTTTGTGTAGATAGTAGGCCACAGAGTTAATGTTTCATTTATAGTGTTTATTATCGTACTATATTAGTGGTTATGATTCATGATCTTTTCCTAGATACTGCCTTTTTTAAGATAGTCCAAATATCCTAACACTAAATTATCACTGGCATCACTTTTTCTCCCTAAAAGACAAAAATAGAGTTATTGTTTTCAAACCAGAATTAGACATGAGCACTTACCTAAACTAGCCATCTTGATTGGCACATAAGAAATCTAAGATCCAGTCAAGTTAATTAGATTCATGGCCATCAGAAAGTGACTCGTGATAGGCTGGAGGTGAAACCTGGGTGCCCTGAGTTCCAGAGCTGTCAATGAATCGTCCTTCTTTGCTGAACTAGGATAATCCCTAACATTTCATTTATTCACAGTGTGAAACTATTCACTGTTATCTCCCCATTAACTCTCTCTCCTCTCTCCCTGTGCAGCATCGTCGTGCACCCCCACAAAGACATCCTAGTCTCCTGTGGCGAGGACCACCTCTGGAAGGTGGTGGGGCTCCCCAGGGGCAACGTGCTTCTCACAGGGTTCGGCCACACTGACTGGCTTTCCAACTGCTGCTTCCATCCCAGGTCAGTGCTCAGAACTCCCTGAACCAGCTTAATCTTTCCAGGGCATGCACTCTCCTGGCTTTCTATTTCTCATTGAACTATGAATAACAGACAAAAATCATACTGTATATATTTATATTTATATTTTTTGTATTTTTTCAATTTTTATTTTAAAGTTTTGAAATTACAAATTTTTTTTATTTTTATTTTTTGTACATATTTAATATATACAATTTGACGAGTTTACAGATTGATATACATCCTTGAAATCATCACCATAGTCTGTGCTATAAACGTTTCTGTCAGGTCCAAAAGTTTCCTGCCACCCACTTTATTTATCATCATAATCATCAGTAAAACACTTAACATAACATTCATAGCAAATTTCTAAGCATACAATATAACATCATTAACTATAGTTTGTATGCTATACAATAGATCTCTAGAACTTACCTTTTATAAATGAAACTTTGTATTTTACTGGTTTTGATGACACTTTTCTCTCTGTAACCCCACACCCTGCACTGAATTTTAAAAAGTGTAGATAAATGCTCCTTTGGCTTTTATTATATTGAATTTAGATTGATTTCTTTTGATATTTGGTACCCATAAAACTTAGTCTAACATGATGATGCATTTAACAAGAGTAATAAGCTTCCCGGAACAAGCGTTATTAATGCTTCTTGTACTCACAAGCTCTGACAATGCATGTGGATTTCTAGTCAATAATGCATGATAATGTTTACTCTGCTTCTGTTAATCTTGAAGGTTTTTCTTTTAGAATTATCTGCCATTAAGGATCAGAAGGCAGTGATCAATTTCTTTAAAAATTCAATGACACTCAAAATATTAAAGAGAACAAAGTAGAACTGAAAGCTTTGAGCTCTGTAATTTTCAGAATTCATTAATTTTTGTACCCCAAAGGCCTAGGGACAGAAATAAAGATGTTGTTAAACACACAGATACATTATGTCTGGTGGCAGAAGGCTCTACCCACAGTTGCTTGTGGTCAACTCCTGCCCCCAATCCCGGTAGTCTTCTTCTCTTATTCATCATTACAATTTAACATTTGTAAACACTCTTGCATCTGACTCTTTCTAACACTCTGTGATGTTATTACTCTTGGAGACTCACAGTTATAGTGCAATTTCTAAGCCATTCCATTTGGAAATTTTATTCTTAGGAGGAGTCTTTTTTTGGTTTATTTTCATGTTTTCACAAGGTTCTTTTTTTAAAAAAGAAACATTTTTATCTTGGCATGTCAATAAATTAGATTGAAATACAAATAAACTAAGTTTTTCAGAAATTTGTTAGTTAATGAAAAGAGTAAACTAATTTTTTTTAATTTAAAATTTTGAAAATTCTCTCGAAGTATAGTTTATATTTAGTATTAGATGTTTGAATTTAATTTATAAATATGCAGTGCATTCCATATTTGGTATACAAGTAACCATTGCCACGCCACCTCTCACGTCTTAGGACCATAAAGCTCATCTCGCAAGCAGAGACAATACAATTAGAAGTGTAGCCTATCACTTACATAGCTGTTGGGAATACTAATCTGATTTCCATAATGCTCTGTTACTATGACAGCCAGTGACTCAGAGATTGTCTCATTAGTGCTTGACCAGCACAGAGTCCTTTTAATAGATCTTCCTGTTTTCCCACTCAATTACTGAAATTAAAATGAGATGAAATACATCATTATTCACTCGTACTATGAATTTACATTTATTACTTTCTTTGGCAGAATTGTAGTAAAATGCAGCTACACTGTTGGCTTCCTTCTAGTGCATGCGATAAAAATAATGGGGAAAAATATAAGTGTTTTGAAGTGAGAGATATTTAATAGTGAATATATATATATAAATAGCAAATATATATAGTACATATACAGTAATCCAAATGTTCTTTTTGTAGAATTCATGAAAAAGAATAAATAATTGTCAGAAACAACAAAAAAGCCCTTTTTTATTTAGGGTAGAGATCAGTTCTGAGTTTATAAATCAGACCTCATTGAATAATATTTAATGTGCGCAGATCAACGCTGAAGACCATATAAATGTAATATAATACATATGGTATGAATATTATATGCAAATATAATGTTTATGTCTTAAAAGTTGTTAAAATATATGCTTTCTGAAACAAATTTGTGACATCTGATTCTTATTTTGACTTAGATAATTTAGTCAGTAAAAAGTAGTTTATTTTTTGAAGGTAATATTTTTTCCTACCTCTTTGTATACATCCATAATTAAAAAATCAAAATATATATATATATATTTGATTCAAATACAATACTTTAGTATGTAGTTGGATCTTTAGTTAATGGACACAATCATAGTCTTCCTTAGAGCCATCTTTGCGATCAAGTTGATTCTGTTCCCTTAGAAGGGGCCAGGGTAGAGCTACCATACACTGACACCTGCCTGTTTCCTATGCTCTTCACATAGAAAAATAAACCTGTTCATTTTCTTTATTTTATTTTTAATTGCAATTGCTTCAAGTTGAGTGTTTTCTGTAACTTCTAATTGGATGTATTCTTGTTACTATGACATTTGAGCCACTGTCTCTTCTGCCACAATGACATAACCCAGATTTTTTAGGGGAGGAGGGTGTCAATTCTACTTAATATGACAGTTATATACCTTTGTTGTTCTATTTTCCTTGCTGTACCAGACATCATCAGTACATAAATAATAAATACAGCAGGCCTAGCAATATTAATATCAGGCAAAGGAGGAATGACAGGTAAAAAATAAACTGAGAGGATAACTACCACTTGAGGATTCAGATAATATGATGTTGAAATATATAGAATAAAAGATCTTAGAAACACTTGAAGATTCTGATAAAATCATAGTCATCAGAGTCAAAGACTTAAAATATCTCTCTTAGTTTTTAATCTGTCAATTAAAAAAATTAAAATGGATTAGAGGAATTAATAAAATAGTAAGAGTATATAATGAACTTTGTACTTTATGAAGAGAGAATATTGATTCATTGAAATCATTCGTTATTGGAGTTTTAAAACTGTATCAATCTTACACCAAAAATTTAGCATAAATGAATTCTCCAGAATAACAATCACATAAACCATAATTTTAAAGCAAGATTCATAATAAAATTATAACAAGTCGATAACTAAAATATAATAAAACCTGAATTATTAAAAAGTTAGTAAATGAACATTGGGTCAAAGAGGAACTGTAAATTCTATTACTATATTCATAAACAATCAGAACCACAATACTTATCAAACTTATGATATACAACCAAAGCTGTATTCAGAGTGAAAAATCATAGCTTTAAATATATTATTAATCAAAAGAAAATAATTGAATTATGAATTGAAATTAAAAAGTACAACTGATCAATAAAGTACAGAAAAGCAAAAGAATAAATACATAAAAAGTAAGAATTAACAAATTAGAATTAAAAGAGTAAATATACATAGTAATCTAAAGCTATTTTTTTGAGACGGAGAAAATGATAAAACAAGAAACTGAAAATAGATACCTACAAAAAAAAAACTTCTGGGGAAATAAAAATAAGAAGTATAAATATAAACCTTAGCAATTTAGAAGAAGTTAAAGCCACGTATACAGAGAATAAAAAATTATATATATTTGGAATTTTTTTACCAAATAATAGATTCCTATAAAAATGAACATTGTCGATACTAAATCAAGGTGAAACAAAAATCCAGAATAGATTAATAATAGTGGAAAAAACTAAATTGTGGAACTTCTACCTCAGGCTTGCTTCTTGAGCAGTTGTATGACTGAGTTTTAAAAACTTTATTTAAAAAAATAAATCAATTAATTTTTAGATTTCCTGAATTTTTTGAGGAAAAGGAAAATAATAAGAAAATTTTATTACTGGTTTTACAAATATAGCATAAACATAATTCTAAACCAAACAAATGTAGTACCCTCATTACAACAATAGGCCCATTTTACAATTATAGGTGCAAAACTTTTAAAAAGAATGTAGAAAATGGAATTAATTTTATATATTTAAAAGCAATATACAATTACCAAGTAAAATTTATACTTGAAAAGCATGGGATACATAAGTTATCTAATTATGAGGATATCAGATTATAAATTATATTAATAAATAGATATTGAAAGTTACTTTAAGAAGGCTGGATGAAAATCTCTCATCTATACTTAAAACACATATATTTGCAAATATTGTTAAGCCCCATGTTTTGAAATTGACAAGAAGAATGGATTTTGGAAGATTGGGAACTAAGAAGATCTGGCAGGTAAATGTAGAATCTGAATGCCATGGAGTTAGGTGGGTCAGAATAGAAATGCATGCTTACAGGTAACAGGGCAAAGTGGGGAGCATAAACCCAAATGGGCAAAAATACCTAGAATACCTAAAATCAAAAAAGGAGCAAGGCTCGTTTGTCTAAGCTCTCGCAGATTTGTGAGAGTCTAGTTACTTTTCCAGTTGGCGTTTATTCTCAATAAACGTCAGCCACATTTTCTCTTTTTGTTAATGATAATTATAATTTTATTAAAATATTTTAAACACTGAGATTTTCTCACATAACTTATAAAAGAAAATATATGCAGAAAACATTTAGCTATAAACATTATGTACATATTGTACAGACTATACATACTGAAGGTGTTTAAAAACTTTTATTACAAAAGAGTCAATCACCCAAAGGCTGTGTGGTTAGACCAACCTCCATTAGAGGACTACTATCCATGATACATTAATTGGTAAGATCACGCCTCAAGTTCTTAGCAAGTTAGACATAGAAACAGTTATAAACTAAAAAACAAATATAATTAATGTGAAAAGACATATGTGAACCATCTGTTCTTAGCATTTAAAAACATATGTGTTTCTTTAAAAAGTATATCAATTCACTCTTTGTATTCTGCTTTTACAGGAGAGTGAAAGAATTTTGCATATATATGTATCTTTTTTGAGGGGGGTTAGATTATATTTTAGAAGGAAAAAAAATTGGGGCCAGAAACACCAAAAAACATACTTATTAACATAGTATTTTTAAAATTAAATTTATTGATATGACATTGATTAAAGATTATATAAATTTTTAAAAATTTTATTGTATTATTAGTTTCAAGTATACAGTACATTAGTTAGACATTTATACAGTTTATAAAATGTCCCCCTGATTGCTCTTTCTCTCCTCTGGCTCTCCACCTAGCCATTACATTATGCTAACTGCATTCCCTATGTCGTACTACCCATCCTGTGACCATCTATCTACTACTAATTTATATTTCTTTAACCTTTCATCCCTTTCTCCTAGCCCCCAACCCCCCTCCCCTCTGGCCATCATCACATTGCCCACTGTATTTGTGAGACAGTTTTCGATTAGTTTGTTCTTTTTGTTCCTTAGATTCTGCACACAAGTGAAATCATATGGTATTTATCTTTCTCTGTCTGATTTATTTCACTCAGCATAATAACCTCTAGGTCCATCCATGTCATTGCGAATGGAAGGATTTCATTTTTTTAGTGGTTGAGTTATATTCCATTATATGCATGAACCGTAACTTCTACTATAACACATCAGTTTTATATTGCATTGTGTGTTTATCACCCAAAGTGTAGTTTCCTTCCATCACCATATATTTGACCCCCTTTGCCATCATCAGCCTCCCCCTACTCTCCTTCCCCTCTGGTGACGACCATAGTGTTGGCGTGTCAATGAGATTTTGTTTGTTTTTTGTTTTGCTTGTTCATTTATTGCTTTCTATTTTATCTCACATGTGAGCGAAATCATATGATTCTTGTCCTTTTCTGTCTGATTTATTTCACTTAGCATGTAATGTTTGACCTCCTATATCCACAGATATTGTTTTTATTATTGTTGGTCCATTTAAACTAGCTTTGGGCAACTGATACACAGAGTTGCATATCAATCTCCAGGTTAATATGAATAGATCAATAAAATTCACATTATATTAACTTAATAATATATTATTTGTTTTTTACCTGTACCAAGGTACTGTTCAATGACAGTAACATAGTTTTGACTGTAAATACAATGTACATTTCTCTGACACTTGGGTTGCATTTTCTTTTGTGTGACTACAGCTTATTATGTGAAACAGCATGTATCTTCCCAAACATCTCCATAAAATGAAAGCAGTTGGGATTAGTGGTTTAAACAATTTCATAGTGTTGAATTTTTTTCTGAGTTCACTGCCTGAGGCAGAAATAGAGCTGACAGCATCCTGTTAAACATAACTTCTACCCTTATAAGCTGATTTATGAATTATAAATAAATGGGCCTCTCCAAAATCTCTCTTCCATGTACAAGCTACCTATACGGGTATTTATATACTACCTAAAACCATACATAGTATGAAGGCTTCTCGGTAAGTATATCATTTAGTTTTTTAAAAGAACGGAAGCATCGATAACCTTTTTTATTTGCTATAAACATAAAGCCAAGAGTTCAGATTTCAAAGCATAATAAGGAGATTGATGTAACTTTTCCCTAAGGTTGTGATACTTCCTGAGATTCAGAGATAGATGCTTTCATAATCCAGAAACCTCAGTACATTTTGTTACCAAGATAATTTTTAGATATACCTGTTAAAGAATAATATTCTAGTTTCTATTTTTTGAAGGAGTATATGTTATGCTACTGTTCTTAACATAGTTTGTCATTTTTATGTGAAGGGGTAAGCATTGAAAATAACAGCATACTTCTTTAAATATATTTTTTTATTTAATTCTAAAAGTAATATGTGATCACCATAGAGAAAAGTATTAAGAAAATATTTTCCATAGTCTCACAGCTCAGTGAAAATTTGGAGAAACTGCCTATGGGCAGTCTTTCCTCTGGCAACTGGTGGGAGCTGGTTATACATAAGAAGACCTTCTAAAGTCAGACTTCTTTTCAAGTGTGGATATGACAGAGCACTGGCTCTGTCATTTTATGTAAACTCCGAGAGCCTCAGTTGCTCATTCATTTGAAAATGAGGATAACATACTTCATGAGGTTTTCATGAAAAAATCTGTGTAAATCTATGTAAACATGAGAAAATCTATGTAAAACATTAGCAGTCATTGTCTTAAACATTTGCTAAGATTAGCATTGTTGTTATGGTTTGGCAAATTCTAGTCTAGATCTGGTTTTCTCTGAAACCAATATTGTCTCCAGGTTTATTGGCCTGTCTCCCTCTTTCTAGAAAGAAAAGAAAATTTTTTTCAAGGAATACTGTAAGTACAGTAAGGGAATTGTCTGTGTCTTACTCATCTTTGTATTTTGAGGACGCAGCAGATCAATTGAAACATTATAGGAAATCAGTAAATATTTCTTTAATTAAAATGAACAGAATTGAAAATGCTAGACCATGAATGTGGCCACTTTCTCTCATACTCCTAGTAGGTGACATGTGATTATAGGGGTATACTCACAAACATACACATACATACACACAACTCGTTACTACTGAGAACACTTTATCAAAGGAACCCAGAAGTTCATATTAGTCTTTCATTTGGCATAAAAACTTTATAATATGAAATTCTCTCTGAATATAATTATAATGAGAATTAATTTCAATCAAAATCCATCATAAGCACTTTCAGAATGGTAGAATCAGAACTTTCTTTTCTTCTTTTTTTTTTTTTTAATTTTCTTTACTGAAAGACTTCTTTTTCCTTCTATTTTTATTTTATTTTATTTATTTTTTATGTTTTTTTTTTATTATGATAACATTGGTTAATGAAATCCAGTAAGTTTCAAGTGTACAATTCAATAGTAAGGCATATATATTGCATTGTGTGTTCACCGCCCACAGTTAGATTTCTTTCTGTCACCATAAATTTGACCTCTTTTACCCTACCTAACCCCTCCCTCCCCTCCACCCTCTGGTAGCCATTAGTCTATTGTCCGTGTCCATGAATCTGTTTGTTTGTCCTGTTTGTTGCTTCTAGGTTTATATCCCACATATAAGTGATATCATGTGGTGGTCTACCTCTGTCTGGCTTATTTCACTTAGCATGAGTATCTCAAGGTCCATCCATGTTGTTGCAAATGGCAGTATTTCATCTCTTCTTATAGTTGAGTAACATTCCATTGTATATATGTACCATGGCTTCTTTATCCACTTGTCTATTGTAGGGCACTTCAATTGCTTCCATGTCCTGGCCACTGTGAATAATGCTGCTGTCAGAACTTTCAAAAATCTCCTCTAGAAAAGCAGAGACAACAAGCCAAAATTTCCCAAATCAACATTTTCAAAACTCTAGAACTTAACCAATAGTCTGCACTAGTCCAAAAAGCATTTATTCAAGAAAAAATGCTGAATCTGAGTAAGAACAGTGAGGTTCTTCACATTAACCTGTCTCATTCCTAGCCTGCTCTCCCCAGCTCTGCTGTAATCTTGAAAACTGACAGCTTCATAATCATGGAGCTGTGAAAATGAGTATCAGCAAGTAGAGAGGCAGAACGAGTTTGGAGATCCCATTATCAGAGAAATGTGTCTATTTGACCTTTCTGGAAGCCCCACAGAAATCCCCATTTGCAGTGCTTGTTTTTATTTGATATGAGTTAGGGCTTACTCTGTCAAAATAAATTATTTGCCCGGGCATTTCTAGCATACGATTAAAAGCAAATGTTTAAAATTGCAATTGTCTGAGGCAGCAATGGTAGTTGAGCAAATAAGACGTTGACCAAAACTCTTAAACAGAAAACCTGGAGAGTTAAATATCCATAGGGGGTTTGTCCAATTTCTGACTATCAGAGGAAATATACATTGGGAGGGCTGTGTGACTATTCAAGAAAGAGTTGAGAAGGGTCTAATCTCTCACCTCTGGCTGACACTGAGGACTTGTGCAAGTAGAAAATAAACAGTGAAGCAGAATTGTGAATTTTCAAAGTGTTGAAGAAGTGCCCCAACATGCACACAGAGCACCAAAGATGTATTGGTTCAAGGCTTCACTTGATACTTGTCCTATCTTTAGTTGACCACTAAGCTAAACAAGCAGACTTCTGTGGCCACACACAACAAAGAACACAGACTCTATTGAAAAACTTCAGGAAAGTTAGTTAACAAACAAACAACAACAACAAAAAACAGCAACAAACCACAGCTGTTTGAAGAAGAAACTCTAGAGAGGAGAAAATCATATTCCCAGAGTTTCCACATTATATCTTTTAAAATGTTAGGTTTTCAACAATGATAAAAAATAGAAAACATGAATAGAAGCAGGACAATGTACAGAACTTGTAAATATGTTATCTTATATAACAAGGTAGAATTAAAATTGCTAATGTTTAAGATTCTAATCAGCTGACCTTAAAATAAGATTTTCCTGGATTATCCATGTGGGCCCAATATAATCCCATAGCTCCTTTAAATGTGGAATAAGAAGGCAGAAGAGCCAGAATAAAAGTGATGTGATGTGAGAAAGGGATTCTCCCCTAGAGACACCAAAAGGAACCAGCTCTTTTGACATTTTGACTTCTGTCCAGTGGGATTTATTTCAGAGTTCTGACATCCAGAATTGGAAAATAATAAATTTATTTTATTTTATCCCAGTAAGTTTGTGGTAATTTGTTACAGCAGCAAACAAACAAACAAACAAACAACAACAAAAAAACAAAACAAAACTAATACATAAGTCTTGCTATACTATTGTTAAATTTACTCTTAAGTATCTATTATTTTTAATGCTATTGTAAATGAACTTATTTTTTAATTTAATTTTCAGATTGTTTAACTCTAGGCCATGGAAATATAGTTTTTATATTAATGTATCAATATACTATCTCACTTATTAATTTTAATATTTTAGTAGATTTCTTAAGAGTTTTTATATACAAGATCATGTTATCAGCAAAGATGATTTTTCTTCTCTTTATGAATTTTTTAAAAATAATTATTTGGTTAAAACCTTTAGAACAATGTTGAATAGATGTAGCAAGAATAGACATCTTGTCTTAGTTCTGATCTTAGGAGTAAAATGTTCAGTCTTTCCCCATTAAGTATGATGTTAGATGTGAGTTCTTTGTAGATGCCTTTCTCAGATTCAGAAGTTCCCTCTATCCCCTATTTGTTGAGTATATTTCTCATGGAAGGTGTTGGATATTTTTAAATGCTGTTTCTGCAACTAGTAAAATGATCATGTGGTTTTCATTCTTTCTTCTATCAATATGGTGCTTTACACTGATTTTTGTATGTTGAAGCTACTTTGCATTTCTGGTATAAATGCTAGTTGGTCATGGTATATAACTCCTTTAATATGTTAGTGAATACAGTTTGTTAGTATTTTGTTGAGGATGTTTGCATCTATATTCATAAGACATATAGGTCTATAATTTTCTTGTAATGTCTTTGTCTGATTTGGGAATCAGCAATACTGGCCTCACAGGGTTAAATGGGAAATGTTCCCTCCTCTTATATTTTTAGGAAGACTTCGTGAAGAATTATTGTTAATTCTTTTATAAAAATTTAGCAGACTTTATTGGAGAAGTCATCAGATCCTAGACTTTTCGTTGTGGAAAGGTTTTGATTACTAATTCAATTTGAGGAATTTGTCCGTTTAATATACATTATCTAATTTGTCATATTTTTTGCCTTATTTATTTCCACATTGTTCATAGTTTTCCTTTATAGTCCTTGTTTAGTTCTGTAAATTGGGTAGTGATGTTCCTTCTTTCATTTTTAATTTTAATAATTTGAGTCTTCTCTCTTTTTTTCCTCAATCAGTCTAACAAAAGATTTGTCAATTTTGTTGCTCTTTTTAAAAAACCATCTTTTACTGTTGACTTTATATTTTTTTAAATTCACTATTTAATTTATTTCTACTCTAATATTTATTATGTATTTCCTCTTCTTGCTCTGGATTTAGTTTTCGCTTTTTCTGCTTTCTTAATGTAAAAAATTAGGTTATCATTTCAAATCTTTATTCTTTTTTAATCTACCATTCATTAATAGCTATAAATTTCCTTCTAAGCAATGATACGAAGCATTCCATAAATTTTGGTATGTTGTGATTTTTGTTTTCACTCATATAAAAGTATTTTCTGGTTTTCCTTATAAAATTTCTTTTTTGACCCATTGGCTATTTAGGAGTATTTACGATTTTGTACGATTTTCACATATTTGTGAATTTCTCCAATTTTTTTCTGTCATTTTCTATTTTAATTTCATATAGTTAAAGAATATATTTTATATGATTTACTTCTTTTAATTTACTGAGGCTGTTTAAATGTGCTAATGTATTATCCTAAAAAATGTTCTCTCTATATGTAATACACATGCACACACATACACACACACACACACGCACACAAGAAAGATGTGTATTCTGCTTTTGCTGGATGGAGTCATCTATAGATGTTCGTTAACTCGACTTGGCTTATGATATTAAGTCTTACATTTCTTTGTTAGTCTTCTGCCTAGCTATTCTATCCATTATTAAAAGTGGAGTATTGAAATTCCCATGTTATTGTTGAATTGTCTGTTTCTTTTATTAATTCTGTCACTTTTTGCTTCATGCATTTTAAGCCTCTTATTAGTTTTTTATTGCTGCTGTAACAAATTACCACAAACACAACGACTTAAAACAACACATATTTATTATCTTACAGTTCTAGAGGTCAGAAGTCAGAAATGGGTCTCTCTGGGCTTAAATGGTTTGAAAAATGATACAGCCATTTTGGAAAAACAGTTTGGTACTTCCTCAGAATTTTAAATATAGAGTTACTATAGGACCCAGAAATTCCACTTTTATGTTTATATTAAAAAAAAAAATCCACACAAAAGCCTGTGTACAAATGTTTATAGCAGCCTTATTCATGACAGCCAAAAAGTGGAAATAATCTAAATGTTCATCAACTGATGAGAATACAAATAAGATGTGGCATATCCATATAATAGAATATTTTTTATCCTTTAATTGGGTAAATTTAATGGTATATAAATTATATCTCAGTAAAGCTCTATTTTAAAAAATCTTTGGTTTATGCACAAATAGTATTATTAAAATCTTGACCTGATGGTGTGGAAGGAGGATATAGAAAGTCATTTATGAAATTATAAAGGATTTAATATATATCCTTATATGAGTTAATCATAAGCACATTCTAGATGTAATTAAGTATATTATAAATTCTTGTGGTATTTCATATTTTTAAAATAAATTTATTGGATGGCATTGGTTAATAAAATTATATAGGTTTCAAGTGTACAACCTCTCCAACACTTGTTATTTTACTTGTCGTTGATGATAGCCATTCTAACAGGTGAATTAGTATCTCATTGCAGTTTTGAATTGCATTTCTCTAATAGCTAGTGAAGTTGAACATTTTTTCATATGCCTGTTGGTCATTTGTATGTCTTCTTGGGACAAGTGTCTGCTCAGGTCCTCTATCTATTTAATTGAATTGTTATTTTTCTGTTGTTGAGTTCTATGAGTTCTTTGTATATTTTGGATATTAGCCTCTTATTGGTGATGTTTGCAAATATCTTCTCTCGTTCAGTTGTTTGACTCTGCCTTGTTGATGGTTTCTATTGCTATGCAGAAGTTTTTTAGTTTGATATAGTCCCATGCATTTATATTTTTGCTTTTATTTCCCTTGCCTTTGAGGTCAAATTTATAAAATCCTCTCTAAATCCAAAATCCATGAGTTTAGTATCTATGTTTTCTTTTATGCAATTTATTGTTTCAGGTCTTATATTTAGGTCTTCGATGCAGTTTGAGTTAATTTTGGTGTATGGCGACAGATAGCAGTCTAGTTTTATTCTTTTGCAGGTGACCGTCCAGTTTCCAGCACCCTTTATTGAAGAGGTTTTCCTCCATTGTATGTTTTGGCTCTTTTGTTGAAAATTATTTCCCCATATATATGGGGGTTTAATTTCTGAACTCTCAATTCTGTTCTATTGTTCTGTGTGCCTTTTTCTGACAATACCATGCTGTTTTGATTATTGTTGCTTTGTGCTATAATTTGAAGTCAGGGAGTATGCTACCTCTGTCCTTGTTCTTTTTTCTCAGGATTGCTTTGGCTATTGCTTCCATATAAATTTGATGATTTTTTGTTCTGTCTTTAAAAGATGCCATTGGAATTTTGATGCAGATTGCATTAGATCTGTATACGACTTTGGGTAATAAGGTCATTTTAAGTATATTGATTCTTCCAATCCAAGAACACAAAATATCTTTCCATTTCTTTGTGTCTTTTTCAATTTCTTTTAGTAATATCTTATATTTTTTGGTGTATAGGTCCTTTGCATGCTTCATTAGGTTTATTCCTAAATATTTTATTGTTTGTTGTGATTACAGAAGGAATTATTTTTTCTTTTTTTCCTTTTTCTGAAAATTTATTGTTAGCGATTCGGAATGTTATAAATTTGAAATTTTTAAAAAATATTTAATAAAACTATTACTATGTGTTTGATAACTTTAAATTGATATCTAATATTTTGAACATAATTCTGGACATATGGGACAAACAATGAAATAAACTTTGTATACTATCCCCATCAAAACAGATATTTGGTTTAATCTCTATAGTGAAAAAAAATGAAAATAAAAATAACTTAAAAATATGTAATGTTCTACTTTAAGTTTGCACCAATTTATACTCCCTTCTATAATATATAAACATCCATTCTTGCCAACTCTGAATTTTAGTATTTTTCCCAAAATCTTAGATGCATAGGGACTATGCCAATTATATTTAAAACGGCAATTAATAATGAAACTGATCTTTTCTTATATATTAGTTCTTTACATTTCTTGTTTTGTAAATAGCTTACTTAACATTTTTCTATATTAAAAATTTTATTTATTAAATATAACTACTTTATTTATTTATTAAATATAACCACTTTATATAATGTAATTTATAAAGATCTTCCAGGCTTACTTTTCAAATAAATATTTGGGTTTCATTCATTTGATAAATATCCTTGGATATAATTTTTATTGTTGTTGTTGTTATTATTGTTTTTGTTTGACATTAAATCTTTCTAAACTTTTAAAATAGTGTTATCAAGCAATCAATCATTTTTATGGTTCTCTCTTTGCCCAAATGCACATAAAAGCCTTTATCTCACCATTTATTCTGTTTTATTGTTCTATATATCTTTAAATTTCACTATTTAATTGATTTATTTTATTCTGAATGTAACAAAGGAACATAACTATTTTTCTTTCCATTAAATACAACATGAACTGTAGATTTGAATTAAATTTCTTTTTTATTGTTTATTGTCAAGATTTATTTTGGTATTGGATGTTTAAATAACTCTATGGTTAGTTTGTGATATAATTTACTGCTGATATTTTAATATCAATATTTTCCTTTTTTTTTTGATTCATCTCTTAGTGATTATTGGATTCCCTTCAAGCATGAGTCCATAGTATTTCTTAATTCAGTGATTCTTGATAAATACAAATTTTATCATTTTTGAATAAAAAATGTTGAATCTAATCTTTGTATCTAATTCAATACATTTTTATTCATATTATTTTAATAATTAATTTTTTGGATTCATTTTTTTCTCTTTCTCAATTACTCATATGCATATATTTGATTTCTCAAGTCTATTATATTACATGTATCATCCTCATCTAATTTATCTCTTTGCCCTTCTCTCATGGGCAAAGTTAAAAAGTTAATTTTTTATTTTACTTATTAACATTTATAAAATAACTTATTTATGTTTGTAGCTCCCTTGCAGATTTTAATTTGATAATTATGATTTTTATTGCTCTACGAGTGATCTATACTTATGATTCTTTCAATTGTCTGTAAACAATTAACCATCACACGTGTAACCCAGTTTGGGGTTGTTCTTCAAATTCTCCTGGAGAGCTAAGAAGCAGTGTCATCTGCCCTCTTCTTTCTGCAGGTCCCTAATTCACACCCATGTCTGCTATCTGCCACTGCCAGTATTGGGGCCCAACCTCAAAGAGCTCTGATTGGACCCATGTGAAAATAGCTCATTTCACTTTCTTAAAACTATCATTGTATGCAATCCTGCTGTTTTCTACTAGATATCGAGATTTGATTCCAATGACTTATTGCATGGCAAGCAAATATTTCCACTTCCATACTATATTTAGGTCATAGATTTATACTCTACAGACTTGACACAGTGTAATAGTTCATCTCTACATTTTTCTTTCAACTTGGGGTACAAGAGTGAGACAGCTTAGAGAGGAGGCATGTGGTGTAGCTATCCTGAGCTACCTGAGTCTTCAGTTAGCTGCTGATACACATTCAGGAAATTGTGATCAACCTGACCAAACCGAGAAGCTCCCCGTGGCCTTACTCTCATAAAACAACTTCTGGATGGATGAGAAGTGGTACTTCTTGAATTAGCAGAAAACATTCAAACACATATAACAGATACATTCAATTTAACAAAATATATATCCAACATATTAAAGAAATTTTAGTTTCAAATGCCTTCTCTGAATGGGGTTTATCATCCTGTATTCCATCTTTACAAACCCTCCTCCCTCACTGCATTACATTATCTTCATCTCATATTTCCTACCTCACTACTACTTAGTACAACTTTATATGTGCTAAGTTGTCTGATGCTGAGTTATCATGGACCTTTCGGAAATACGATTCAGCAGTTTTCTAATTCTTTTCTCCTTTCTTTGTTAGTGAATAGACTTCAGAGAGAGCTATTTTCTCTGATACTTTAAAATGGTCCTGCTTTTCTGACTTCTAGTGTCATTTCAAAGATCTTATGATTTAAGGGAAAAAACCAAGATGAGGAAGAAATAGCACAATTGGAAGCCAGTTTAAGTGTACTGACTTTCCACTTATTTCATATGACCCTTCAGAAAGAAGCCTTAAGGTTTCACAAGCTCTTTGATTCTCTTTGCCCTTTACCCAAAAGGCAGGCCTGCTTCTGAGTTTTGTGACCCATTTGAATGTAGAGGGAGATCCCTCTAGGTATTCTGCTTATGTTTTAGACACTTGTTCCAGAAAAATCACCCCTTGCTACAGCGACTTTCTGAATATTATGACATCTAGTCCCATCAGTTTTCTCTCTAACGGGGTGTTAGTCGGGTTTCCAGACTCCTTTTCTGACTACTTCTAATGCTGCTGTTCTTTTAGGAAGGGGGAAATTACAGATCAGACCTCTGTGCATTATTCCAACCAGTTTGGCATGCAGTATATTTAGCAGATATTCCTTGAAGTCTGGATGACAAACTTTCTAGTTTTCAGGATTAGAGCATGTTGTTCCTGTTGTCATCTTTTCCTGGTCATTTTTATAAACTCTGTGTGGGAGAAGTTAGAAGCCTAGGTCTGTGTCATCAGCTTACTCAGAAGCCCATATTTATTTTTAATAGATGATTAAAATTGACCTTTAAGGTCATTTTCATTCTTGAGTTTTTATATAAGCAAATTTTGCCCTAAGACTATTTCTGTTGGCAAGAAGTTTCTCAGGTCAAATAAATGCTGTCAAAATAATGACTCCAAGAACTGTTAAATGTCATGAGGAACTCATATTTTGCCTCCAGTTTAACCAAAAATCGTTCAACTGTATCTAAACTCTAAAGAAATATTAGCTTGTTTGACCTAACCTTGCTGATTGATGGCCTGATTAAATTACAGACGAAACCTTGGCAAGTTACTGCAGTTTTTACAAAATTTTGTTGCTGCATGCATTTCAGTAGAGCTCACAGTTCTCATCTCAAAAAAGCATTATAGTATATATGACAGCATTCTTGTGGAAAGAGTATAACACCTTGAAACACATCAAACCTTCAGGTCAAGGGTTGTCTGGAAAAGTTCTGGATCCAAGTTCTGCATCCACAATGTGCTTTGATGTAAATGTTTACATTCATTGGACAAACTAGCTATGGCATGGCTATTCCACTTTTTTTTTTTTTTTAATCTCTCATTCAAAGAGTATATTAAATGCTCGACAAAGTCAATCATAGAGCGATAATAGCCATTATAAAGACAGTGACATGATAGCAATAGATTGTCATACTTAAGTATTGTTATTGATTCATAGCCAGGTAAGCAATATAAAAGTATTAGTGATATGTTAAATATACCATTGTTTTAATTTTATTAACATCCTTGTCAGAGAGGATCTAATTTTCTTCTTAAATACAGTTCACTCATATATGAAAAACCTTGACAAAGGCTAAAGCAGTTCATAACTTATGGAAAACCAGTTAGAAGAAGGTGAGGCTTGTCAAGGTAGAACAAGCCAGTAGACTATGACAATGGTGCTGGTAAACAAACAAACAAACAAACAAAAACAAAACAAAACATAAACAAGGTCTTCCAGCCTTCTTCAATCTAGATTCTTCAAGAGAATTAAACCCTAGAGAAAATGATTTGAGTGACACTTTTACAATTCTCCGATTCTGGCTGTAGAGGAGATAAATTAATACATTACATTCAATGGGTACATTAGGGCATTAGGGATTAATTCTCTTGCAAGAGCCCTGCTTGAGAAAGTCCAGTCAAGGCTCAGTGATTGGGGATAGAAGAAAACAATGACTTATAAAGATATCTAAGAGATAGGTTCACTAGGAATAGCTCTCCTATTGGAATTAGGAAAGAGTAAGAATTTGATATGGTCCCAGATTTTTAACTTGGAAAACTAGATTTCTGAATTAAGCATTAAATTTTAAGGAATACATTTGTAGAAACTTTTATGACTTCATTTTGTGTTCATTGAGTTTGAAATGTCTATGCATGATTCAGGTAAAGATATGTAGTATATGAATCTAAATCTTAGGAAAGAAGTTAGAGCTAGTCTAGTGTATGAGTTACCTACTGCCACAATAATGTTGCATAATATACCACCTCAAATAATTTAGCTTAATATAAGGATTGTTTATTCAATACGTAATTTTGTGGGTCAGCTGTAAAAATTGGGTTTATCTGGGAAGACCTTCTGATCCCAGCTGGGCTCCTTCATATATCTCTGTTTTCAGGCCAAGTCAGCGGGATAGCTCAGCTTCTGGTGGTGTCAGCTGGCGTGCCTTCAAAGTCTCCCTCACCCACATGTCTCATCCTCTGTGTGCTTCTCATATCCCTCTCGCAGGCTGTATGTTCTCACAGACAGGCTCAGGTGCAAGGACAAGCAAAGCCAACTGTGCAAGAGAACCAACAGAGGGGTACACGTTCTTTTTAGGACTTGGCTCGAACTGGAACAATATAATGATCTTCTCATTTTATTAGCCAAAGCCCTGAGTAAGAGAGGATTGGGACTACGAAGGGACAGGGTCAAGGGCTTGGATACAGGAAGAGGTGGAGAATTGAAACCATTTTTGCATTCTATCATTTCATATCAATGGATGACCATGCATCTAGGTTTGCCCAGAAAAGTCTGTTTATTCATGTTACTCTTATAAAACGGTTAGTAGCACCCCACTTACTCCCAAAATTGTTCCAATTTCAGTGATAAATTATACCAGAGCCCGATATTTAGGAGATGTTTGAATAAGAATAGATGAACTCATTGAAACAGAATGTGTGAAGTGAGTAAAATAAATGAAGTTTATAATCCATGAAAGAAATGCCACAGGTCAGAATGGATATTAGGAAGCCAGAAGAGAAGAGATGCAGAAAAAGGGGACTAAGTGACAAGGTTAACACTGCCAAGGTGTGAAGCAAAATATGGAATGAGTATGTCTATTGCATTTGACACTAGAATTCTTTGATAAACATAGTAGAGGTTTCAGAAAAGTGGTTCCAGCGAATTAAAGAGTTGACCCTAGTTCTTGCTTTTACATTGATTTAACACTGAAACTTTTTATTTGACTATTCTGGGTCTTAGATTTAAAACAAAAGGACTGGACTCTGAGGAGGGAGGTCCTTTGAGTGCTGTCAACATTCTTGAAAACTGAATGCTAAATACTGACTTCAGACTAAAACCAAGTGTGCAAAAGCCAAGACCTGTAACTTACGTATCTTCCCTATCCTTTATTTTCAACACTAAGGAAAAATGGCCTGATGTGTATTCATTAGGAATTATTCTAATTTTATTTTATTATGTTTGTAAATTCATTTTTTTTCCTGTGTATTCGGTGTCTTTGATTGACATAAAAGTAAATAAGACCTACTGTAGTTACATTAAATATTTAACCAGGACATTATTTGAAACATTTGGGAAGCTGTGATATCTCAGCCTGATCCAAAAACCTTACTGAGCATATTAAACTAGACAGCTTTAAGGCTTGTCAACATATTTTCGACAATTGTCCTAACTCGATGAAGCAAATAAAATACCAACTACCCCAATGAAGAATTTACTTTTAAAAGCTTTGTAGATTTGACGTTTTATGAATGTTTCCAATGATAAGCAAGTACAGCCTTAATGGCAGTAAATTGCATTAAATTTTTTGAATAATAAAACCCACATGTGAAATGTAGGAGCATAATTTTTGGTAATTTGAAATTAACAATAGCTAATTGACTAACACATAAAAGGACAGAAAATCTGACTAGAAATGACTTTGCAGCAAACAAGAAAAAAAAAGAAAACGAAAAAAGAAATCTACAAGCGTCAGGTTGTTGAACCTTTTTTTTTTGGCTGCTACTTACATTTTGTAAACCTATTTTGTGTGAGTGGACATTAAATTCCCTTTGGGATTCTCAATTTCATTTATTTTATCAATAAAAGAGCCTTCTTGTGGAGAACGGAATAAATCACATATAAATGAAATATCAGAGATTACACCAGGAGCTGAGCTTTTACTTTCACTAATCCAATAGCTTTTGCCAAATACCTCAATGTCAAAAGCATTATAAGTATTCTACAAGGTATGTCTGGCAAAGAGAAATCAATAACAATGTATTCTATTTGATTAAAATGTTTACTTTTCCCCTCCACCCTTCCCCTTTCCAAGCTAAATAGCACGTTTTCATACTAACCTGATCTTTGTTATGGCTATTGGCTGGGCTTTTTACTTATAATGCCACATGCCTTAGAACTCATTTCTGAATCATATGTTTTTCTGCATCTCCATAATTTCAGTATTGAAGTTCATGCTCTGATGTCATGCCATGTGTCTCTGAACTTGTTAACAAACTTCAAAGAAATAGTACAAACTCATTTATACAAGTTATTTTGATTCCAACAACTTCATAATACATTTTCTAATTTTTACAAAAGAGAAAGCATGCTTAGCAAGAAAATTCTGCCCAAGTTTGCTCAGCTCATCTATAGTTCCAATTATTTTACTTAACAAAGGCTCTTGAACATCATAAAAAAGTCCATAGAACTGACTATGTGCTGTTTATCTAGCACCTCAGGGCTTTTACATATTCTATTCTTTCTGCTAGTAATGTTCTTCAAACTCTCTTCCCTGCCCTTATCTTTTGCATAGTTAAAATCTTGATCAGTCTTCAAGGCTAAGTGTCTTAGTTTGGTTCAGCTATAACAAAGTACCATAGATTGAATGGCTCAAACAACAAACAGTTCTGGAGGCTGGTGAGTCCAAGATTAAGGTGCCAGTAGATAGGAAGTCTGGTGAGTGTCCTCTTCTTGGTTAGCAGATGACTTCTCATTTTGATTCTCACACAGTAGAGAGCAGAGAAAGAAGGTCTCTAGTGTCTCTTCTTATAAAGGCACTAATGTAATCAAGAATGCTCTACCCTCCAGATCTAGTAATCTCCCAAAGGCCCCATCTCAAATAAGATCACATTAGGGATTATGGTTTCAACATATGAATTGGAGGAGGGAGTACAAACTTTAGCACCGAGTTTTCAAAGTCACTTTTAAGGACATCTTTCCCTGATCCTCCCAGATCTGGAAAATTTCCCAGATGTACTTTTATGCCTAATATATCCTTATCAGCAATCATCACAGAAGAGATTTTTTTTTTTAATGCCTGTTTTCTCTACTGGATTGGGAACTCTGGGATAGCAGGACTGGGAACCATAATTTTACTTCTGTATTCCCAACATCTTGTGGCATTGAAAAATATTTGTCATCATACTAATGGTCACCTTGTTATTTTAAGACTTCATGACTTCATTGATGGATTATGGCACAAAATGACTTATATTTCTGCCTCCCTCTCTCAAATCCATATTGTTCAGCCCTGACTGATTTGTTATCCTAAAAACACCCTTTTTATCATGTTGCATTCCAGTGCAATCACTCTGTCACCATGTTATTTATGGGGGAAACAATGATGTTCCTTAGAGCAACATTCAAGGCCCTCCATAATTTTCTGATCTTTTTTTCTGATCTTAGAGATATCAGATTACATCTATTATTATTCCTATGGACTAAGAATCTGAAATTCCCAGAGGAGAGCCAACATTCTCAAGTGACAGGCTTCCTTTACTTAGTACATAGTTTCTTCTCAGAAGGAAAGTTGGTATCATATTTATATTAAAATTTTGATGGCTAGCACAGTAAAGGTATTTTTTAATATTTATGGAATTGAATTAGTACATTTGAGAAACTCTGTACCTTGAAGGACCCAGCATGAAATACACTCTTCATTTAAAGGCACATATGAATAATTCCTTTTACTTTTGGGAAATTTTGATATTCAGATATATTATTCAAGGCTTAAAAAATTTACCATGATACATCCCATATTTGAGAATTTCTGTGAAATTTCCTGGTATATAAATAGGATTACCCTCTAAAGAACAACAACTACCAATTCTGCTAAAACAAATTATTTTGTAAATCACTTTGACCAAAACTTAACTTAAAAAAAAATCAATTAGTTAGAATTATCTCCTATTATACTGCTATTGGATTTTGGAAAAAGAAATTAATGTAAAAAGTATAAAACAACTATAACAAGTTCATTGCAACTTGTCTGGAGAAAGTATGTTACCAGAAAGGGAAAAAAAAAAAGTCTTCTTCATGGAAATAGTAGAACAAAACGTCAGAATTTGTCAGTTTATCAAGCTGCTTCTAGAGGAGAGGGCATGTGACGGGTATCTTTGTATACTAAGGATGATTGTTTCCACATTAGCATAGATTTTAAAACAACCCAACCCTTATTGTCTAATTTCATGGTCACCAAACAGTATTTTAACCACAAATTAGCTTCCATTTCAGACTCTCAAGGCTGGGCAAAAAAATATAAAGGTTTGAGTATTCCACTATAGCCTACCAGCTACATTTTTTAATTAAAAATTGCCATTATATTTTATGTGTATTTATGTCTTGTGAGTGTGTTTAGAAGGAATTAGTCTTTTCTGCCTGTTCTACCCTTGGTCCACCATAACTTCTTCCCTGGCCAGTCTCTAACCCCAAGGGACACCGTATTGAGAAGCACTTGAGTAGCCTGTCAAGCTCTCATTTAAATATTTTTTTCCTTTTAGTAGACACCACACAACTGTGCCTGTCAGAGTTAGCGTAAGGCCTGGACTTAAAATCTTTAACCTTTTAATCAACCATTACTTTTTAATTTTTAACTTTTCAAGCAATCATTATTATGTCTCATATAAAGTTTTCTGGTTAATTGATCCAAAGTTGGAAACAAAGTTCTCTCTGCATTATACTCAGGTGTTTCTCTCTGAAACATGAATAAAACATGAAGATTTCCTAGTCATTTTAAGCTCTATGAAATGCCAACTTCCTTGAGAAATGTTCATTTGCTTCTTCATGTCCCACCACTTTGTGTATCTGACCACAGCCTCTTCCACTACAGAAACTCAGAATAATCTGTGATTTCTTTATTTTTCCATGGAATTTGTTTAACAATGCTTTTATTTTCTGTCAAAGCCCCTATTGAGAATGCTCTTTTAAAATTAATTTTTTCCATGTATTTAGATGTCTGCAGTGCAGTTACATTTTACTATTGTCATTAGATATTTATTTAATTGTGAGATCTTACTGGAAATATTTTATTCTTTTGTTTTAGGAATTATATTTGTTAGTATATTATTCACTTGTCCCTCATTTAAATGCCAGAGCTTTCAGATATTTAATTAGAACTTTCCTCAGCTTGACCATTTCTGTATGCTTTTGAGAGGTGTTATATAAGTGATTGTCACAATAAAAAATTAGATTAAACACTAGTTCTAAAATGATACTCAATTAAGGCTATTCTTTGATGACTGGCAGTACGAGAGAATTGTCTCAATCTTAGCTGTTAGTTCTTTAGACAAATAAATATGTAATGCATATTATATTGTGCATGTAAATAATATGCATACTATATATTTTATAATCATTTGACTGTTATTATTTAACATATATTCACATGTAAATATAAATTAAATAATAAATATATGCATACATATATATAGAATTGTTATTGCTATATTTGCTAAATTATTTAAAGTGAAGATGTGATCTAAATTCTATATTAGAGAAATAGTTCCTTTCAGGCAAACTTTTTAACATGTATTCAAATCATCTATAAACCATAAAATCTAAAATAAAATGAATTATATTTAGAGTAAGGTCGTGATCGAGAGTCAGGCAAGAGAGACAGAGTTACTGAGGGTAAGGCCAAATCATTCCTAACTATTCTAGAGAGACACTCACTAGACTATATTACAAATGCAGATTTGGAGGAAAACATTTCTTCCCTTACTCCTATAATGGGAAAATGCTAATATACAGAACAAAATAAAATCCACTTCATAATATTGAAATATTATTTGTATGAATAACCTATAATGATATAGTGTATTTTTGCTTTAACATTTGTTCTTTTTATTCTTCACTAATTTTAGAGCACAATAAAATATTTATAAAGAATTGTAAGGGGTTTAAAGACCATACCTTAAATGTCTTTGCATTATAAATTTCACAAGCAATGTCTCCAATTCTTGAACAATTTTGCATTTTAATCACAATGTCAATACATTTCACTGCGCAAAGATAAAAAACCATTTGCATCCAAAATATAAGTCAAAATTACCTGTAAAAAACAAACAAAACATTGTAACTTTATGTATAAAGCAACAACTTAAATCACCTTAGTATAGGATATTTCACCTAAATGATACCTAAACTTCCATGTAAAGTATTTGTTCTGTGTATTTTATCACTCCAAGAAAACCTCGGAAGTGTTATTCAGACATAGTTATTATATTAAACTATCAAGGAAAGCTTGTGCTTATGGTTATGATACTTCTTAGAGCAGCAAAATAGATATTTTTCCCAACTGAGTATCTTTCAGGTTAGAGAAAAGAATAGTTCTGAGAACAAAATGTCTCCTGAAACATGTCTTATTTTTTTAACATTTAACATCTACTTATGTATAGTACTCTACCAAATCTGAAAGTTTGAGAAAAATAATGACATAGAAACGTTTTCATGGGAAGCTTCTAATCTGTGAATTATTTACACTTTGTTCCCAAATATAATACTGCATGGTTGTAAAGGATTTCATATCCTCTGAATATAAAAATATTAAAAATCTCCTGCACTCTATTTGAAAAGAGAAATTGTCAAGGAGTAATTTTATAGTGTGACAGGTAGTATATGCAGATAGAATAATTGTAATATAAATACATTGAGATCATTAATTTGCTTTGTAATTGTCTTCCTGAAAGTTGTATGATTTGAGTTAAAGTTCAGCAGACGAATATCAGCCATAAATGGGCATCTTTCCAACCACTTAAGCAGTTTCAAGCCTTCTAAGTATAGGCAAGTTTAGTGAGAGGGACACTTTTTAGAAAATTTCTAAGCTAATGACTTTAGTAGTATTGTTAAATATCCACAGGCTGTATGTGGGAAAAACTGTGAATACAGAAATGTGAAAATTAAGTAGAAAAACTGTCATGTTATACCCGAAAGATCATATTAGTAAGTGATATTTTCCTTTCAGTAATCTTATTGTATTTCTCAGTGACGTTCAATTATTTCTTTGCACCAAGGAAGTATTGTTCAGGATTTGAAAAGTGAGTAAATGCGTATGAGCTATAAAAAATAATTAGTTATTAGTAAACAGTCTACTGTAAAACTGAAACCTCATTACTTTCTTTACATCCAATTATTTTATATATATATGACTTGGTTTTTTGTAATATCTTTAAAAATATGATTCCCTTTTCTTTTCGTTTCTACATTCTCGCATGCATTTCCTTAAACTTTCAGTATTATATTATTTTTTTTTTCTAGAGATTTCTTCCTTCAAACGTCATGCTGTCTGTTGTTAGTGTCAGGCTAGAACTTGCTCATAGCTCTAGTGGGTCACTCCCAGTCACTGAACTCATTTCACAGTGTGCTAATGCATATCTTCCAATGATGTACATCTAATTTCTAATTCTAGCTTCTGTTGTAGCTGACTGTTCTATAGCAAGAAATTTAGTACTTACATGGAGTGATTGCATGGTGGGGGTTCACATTTTATCCTGCTCACAAAATCTCATCTTTTCTGGGAAGAAATGTTGACTTCCTGGAAGATGGCAACAAGAGCAATTACCCTTCTAGAAAAACAATACATTTCTTTCCCCTGAATTTTTTTTTTTTTTTTATTAGGAAAATATCACTTACTAATATTTATTTCTTTAAAGCAGCATGTTCCATGCAAGTGATAACCCTTTAGAGGTTTTTATAGAGATATATACAAATTTCACTTCTTAGTGCCCATGGCTGCTTTGTGGGTTATATTTTGGCAAAAATCCTTAGTTTGATCCATACTAAGGAGTCAAAGTAGAAAGATATCATTTCTTCCTTTTACAAATGACAATATTAATCTCCAGAAAGACAATTTCACAATCCACAAAGCTTTTAAGTAGAAAAGACATAACTAGAACATGAGTTCTAACTTCTGCTAATACTCTAATTTACTGTATTTCCAGAACAATTAAGAACTAATGAGTACTAAATTTAGTTCATATAAAGGATCCAATTTACTAATACTTGTAAAGCTTGAGATGTAGAATTCACATTAGAAATTAATTAATACCTACCCTGATGTCTATTAATTCCTTGGCGAATGGTACAGTCTGGTAAAGGATATCTGATCTATAAAGACTTAGAAAATTTAGATGGAATCTGTGCTATTTCTCTAGAGTTTATTAGAAATATGATGGGGAATCCCCTATCCACTCCACTGATTTTATGGTGAAACCAATGACACTCTCAGAAAGACCAGCAAAACATTTTAGTGATTATAAAATCTTTGACAGGAAATTAGAAGACTTTGGGACATATGCGTTATTATCATTACTTCCTTCTTTTATCTACACTTGCAGGAGATAAACAGCTGACTTTAAACATTATTTTAATTAATAGAGTTTAAATTTCTAAAATAGGGCTGCATAAACTGAAATGCTCAATTGAGTTCCCAGGTAGAAAGAAATACAGTGTAGCTCAGACTATTAGAAACAGCTTTGTTTGTCCCGAAACAAACTGAGCTTATCAAGCAAACTTCAACCTGACTGTGAGGCTGGTCATTAGAAAAGATAAGTCTGTTGTGGAAAGAAAAATAACAATCAAAAATGAAACATGAAAAGTAATTAGTGAAAGAATAAGAGAGAGTAATGCCTCAGAGAATGGAAATTTTAAAAAGTAACTCATATTTTAATATATGGAAATACATATGATCTTATGTTTATTACCAAGATGTAAAGAGATAGAATATAAGATTAGAATATAATAGTGGAAATGTATTCCTTGTTCAACAGAAACAGACAAGTTATAAGTAGAGGTAGAGTGGATGTACAGATTCTTAAATCTTTGTGTACCTCTAAAGTAGAAGTAGCATGGAGAAAAATATTTGAGTGATAAAGGAGATGAATAGATTGTCATTTCTAGGACACACAGCTTTCCTCCTCTACTCTGAAGGCTACTGAGTGAAAGAGCGATATTTTGAAATCTGAATGATGCCAAGGATTATAACTAACTTTAATGAGGGCAAGTTTTATATAGAAGAAAATAAGCTTAAGTAAAAGGAAGACTTTCTAACAGAGCTACTCAAAACTAAATGAACTGGGTTTCATGTTACTAAAAGTTTTAATTAGAGAAATGGGCGATGAAATGATAGAATATCAGTAGAAATAATTAAATGAGGGATGCATGATTAGATTAGATGGATTTTAGGGCTTTTCTAGCCTTGAGATTTTAGAATTCTGTGATACAAGAATTTGCTTTACTAAGCTAGTTTTGACTGTATCTTAATTGTCATTATAATACTGCCAATTATTTAAAAAGGTCTTAATTTATACCAGAAATAGAGGTATGTTGCTTCTGGTACCATAGATATATCCTGCTTATGTCCATCGTAAGGCTTTCAGACAGAGTGGCTTTAGCAGATATGGATCATGAAAAAAATCTGAGTCCAAGATTGAATATTCCTCCCCAAACATGCAAAGAAAATATTTTTTTTCTAATTGCATTTTTCAGACTGAGTATAGAGGATAATTATTTGGAAAATATTGTCCCACGTTTACTGTACTTCTTGTCTTACTGAAGCTTTGCGCAACAACTTTTAGTGTCCAAGAAGAGGCTGCTAAAATAGTAATTCCATTCTGTATTTAATCATTGACTGTGGATGATGAAATGTGTATCCTACCTGTATTGACCTTGAATATTTAGTCATATCAATTCTCCTAAGACTTGAACTTGGCATCACACTTACATATTTTGGTTACCATGTACTCCTGAAAGTCAGAATAGAGTACATAGAAAAAATCTACAATTCAAGATTTTCAGTAAGTTAGATCAGGGGTCAAAAGAAGGTAGAGAAGCAGCAGCATCACATTGGGGGAGGTGGGCTTTCTTCTGGGAAAACGGCATGTCCCCAGTTATTACTATTTAGACTTGGAAAATCTTTTAGCTAAGTGAAAAAGACAAGTGTTGGACTGAGATTTAGCCTTGAGAATCATTCACCAAAATCTGGGAATGACTCTGATTATACAAGGCATAGCTCTCAAAATTATTAAGTTCAATAATTAAACACAAGCCTATAATAGAAATCACTATCAATTCTCTTAACATATTATCTGCTCTTTCTTCAACAATCTGGTCTTTATCATGTTCCCAGAGTTATCAACTTAAAATTAGTATCTGATTACTTTTCAACCTCCTCTCAAAGCTCTTTAGTCTCTCCTCAGAGCCTACAGATTAAAACTCTTTAGGACTATAGGAAGGGCCTTTTATTATTTGACTATTTATCTATTCCCACTAGTTTTTCATTATTCTTTTCTTTTTAAATATAATATGCTTAAAAAATCTCTGAATACACCACAGTTTCCACAGTCCGAACACATCATTTTCCTTCCCTATGTTCATGTTAACAGCTGCTTACACACGTAGATTTTTTTCAGATGTATTCACTTTTTTAAAACCTTCATGACTGCCTTCCAAACCTAGAAAATTAATTATACCCTTCTCTATCCTATCATTCTATCCTGCACCTCATGTATTAAAACACTTATGAAAATAGTATAATTAATTGGTCATATGTTTGCATAACCTATTAGACTATGCTTTCCTTGAGGGCAGAGTTATTTCGATTATCTTTATGTCTCAAGCACATAGCACATTTAGTGAGTTTTAAATTAAATTTTAAAATAAAACGAAGCTAGAAGTCGAGGTAATACATAAAATGCATGTAATTTACTTTAAATCCTTTCTACTAGAGGTTGGCTATTGGCTAATTATTAATTAATAAAAGCTATAACATAATGTTTTTCTTTTGTTTTGTTTTTCTGGAGGAGGGATTCAGCTTTGGGACTAGATATTCCAGCAATCAGAGGAAAGAAGTTTACCCAGTCAGCTATGTGATTTTCATTGTACTTAAAAGAAATAATCTCAAGCTTTCAGTAGCAACACAATGACTTTTGCTATTAAGGATAGAAAGGCATTTCGTCACTGGGTGCATTTTAAAAGTATACTCTTGCAGAATATGTAATCTATTGAGCAATAGTCTCAACAGCGATCTTTCAATAATACAAATTTTAATAGTGTTGTGCCTTATAACTTTCCCTATTACAGTGTTGTACCACAGGTAACTTAGTAAAAGCAACTCTCCAGTGGTGAATAGGAAGTGGAAAAAGTGATCTCTGAATATACAAACTTCTAATTCTCATAATTTAATCCAAAGAAAAAATGTAATGAATTTGAGGAATATGTGTAATTTAGATCCTTCACCTCCTTCATATCCCTGGTACATGCACTAATCTAATTATAGCATAGAACTGGTTGGTAGAAACCCAAGCGCTAGAGAAGAGGTTGGGTCGTAAACATTTCTTCGATATGTAAGCAGACCTGGTGGTGCGCAAGGCAAGTGGGAATATAGATAAGGCCTGCTGTACAGAGCAAAAAAGAACCATTTTCAGTCAAGAGTAGCTCCCCTGTCCTATGGACCATGTGAACACAGGGCCAGACAAGGGGGTTGGAAAGGTCGTGCCTCTGGTGCTATGAGAAAGAGGCCTGGGTCCTGGTCTAAATGAAAATAAGGCATCTCCCGGTACTTCATGAAAAGAGGGACAATAGTTGGGTCTTCACATTTTAGGCCCAGAGAGATGATAATTTAAAACTCTGCAAGATGATGGAATTGAGGCTCTTAGTAAAATGTTTTTGTAAGAACTAGATTCAGATAGGGTACGGAATCTAAATTAAAGGTGTTTGTTACCTGTGGATACACCAAATAGTAAAGAACTAGGTAAAGCAAGGCCCACAAAACTGTGAGAGGTTGAGGAGAACAGATAATAAACAAGAGATATAAATAAAACACATATTAAGTTAATAGCAGTAAGTGCTGCTGGGGGAAAAAAAAAAAAAGTAGAGTCGCCGGTGAGAGTGCATTTTAGATAGGTCTCCTTGATGTATCTTTCTGTAAAGTCCTGAAGAAAGGGACCGAATCAGTCGTGGATTTTCTGGAAGAGAATATTCCTGGAAGAAAGAACAGCAAGCACAAAGGCGTTTGTAGCTAGAGTATAGAGAGGGAGGAAGAGTAGTAGGAGAAAAGATCAGAGTGGTAACAAGGTGGGTGGTGGGTGGCTCATGGAGGGCCTTATTTCATCGTTAGGATCTTAGTTTTTACTCTGGGACATGAAAAACCATTGGAAGGTTTTGAGCAGAGGAGCAGAATGAACAGGATCTTTTCGGCTTCTATAATGAAAAACAATTGTAGAGGGACAAGGACAGAAGCAGTTAGGTGGCTACTGGAATAATTCTGACCTAATGCTTAGAATTTGTTATACTGACTTGACTTTATTAAGTGTCCTGTTGTGAGGCTCTAAAGACTCAATGAGGTTGACTTTTTGCTAGGAATTGGAGATGTATTATTTCTGCTACTTACTTTATATAAGCTAATTATTTATTCACTGAATTTATTTATGGACTACATTTTTCCAAAAAAGATATGAGGTAGATAGAGGATATGCTGTTTTCCTGAGACTATATGATAATATCATTCAACACGATGTGAAATTGTATATGTATAAAAAGACAGACAAAATTTAGAAGGAAATAATTTATTATGTCATAAAGTTAAGCTTCTTTAAGAAAGTAAATATCTAAATAAGGTATGCAGTGGTAAAATGCGGCACAGGATTCATTTGCCTACATTTTTCTTTGTATTTATAAACCCTGAAGAATTATCCATTAGAAATAGGACTTTAGGGATTGTGTCATTTTCATAATTGTGTTTCATTCGTTAATTTATAGATTCAACAACTATTTATTGAGAGTCTTTATGTGCTAAGTACAATGCTAGGATGTAACAGTGAGTTCAAGTCTTGCCTTCATATATGTTACCGTCTATTGGCAGAGAGAGACAATAAATAAAATAAGTGATATAGTTTAATATATGGTGATAAATGATATAGAGTAAAATAATACAGAGAAGGGAAATGAGGACAGGCAAAAAGTTGGGGTGATGTAATATTTTAAGTGGGATTGTCAGAGATACCCCCATGATAGTAAAGTTGAAGAAAAAGACTTTAATTGAAGTCACAGAACAAGCCACAGGAGTAACCAGAGGGGATAGCATCCTAGTGTCAAAGGAAGTGTGTGCAGATGTTCTGAAGGGAGACTGCTTGGTGTGTTTGAAAAACACAGAGCGATGCTGGATTGAGTTGTCTAGTATAGTATCTGTACCAACTGTGAAATAGATGAATGAATCTTCTGTGTCTTGAAATCTCTTAGCACTTAGGCTAAATCCCAAAACCTTGCCATTGCCAATTAAGTCCCTGAATGATCTGGCCCTTCCTACTTCTCAGATCTCCATTCTGACATGTCCATTCCCCTACCACCACCACCTATTCCGCCTCCTGCCCCATTACCACGCTGACCTTTCAGCTTCTTGAGCAAGTCATGCCCTTCCCAGGGCCTGTGCCCTGTGCTTCGTGCTCTGCTCTGCCTAGAACATTGGGTCAAAAGAAAGAAAATGATAAGAAAGTACCAAATCTAGGGGGCTTGAGATAGCTGAAAACATTTACATTTAATACCCTGAAATTTTTTTCCAGACAAAAACCTAAAGTATGCATAGAAGCTCAATTTAAAAAAGATGAGAATAGCATTTGAGTAACCATGATTATATATTAAAATATGATTAGCTAAGATTATGATTTTCAAGAATGTTTAATTTTGATGTGTCACTTGCTTACATGTATATGGCTGACAACTGGAGAATACGCAGAAACATGTTAATACAATAAGAAAACTAAATAATAAAATAATCCCAAATATTTAAATTGCTACTTAAAAGTTTGAAGGCGATCTCGTGCTGTCCCTATCTTATTTCCAGGATGACATGATCTTCACGTAAAGTTTCATAAACTAACCTACCAATTTCTGTCCTTCTGTATCTACAATGTAAACAACTACATAAACACGAAGGATTCAACAGAGTAAAAAGAACTAGTAACATATTAGTAGTTTTAGAATTCTATGTTTTCTTTTTTTGTGACAAGATATCTTGCTATACAGAACTTGTTTATATATGTAATCCTAAATTATGTATATTATGCGGCCAGCAGCTCTATATCAAAGGCTAAAGGTTTAGAGTAACTTGTATAAAAGCATTTTCAACCCTTCTCTTTCAACTTTTAATTAAAGTTTGGGGGACTCTCTCAAACTGGCACACTAAATGTATCTCAAATATGTGTTAATATTTTTAAGGTAATCTAAATTCTAAATGTGAGCTTTTTATATGCAATCATTTATGAACTCAGTGAAACCAAAATTATGTTTTTGCCTATGCAAAGACAGTGAGTGAAATATTTAATTAGGTTTTGGTTACATGCTATTCTCCTTCATAAAATAATGTATTCGTAGTCTATGGTAACTGAGAACATTGTAACTGATAGTCCTTTTATAAATTTAAATAGTCCTATTGAGTAGATAGACACAGGTAGATGAGACTGCAATCTAATGGTAGTAATGTTTCTATTCCACTATTTAAATATATGGATAATCAATTCTATATAAAAACTGAACTAGAGATCACAAGATAATTTAAAAAAAATCCTAAGTTTGCGTAGTGCCTAGAATTAAAATGTGCTTTGTAAGAATCATCTTATTTGATCTTCAAAACAACACTTTAAGTTATATTGAGCAGAACTTATCATCCATATTTCCAAATAAAGACAATGAATTTCAGAAAATACAAAATATTTCTAAATATAATTGATATTATTGCTTACTTTTTGCGAAGTGTGAGTTGGCTTGACCCACACAAATTTGACATAATTTATTTGTGGATTGCTCATAAGCTGCAAAAAAATTGTTACTATAAATAACATTTTTTATGAAAAATAAATAATTCCCAAACCCCCCCCAAAAAAAATTGAAAACAATGACACTATACTTTTGTAAAATATTTTTAGTATCTGGCTTAATAGATTTTTATCTTGAAAGACCTCCCCTCCCCCCTTTTTTCCAGTCTTAGAAGAGATTTATTTATTTTGTCAGTTTCCTCAAGGAACTACTTTGGTCTTTATTGATATTCCATCATATTATTTTATAGTATATATTTTCTAAACTTAGAGTTTCATGCTTAGTAGAACAATTTTGAGGCTGCCGTTTTTCATTATAATGAAGTAAAAAATTTCAGTTGCCTTCAAATAAAACACTATTTTGATTTTTTAAATTAAATTTATTGGGATGACATTGGTTAATAAAATTATATGTTTCAAGTGTACAATTCAATAATACAACATATGTATATTGAGTTGCATGTTTACCACCCAAAGTTAAATTTCCTTCTGTCACCACATATTTGATCCCCTTTACTCTTATCTACCTCTGCCCTCACCCCTTTTGAATTTACTTCATAGTTTTGATATGTTATGTTTTCATTCAGTTGTACTTATTTACAAACATCCACTCTTATTTTTTATTTGATATGTAGGTTATTTAAAACTGTTTTAAAATTAACACATATTGTTTTTTTAAATATATAATTTTGTTATTCATTTATACCAATTGAATTTTGATAAGACAGTATCTCTATAACAATTATGTTAAATTTGTTAAAACTTGCTTTATAGCCTATTGTCTGTTTTTATAAATGTTCCATTTATGCTTAAGAATAATGTGTAGTCACTAGTTATTTGGTGAAGGATTTTACATATAGCCAATAAAATTTGTAATTTTAATTTCTTAAATATTCCATATTTTTATTTATATTTTGAATTCGAATTAGGGAAATAAATTGAGAGGTGTGTAAATCTTTCGAATTGACAATAGATTGATCATTTTTTGTTCTTATGGTTCTAACATTGTTACTTTTTATCAGTTAAGATACATTTTGTACTTTTACATAATTTAGTTTTTAAGCCTTTCTAATAATACATTTTTTCATTATATAGGAACTCTCTTTATCTCTAATAACACGTTTTTGCCTTAAGGTCTTTTTTGTCTAATATTAATATGTCTACTTCATCTTTATTTTTATTTCCTTTACCTAGATATCTTTTTTCATTTTTTTTTTTTTTACTTTTAATTTTTGTATGTGCTTAGGCGTTTAGTGTGCCTCACGAAAACAACATACTGCTGAAATGTTTCCTTTTTATCCAAACTGAAACATTTTGTCTTTTAACTTCCAGTTTAGTCTATTTGTATTTATTGGTAATATATTTGAATTTCTACTGTCTTTTTTTGTTTGTTTTCTATTTATACCACTTATTCTAGTGCTTTCCTCACTCCTTACTTGCTTTATTTTGGATATGTTTATAATTTTGATAAAAGTTTATAATCGTTAGCCATTCTTACCTATTTCTTTTTTCTTATATCTGGAAGATATGTACTTTATTCCTGTTCTTATAAATGGTTACACTTATCCTTTTACTATCCAGACATAATACAGTCTATAATATATCATTTTTGTGTTTTTTTTTGTTGTTTTTTTCAAGCACTATGTACACAAATATTTGGATATACTGACATGTTTACCAAATTCTTTGTTCACTATTTCTTCATTTCAGATCTTCCTTCTAAATTGTTTTTTTCTGAAATATATATTCTTAGTACTTCCTATAGGGGAGAACTTTGTTTAGCTGAAGCTATTTTTATTTGCCTATGTTTTAAGAGAGATTTTTGATAGTTCTAGATAGTAACATTATATTAATTTCTCTTAGCTCTTTGAAGAAATTCCAAATCTGCCACTTACTAACTCTGTGATGTTGTTTAAGTGTGTTGAGGATAATAATGGTGCCCATCCTTTAGGATGGTTGTGAGGTATAATATATATAATGTGCTTAGTAGGGTTCTATCGCATATGAAGCACCATATAAATAAATAACATTTTCTTCTATTTTCTTCCTCTTCTCATTTTTCTATTATTATTATTATTGTTGTTGTTGTTGTTGCCTATGGTGTTCTGAAGTTGACTAAAATTTATCTAAGTGAAGATTTCTTTTTATGTACACTGTTCATCCTGCTTGGTTTATATTTTTCTTTCTGAATCTATGGTTCTAAGTCTTAAATTTTCTAGTTTCTGTAAATTCTCAACCTGCAGTTCTTTGAGTATTGCATATACACCTTTACAGCTGTTCTCTCTTGAGGCTTTGATAAGGAAAATATATACTTTTTTTTCCCGATCATCCCTATTTCTTAACTTTTATCATGTTATGAACTGAATGTCTGTGTCCCCCTTAAATTCTGGTGTTGAAGCCATAACCCCTGATGCAATGGTATAAGGAAGTAGGACCTTTGGGAGATAATTAGATTTAGATGAGGTCATGAAGGTGGAGCCCCATGATGTGATTTTTGTTTCTCTCGTCACATTGTTTGAAGCAAGAGAGAAGTATGTAAAACTTATCTGAAAGGATTTTTCAGCCACAAGCAGAAATATACCATAGCAATTATTATACTAGAGCAAGACTTAATGTCTACAATTGCAGCTAGCCCATCAGAAAGATTTGAGAAAGAGGCATGGTTAAATTATATTTGATTTTTATGTTTGTTTGGATATTTATAGAAAAAATGTATCATTTGGTCTTTAATATTAAAAATTACAATTTTGAATGCGAAACATATATACAAACAAAAATCAGCAGCAAAGGACAGTTGTTAATATCTACCTATTAGTAAAGGACTCCCTGTAATACAGTAATTTTTTCAACTGTGCTAATTTGAAAAACAAAATAGTTGTTCTTTTATAACTTCAATGAGAACTTCTTCACTCTATAACCCACCTTTCCTGCAGCACCCTTAAGCTCTTCCTCCACAGTGCTTATTTCTCTTTTGCACATAAGCATTTAATTCCCTCTTCATAAAAATAAGCCAAAAAAAAAAAAAAAAAAAGCAAAACAACACTCATCTTGATCCTGCCATTTTTCCTCTTAGAAATACTGGGCATCTTTTCTTCTTCACTTATAGCATGACTTCATTCATTCACTTAAATATTTATTCTGGAAACATTTACTGAGCATGTCATTTGGTCAGTTGTTAATATTTGATGCTGTAGAAACAGGGAGAAGAAACACAGTTTTCTATAAAAAACACAGGGAAGGAGGGCAAGTAAGCAGTTTATTATATTCAGTGAGAGAAATATTACTAACGGATCACATAGAAGGGTCAGGCAATGCAAGAGGATGTGAAGATGATGGTATCAAAATTTTCTTGCAGTTGATATTTTAACAGATGTATCTGCTTATGTCATTGATACCCATTCATTTCTTAAACTAGCTCATGTATCCACCACTTGAAAGCTACAGCGTTTTTGTTTTTGTTTTTTTGACATCTACTACTGACCTAAATGGAAAATCTAATGATTCTTCCTCAAGCACCCAACATTTCAAAATCTTTCATCTCTCAAGATCTAGCTCAAAAGCCCCCTCATTTATGATTCACTTTTCTCTTCATCTTCCAAACTATACTTCTGGAACATTTAATTAATACAAATAAAAGCAAAGCTGTATTGTGTTATTTTTTTGAAATTATCTTAGCCCACATCTAAGTTGTCAGCATTCTGAGGCTAGATCATCCACAGACCCTAACACATAACCCTGAACCCAACACATGCTAATATGCTAATATATATATTATATATATACTGATTTAATAAATTAAAGCCAAAAAATGTAGAAGAATTAATCTAGAAAGTGCGATAGCAATTTTTCTCATCAACTCAAATTACTAAATACAAGTACAATTAAGTATCTATTTGTGTAGACTTAAGATTCAGGCATTTAGATATGCCATTAAAAGTAAAAATAACTCAGAAACACACACACATGCACGTACACACATACAAATTACAGAATACAACCATTCAAAATACATCATAAATAGTTTTGTTTTTTTTTTTAACAAATTACCTTTTTATGTTTTTGCAAATAGTGGAAACAAGTTGGCTACTTCAAGTGGTGACACTACAGTTAAGTTGTGGGACTTATCTAAAGGCAGTTGCATTTTGACCTTTGAAGGACACTACCATGCAGTATGGTCCTGCACGTGGCACTCCAGCGGTGATTTTGTGGCTTCTTCCTCATTGGATACCACCAGTAAAATCTGGGATGTTAATAGGTAAGAAGTACTTTGAACATTATTAACCCTCTATGTTGATAAATATACATTGGTAATGTGTTTTTCTCCCTATGCAACCACTGAGAAATATTTAAGAAAAAAAAAAAAAAAAAGCTCATTGATAAAATTATACAGAGCTACTTAAATAATCCCTATAAATCCATTTCTAATTCTTTTAATCTTTGTTGATATAATGAGTCCTTTCTAAATGTAGCCTATGTAAAATCAAGCCTATGTAATAAGATTAGAATTGCTCCATCAGAAAGCTGTTTGTTTTAAGCAAGATAGAAACAAATACTTATATTAAAGAGTTATGTTTTAGTTCTCCCTTTCACAAGATTGCCACTCTTTGTATTATCAAATTGTTTGATAATATAATGGAAGTAATTGCTTATGCTTAATTTTAATATAATATTTTCCAAAATTAAATGCTTCTTGGCAGTTCACAAATCGAAAAAACTAATGCAATTTATTGTATGCAAAGTCCAATATAATTTCATATGAATATAGAAGGTTTCCATTTTGATTAAATTCGAGACAAATATATTTACAGTGTTAAAAAACCTCATTCATGTGTATTTGGATGATTATTACATCCTGTTAGATATACAAATGGGATATAAAGAGCTATCAAATGTCACAAATGCTTCAGCTAGCTAAGGTATTATAAAATCATCAGTCACACTTCTGATTGCTTAATTATTGACCAATGCCCAGATTCCCAATATAAGTGATAACAGCTCCTAAGATTTTAGGTAAACAGTTTTCACTGAGCCATTGTAGTTTATTTTGTAAGAAAAAGATGGACTCGCTTTAAAGGTGGACACTGTTGCTTTGAGGTCATGTGTAAAACCAGGTACCTTGAACAAACTTTCTCTTTTCTTTATTGAACTGTAGGTAACATTTAGACAAAGGGCAAGTAAAGTGTAGCAGTAGATGTTGCTTGTAGGAGACTGCAAGGCTGGAGGAGGAAAGGGGGACTTGATTCTTTCTGTGTCCTTCCTCTGGGCTTCTTGTGAACTTGAAGTTCCAATAGTCATCATCCAAGCAATACTTCACCTCAGTAACAGCAGTTCATTCTTACAGTAGCTGAAGGCAGTTGTCAGTTCTTTCAGTGCTAGCAGTAACAGGTGCATGATGCTGTCATCAAAGACAGTAACCCCAGCAATTAGGTGCCCTCTTCTCAGAGGTCTGTGTTCCCAGCTCTGCATGGCTCCTCCGCTGAGGTGCAGAACACCAATACCAGCAGAAAAGTAAGTGCCCCCATGCAGAGGGCTGAGTTTCAGCTCCGCAGGCACCTTTCTTCAAGGTTCGACGTTTCAGTAATTCCACCCGATTCCCCTTGTTCACTCAGTCCTACAGGGGGCAGCTCCTCCCGGCAGTTGCTTTTTCATTGATACCCTAAGGTTTTCTTTTTCTCTTTTTAGTTACCTAGTTAACAACTTTATACATAATTAACAATTCCATATATAAAATCCTTAATGTAAAAATTATAGGTGCAAATTCTGTATCCTGATTAGACCTTGACAGATACAGGGCAGTACTGGACAACTAGCATAATCCACCTGAGTTATAAAGATAAAGCTAAATAATGTTGGAATACTCTGTATGAGGAAACGTGGCTCTGAATAATGCATGCTAGAGCAATTTCTAGCTAAAATAGTGACAATTTAAGATATGTTTTAATTCTCATATGGGTACCATTTAGTTACCTGAAGTAATCGATCATATTTAATTCTTAATTTTATGTTTCTAATTACATTGCCAAATTTTATAAATATTTATTGTAGTAGATTATTGCAATTTTTAAAAACCACTTTATTGAGGTATGATTGGCATACAAAAAGCTGTAAATATTCAATGTATGCAACTCAATGAGTTTGGAGATAAGTATACACTCATGAGATCATCACCCATCTATGCCATAAATATAACCATCACCTCCACAAGTTCCCTCCCACCCTCTGTATTTATTATTATATTTTGTGTGATAAGAACACTTAATAAAAGATCTAGCCTCTTAGCAAATTTTTAAGTATACCATATGAGCTAACAATAGGTACTATGTTGCCCAGTAGATCTCTAGGACTTATTCATCTCATATAACTGAAACTTTAACACTAGTATCTAATTTTAATTTGTACCACCTTTGGCTTAGATGAGGCACCTAATGTCTTAAGCAATCATAGTGTTTAAACCAAACTATGGTTAAAAACTGATTCCCAAGAGACTCAGCCTTACTTTGAAGAATTTCAAACACTTTGACTTGGCAGCTTTTTTCCATAACTGTTATATCCAAATACTGTCTTCCAACTGATATGCAGTAAATACTGATATAAGAGATTAAAATTACTCCGGATTAATACCATAAAATCCTTTTCATTTCAAAATTCTCATCAATGTCAAGAACTCACCTTTATCATCAAAAACAGAAAACATACCAACTCAGCTTCAAAATTGATATGTTTTCTGTCTTTGATGATAAAGTAGACAAATATTGACAAATAAGGGAGAAGTTGATTGTTTAATGGTGGCTATTATCTTTCAGAGTGATAATTAAAGCACTGAACTGTAATTTACGATTACTCATGGATCTATGCAGTGTAGATATGACTAAAACTAGTGTCAAGCTTTAAAATTTCATAGCTTATTGGAACCAGCTTAGTGACTTCCTCTAAAGAAGAGGGGAGAGGTTATTTGCCTTGATAAGATTTTGGTAGTCGTTCTATTCTGGGTCCTATACTCTTATCCTAATGCCACATAGTTATTAATTTTGAAAGTTCTATTGATGGACTCTGCTGTTCGCCAGAGAGCATGCCTTATTCTCTCCTGCTGTCTGTTCTTCTCTTTGGGCCCATGGCCCAAGCTCTGCAGCTGTTCCCGAATCTGACATAACCTACCAAGACCATCCAATTAGCTCCTCAGCAGAAAGTGGGATGACTGTGAATCATAATTAATATAAAATATTTGGATCAAGAGTCACTTTTACCAAATGCTAGCAAGAGCAATATCTGTGGCACTTTTAGTATGGATACGTCAACACTTGAGGTTTCTGTGAATAATTAATAGTAATACGTCGATGATCTTCTGAATGATCATTTACATAAAGTGGAAATTTATATATGTTTCAATTTGTAATCATTGATTTCTACCTTAATTTTCAAATATATTCTTTAAAAAGAGTCTTAAAAATGCATACAGGCACACTTGACCACACCCACACACACCATTGTATTCTAAGCAGAGAGTGCTTGGCACATGGCAGTTTGGTTGCATGAAGGATAAAGAAAACATCAACACATACATAGAAGAAAATGTTCTTTCTGGTCCCATCTGCATTCAAACTATAATTTAATTGTTTTCTTATTCTACATGAATCTATAAAGTGATTAAAATGGGATAGGAAAAATAAGAAAATATCTCAGTTGACTATAAAAATAATTTGCATTTCTTTAAAGCATAAGATTATCAATGAGTATCCATGAAATGAATTACCAGTGTTGGGCTATGTTACAGACATTAGAAAATCCTAAGATTCCATTACTGCCCTCAATGAGATTACAAGCAATTTTAAAGTGCAGCAATTTTGAACCAGAGACTATGCAGTGCATCACCAATTTATAATATCGGGTAGGGTTGACTTCTGGCTACTTTTCTTCCAAGCAGCTAGATATTTGGCTTAGAGGCTATACCAAACTGTCACTCTGGGGTTTGGGAAGCAGACTACTTGCCTGCTTAGTTTGTAGCTTTGGAGGAAGGGCTTGGAAACAGCCAAAATGTTGCTTAATGTGGCTGCCCCCTCTGCTTTTAACAAGATATTAACAAAGGCAAGAATTGAGTCATTTGTAGCAAGTTTGGGAGGAAACCAAGAACTTTGTAAAATTTAACAGCTTCTGGGCCCCCAACAGTAGGAGATAAATCTGTTAATTTTATATCTAAATGTATTGTTTTAGATGTCCACAAGATTAAGGTGAGAGAAAAAGAAAGCAAGTTTAAGAACTGTTAGGCAAAGTCATTTGATTACTGCTGCATTGTATTGACTATCAGCAAATATATCAGAAACCTACTATGTTTTTGAGAAAATTGTGTTAACAAAGAAACCATGAACCTATTCTTAATAACCCCATGACATTTCAAACTATAAAACAGTACTCAGAGCCCTTAACTTGCATCCAAAGGAAGTGGATTTCTAGTGTTTTACATTTCACACTGAAGGCACCCACATCAGATGTGTCCATAGTGAACAATGGACAAGGAAGAACCATGGAACAAATCCAGAGGCCAGAGAACAATGGGCAAAAGATTTCCTCATAAAGAGAGTCATGATCCGATCAACAAACTTTCTTGAGTACCATGGCAAAGTTCCTCATGATGGCTGCTGAGATTCTGTCATTATTTGAGTTAGTGACTTGTGTTTGTCCCATTTTTCTGTTTTCTGTATTGGAGTTTGTATTGCATTTAGTCTGTCCTTGCTTCACCAATGTACATTGTGTTTCTTGTGGTGAGAAGGGCAAACTTATCTTTTATTTGGTTGGTCACCAGAACACTAGAGACACTTTGAACCCTTTGGAGCAGATTGTGTGTATCATGCAGAGATCTTGGACTGAAATACATGCAATAAATGAATGAGGCTTTGTGTTTTCTCCTTTTGGAGGAGGATGTCAGGGGGTGGTGGTTAGTGAATACATATAAAATGAAGAATGGCACAGATGTTTGGTGAACTAAGGCAGATATTGTTAGCCATTCACCAGAATCCTCTCTCTCCTTCTGCCATATTAGGTGGGCACTGTCTGTCTATCTAAACGGTATTTCTCAGCCTCCCTTTTAGTTAAGTGTGGTTATGTCACTATGTTCTATACAGTAGAATTGTATAGAATTAGTTGAAGTAATATATGCCATTTCAATATTTCCCCCCCTTGCGGTGGGATAGGATATTAATGACAATGACCAGAGTAATCTTAGAAGCCAATTATTGAAAATGACAGTGATTGTCAGCCTGCTTAAAGCCACCCACATTCCTTACCTCCTTCAGTTAGCCTGCAACATTTTCTGCATTCTACAACGAAAAGAAAATAAACTTTTATTTGAGACATTATATTTCCAGTCTGTTTGTTATAGCACTTGAATCTGCCCAGTCCAATGTAGGCACCTGGTGAATATTTTTTAGGTGATATGTTGTCCCCTCATGACATACTAATAAGGCAACTAACACAAGTTCTACAATATTCTCAAAAGTATTTGGATAGAGTAGTAATGGACATTCTGTACTACTGTGCTGAAAATAGATGGCTATACAACTCCGTTTGCCTTTCTTTTTTTCCTTGCCCCTTCTCATTTCCCATCTTTGATGTCTGCTGCAATACCATTGGAGCCTATGAAGTCCTACTTGCCAGCAGCAATACCTGTGAGTCAACTGGCTTACATGCAAGTTAATGCCTATAAAAGAAGCTGTTAATTATAAGAAAACATGCAACAATAATATATTACTGTCTCCATCAGTGGAAATCTGAGGTCAATGATAATTATTTTATTTAAGCTATAAAAAGCACTTAAGAATCCCAGTTTTATAATAACATTGAATATATTTACTGATGAGAATTGGTTTTTCTGATTGCAGTCAAGCTGATGGAATGTGAATAGTACCTTCCATGCGGTTGTCCTAACAGGTTTGGGTTGTTTTTTTGTTTGTTTGTTTGTTTTAGCCCTTAACTCTGTTATGTGCATTATTTTAGTCACTAAGCTATAGCAGTGAATAAATTAAAAAAAAAAAAAAAAACCTCCCAAAAATGGCCCTCGTGTAAATAGCATTCTTTTGGAAGTCATAAACTAACCCAAATGAAAAAGTAGTAATTATGTACAGTATTTAGGGGCAATACGTTTTGTAGATAAAAAAAAAAACAATAAAATATGGAAGGAAGGTGGGAAAAAATGGTGGGCATTGGAAAGGATTGCAGTTTTAAATAGGATCATCAAAACAGTTTTCTGTATAAAATGGACATTTATTTGGATAAGCTGTAGTAGGTATGGCAACAAGTGGAAAAGATATCAAGGAGGACACTCTGAACTCTGCTGGGTAGTGAACTCCCTAATGGGGATTCACGTGACTAAGGAACAGCAAGGAGGCCAGTACAACTGAAGTGGAATGAGCAGATGCGTGGATGGCAGAGGTAAGGTCGTTATGTGGTTGTGTGCAATTAATAACATAAGGCCTTATAGCACATTGAATGAGTGACTTTGACCTTAATTCTCAATGAGATGGGAAACCAATGGAAGGGTTTGAGCAGTAGACTCGTATAATCTGTTTTACACCTTTACAGGATGACTCCCTGTTATTGTGTTGAGATTAGATGGTGGCAGAGGTTAGAGGGTGGGGTACAGCAGGAAGACCAGCTGGGACACTATTGTAGCAATCCAGGCAAAAGACAGCTAAGGTTGGAGGCATAATGGAAACAGTAAAAGTAGTAAGATTTTTTTTTTTTTTTTTGTATTCTGGATAGGTTTGGAAAATAAAGCTAATAGGAATTGCTGAGGTATTGTGAGCTGTGAGAGAAAGAGAAAACAAATCATCTGTTACATTTTGAGACACCTAAAAAGCAAAAGGCTCATTCTCTTTAACCGGGAACACCAATGTGAACTTTGTAACAGGCTTTTCCAACCAGATACATCAACTGGCATCCCAGAAACAGCTGTAGAATGAGACATGCCTCCGCCTTGTTCAGCTAACAGGCGGTTTCCACCGGGAGACTTGAACGTTTCCTCCTGCCCACTAGCGCTGCTTCCTTTGTGATTCCTTTGTGATTAATAATTCATTTCCCAATTATAACCCTTGCGCTGAGATGAAGGAAACAGAGGGCTATAGATACAGGCAACAGTTAAGATTTAGTAAAAAGAAATATGAAATAGTAAGATTCTCTTATGGTGAGTTATCATCTTTTAATAATGTGTACTATAAATTTCTTTAGGAAAATAATGCATCCAGATGGACTTTAAAATGGAAGAAATTTATTTCTTTTTTATAAAATTAGTAAAAATAGGATAGCACCAAATAAGTTACAAAAATAGAGTTTAGTATTTAGAATCTGAAATGTTTCATTAAAAATACATTTCCTGTTCTTTATGATTCATTTTCAGAGTTGGATATTTTAGAGACAAAGAATGTATTGTACGATATTAATGATTTTAAAAACATAATAATGTAAGAAGTACGAAGACTCAAGGGCATAGATTATTGGTACATTAATACCTGTCTTATAAAGACCTCTTACTTTGCCTTCTTAAAGTTGAAAAAGCACCCAAGGTATATATTAATAGACTGTTAAAGCAGTGCTTGAACCATAATTATGTTGCATTAAAAGAAATGGTAGCATACTTAAATTGACCTCTTGTGATCCATTTAACCCATTTTAAGTATAATAAATCAATTCTTACATCTTCTTGGATTTTCATTTATATTCAAGTTAATAGTTCCCTCTTAAAATACAAACTTTCAATTATATCTAAGTGTTATTGAACATAAGTATATAGAAAAGCACGAAAGATTAAAAAAGTAAGTAGTATATACTTTTTTCACTGCCTTCTTTCCCCCAAAGCAGTACATAATTAATAAGCACTATTATTTGTTATCTTCAGTAAACTACTTGGAAATAAAATTTCCATAGAAATTTTTTAATATTGCTCCATACTGTCTGACATGAATTTGTACAAAATCCTAATGGGTATCAGTAAAAGCAAAACTCGTTAACATGTGTCCTGGGGAGAAAATGAGCCAGACCATTTTCAGTCAAGGAATATGAGCTGATTATCCACGGGTCTGAATTTTGGTCACCTCACAACCTAGATCAGGTCCTGAAAGAAGCAATACCTCTAGCAGGATTTCGCCTTCTAGAAAGTCATGCCTTCTGATTTGGCCCATAATTTCTTTAATCATTTACTAGATTTGACTATGAAATTACTAAAAATTGCTTTCTTACTTAGAAATTATTTATTCATTTCTTCAATATTTACCAAGTATGTACGAAGTCAGCCACTGGCTATCCACATCTTTTAAATTATATAACATATAAATTTTATTAGGTACCCGAACCACCCCGTTAAGATAGTTTAAAGTGGTTTTCACATGAAGAGTGAACTTTCTTGTGATGCTTCTATTTCAGTTTGGTTTGGGGTTATCACGTCAGTTTGCTTTTTGGTTTTGAGTAAGAGAAAATATGGTGAATTTTAGAATAATGTACATTAGCAAGAAACCATCTAAAAAGCTATTCAGTGATAGTAATTAGAAATAATTATACTAAGATATGTTTTATCTCACCCTGCTTATGTTTAAATTTTCTACCTCTGGCTAATAAAACACATACCTAAATTATGTATTTCCTAAGTATACAGACAGATTCATGGGTATCTAAAAATTGTTTTTTCTTACTTTAAGTGATGCATATTTTAATAATTATTATTGAAGATATAGGATGAGTTAATTATAGTTACTTTATGTGTTATTGTCTGAATACATGTCCAAGTAAAATTTCTTACCCATAAATTTAAGATTTAAAGTTAACATTGGAAATTCATAGTGATTATCAAAATGTGCATTTTAAAAGATGCAATGTTTTATCCTAGAAACAAAATACATTTTTCTATGAAAGTCATAACTACTGTAAAAGAAAGTGGGTATTTGACATTTTTTCTTGATTATCATTGCATAGATTTTTGACAAGTTTATGAAAGCATCTGATGCTTCCAATTTTAGAGGTGATAGGTAATTTATTTCATTGTCTATTTCTATGGTTGTCATGTGACAAATTAAATGCACTTTTTAGAGAATATTAATGTTAGTATTTCCAGAATAAATTTAACTTTACTATTTTAGATATGAATTAATATATTATAGATATATGCCAAACTGTAATATATATTATATGTCTGCGCTGAAAGATACTGCCTACATTCTTAATATTCATTATGAATTATAAATCTCTTACACAAATAACATTTACTAATAAATATATGTTAATTAGCTATGCAGTCAGCTCTCCTCCTCCTACTCATTTCTAAGCAAGCTATGACATCTTAGACTTGAGACGTCCAGCGATATCTCCAACAACAATTAGCTCTTCGTTATCTGAATCACCATGGCTCTTATTACCTACATTTATAGTCTTACCACTACAGCTGACCTAAGAACTTTCCTCAAATTGAGACTGATTTTTTACCATCCCTTAAGAGGCCATTGGTATTCATTCCATCAGACTAAGAGATGTAATTATTTGGATCATCTGGATCACCACCACAAACCTAATCATTATCTTCTAGATATTGTCCACATGTCCACCAATCAGGCTTGTTCTCGCACTCACCTCTGATATTCCTTTCACTGTATGCAATAGAATTCAATGCCTGTCATCAGCTAAATATTCCATGTTCTCCATCTCTTTAAAGTACTCTTTTTATCTTCTTGCTTAAACTGGCTAACTTTTGAGGAGAATGAGTCCCTTTTCCAAGGGAGTATGCAACTTCCTTCCTTTAATCCTTTTTCAAAGATCTACAATTCACAATGAATACTAAGCATGTGGAACCTGTCCTCAAGGTGCATGCATAAAATTTATTTCAGAGTTTTGAACACACCTCTTATTTTAATTCACATGTATATAAAATAGTTAATGATAAATTTGTTGGGGGTTACTGACACAATTTCCACCTACCACTGGACCTGGACGTTTGTCCACTAATCTGTACCCAGTGTTCAAAGAGAACTCCAAATTGAGAGAGTAGTAAACATTTGTTTAATTAATATATACATTAATGATGTGCATTCCCTCCATATTATTTACTATCTCTCCTAGACCACTTTTCTTCTCACCGTCCTCCAAACCGTGGCTTCTGAGAAGCACAGTTTGAAACTGTACTATTAGGCACTATTCTTCTTTGTAGTATATGCTGAACTTCTGGTTATCCCCATCAGATTCTGACTACTTAAGCACATGGCTCACTGTCTTTACTGAGTGCAACATCGATATTCAAGCAGAAAATCCATCAAACACCTTGGCCTCTGTTTCTTCACCCCTTCCTTCTGACAAGTTTCAAATCTTGATTTTAGATTTTCTACTCTATGAGCACCATCGTCCCTCTCTCCAGCTGGTACACTCTACTACCACCTGTTCCAACAATTCTTTGATGTCAGTGGTATTGGTAATTTATTGTCTCCGCTATTTTTTTCCTTATTGTTGAAAACAGCCTTCCTGTCATTCCAGTCTTATCCAGAGTGGATTCCAAGGTATCACAGTGATCTCCCCTTCCCTCACAGCTTCAAATTCTCTGTTTTTTTTTTCCCCCTCCAAATTTCTTCCCTGTCAAAACCCTACTTCCAAATAAACCACATTTTCTGCCTACTTACTGCCTGCTCCTGGTAAGCTACGCATGGCTAGAAAAAAACAAAAAACAGAATCATGCTGATTGGTCTCACATTATCTTTATAATATCAGCCCATAAAGTTGAATCCTACTGTATTTCTTCTGTCAATTAACTTTCTACCATATGGGATGAATATTTCACACTTTTCTCTCTCTTCAAAATCCTAAAACTCTTCCTACTACTTTTTCCTCTGAGCTGATGACCCGCATTTTTGTTTCATTGAGCAACAATGAAGCAATCAGAAGAGAACTTTCTAATCTTCCCATTACCAAATCCATCAAGTTCTCTCTCCCTATTACATTTTATACCTTTTTAATTTGAATTAATTTAATGTTCACAGTATTAAAAAATTGAAAAATGGTAGTTTTCATGTATCTTTCACCTAGATCTCCCCAAGGATAATATCAGACAATTGTACATTATCAAAACTAAGAAATTGACACTGATACAGTATTATTAACTCAAGTAGAAGAAACCTTAGTCGGATTTCACCAGTTTCCACATGCAGTTAGTTGTGTGTGTGTGTGTGTGTGTGTGTGTGTGTGTGTAGTTCTATGACATTTTATTACATGTGTAAATTAGAATAACTTACTTAACTGACACCATAATAAGGATGCAGTCTGTTTCATTACTATAAAGAAACTCTGCTCTTTGACGGGTATTTGTACATGAGAAAGCCAGCTTTTCCTCATTCTCCTCAGAATTTCGTACTATCAGTATTTTTTTATTATCTTGACCATTCTAATAGGTATGTAGGGCTATCTCATCATGTTTTTAATTTGTGCTTCCCTAATGTCTAATGATGTTAAGCATCTTTTTATGTACTTATTTGTCATCTGTATATCTTTGATGAAATAGCTGTTCATGTTCTGGCCCATTTTCTAATTGAGTTATTTGTTTTCTTACTGTTGAGTTTCTGTTGAAAGTTCTTTATATATTCTGGGTGCACATTCTTTGTTAGAAAGATTTGTGTAAGTTTTAGGTTGAAATTTTTTTTTTTTTGCTTATAAATTTCAAATTATTTCAACAACATTTGATGAAAATTGATGAGCAAAAGCAGCAACAAAAAAAAAATATGAGTTTTGTGAAAGGCACAAAAGCAATTCAGTGGAAGAAAGGAAAAAATCAATTGCCTATACTTACATGGATCTGTTTCTGGGTTCCCTGTGCCACTGATCTATGCATGTATCCCCCACCAATACCATACAGTTTTGATTACTGCAGCTGCATAGTAAGATGTAAAATCAAGTAGTGTGAGTCTTTCAGTATTTTTCTCTTCTTTTTTTAAAAATCGTTTTGGCTACTCTAGCTCGTGTGTCCTGTCAACTCCCCCCGCCGTCTATTTCTTTCCGTATCTAAAATCACTTCGGCCTGGTTTTCACGGCCAGTAAATTGCCATCTTCATTTTCTGCGGGGCTTTTTTTTTTTTTTCTCTTTCTGACCCTCATTGTATCTTATTTATCCCTATTTGTTTTTTTCATGCTGCTCTTCAGAATTAAATTCTCTCTCGACTTTTCTTCAATAATCCACCTATTTTTTTTTCTAAATTTGAGTTGAAGACTAACCCTTTCTAAGAAGCCTCCTTGCCTAACCTCAAACTCTGATGGCCACACTTTTCTTTCTTATTTCCTTTTCCTCAGAGTTAGCTTGTGAATTTTTAAGGCTTTAAGCAAGACAAACAGAAAAAAGAAGAAGCACTCCTACATAATAATTCAAAATTAAAAAGTTAAAACAAACAGTAAACCACGTGTGTAAAAAAGCCCATCAAATTTTTTTTTTTTTTTGAACTCCCCCTTCTCTTAGATGATACTCTATTTACTTATACTATGGAATATAAAATTATTTTAAAAATTCTCTCCCTCTTTCTGTCTCATTTTTTTTCCTCTTTATTCTTTATCCTCCTCCCAGTCTGATGCAGCTGCTTTGCTGGTGCCTTAGGCGCATGCTTCATTTTTATATTGGGTAATCCAACACTGGCTTTTTTGAATAATTTGTTCTATGTCATAAAGCATTCATGTTTCTGCTCTAGTTCTCTTTACCTTTGTTGTTTTTCTGCCATATCATAATCTGTTTCCGTTTACCTTTTAAAATACTCTATGTAGTCCCTAATAGTTAACTAATGCCATGTTATTTCATCCTCTGCCTCATGTTTTCACTTAGAATTTATTCTTAATCTTTACCCCTTTCAAAAATAAACTGTTACTTTCTACATTATCACATATATATTTCTGTTATAGTTGTTTTACAGATTGCAAATAGTTAAATTACTCCTCCACAACTCCTTGCACTTTCGAAAGATATATATCCTTAACTTAAATGGTTTTATAAAACTTTTCATCCATTACCTTGTGCAATTTTTATTCCTCCACCACTAGATGAGTGAATTCTGTAATGAATTAAAAGCATTTTGCCAAAATGATCACAATGTTTTATTTTCAAATATATATTTGTTTGCATTATGAAGTCTTTGGTACTCAATCTTTCCCATTAAAGCAAATAAGTTTCAACTGTAGGGTTGAAAGAATATTCTCACTGGATATTTAACTCCAGATATGATTTACCATGCCTACATGTGCCTTTTTTAAAATTGCATAATAAGGTGTATGAAAGTAGGTTTGAGTTTGACAAAATTAAAGACACACAAAAACTATGTACAAGTTATTTTCTAAAACTCACATGAATTAAGATGATTTCTTTCTTTCGGCCCCTTTAGCAAATCTTTACTCTTTCACTCTACTTCACTGAGTACAAGCCTTACATGTATGAACAAAGTGTAGTCTTTATTCAGATGACATAAAAATATATAATGTTGGATCAAAAGTAGCTGAAGCTTCTTTCAATGCATATATCTGTAGTTAGGTGATATAAACTGACACATATTTCTTATTCATGAGTTCTTCTGCATGAGTAGGAGGATTCACCTGAATCTTAAAACTGTTATGAACCATTAATACATTCTAGCTTGGAATTAGATAAGCTGATCATATTATGTCAAAGAAAAGTTTCATGCAATCACTGCTTCACACATCAATGCTTCTCATTTGGATTCTGATTCCTGTGGCATGTGACAATCTTTGCAAATGATCTTTATTTCCCTTTACTCTTCTAAAAATTGCGAAAAATGAGATTTGAAAGGAATTTCACACCATCAAGTAACTTTCTCTGTGTATAGTCATAGTTTTATTTTGTCCTAATACATATGTGCTTTTGGTGGGGAACAAATGCACATATGCACTCATCTAATTTTTAAGCCCTTCTCCTTCATCTTTGGTCTATTTCAGCTGGATTAGCCTTCCAGGTCACATAGCTCTTTTACAATGTCTCCTATTCAAAAGGTCTCCAGAGTACTAAAGTCAGCAGTTTCTAAATTGCCTTTGTACCTTCTCAAAGCCAAACAAAACCAATTGAAGAAAAAAAAAACTACAAACTCCAACCAAATTAATTGTCCTCTATCAAGCAGGACTGATGATGATACGCTTTTGAGATGTGTGTGTGTTGAATTGAAGGAAATTCTGACACATGCTACAATGTGGCTGAAATTTTAAATGCACATCCCATAAAATCAGCTACTATCACCCTCACAGCTGGAAATTTTGACCCCATGAACTCTTTTTGTAATTTGATAAAACAAAATTGATTTTAACTATTATCAGTTGAAATAAGATGTTAGAAAAATGGTAAAGTCTTGGTCACTGGGTCCCACTGCTGTGAAGAGGACGCTCAGCTGCAGGCTCCCTCCTTCGCGTCCTAGCGACCACGGTCGGAGATGGCTTCAGGAGTGCAAGTTGCTGATGAAGTATGTTGCATTTTTTTATGATATGAAAGTTCATATGTATTCCACACCAGAAGAATTCAAGAAAGCATAGAAGGCTGTTTTTTGTTTTGTTTTGTTTTGTTTTGTTTATTTGTTTTTGGTTTCAGTGTAAGCAAAAGTTACATCGTTGTAGAAGGAGGCAAAGAGATCTTGGTTGAAGATGTTAGTGTAACCATAACTGACTCTTTCTAGTATTTGAAGCGTTTTGTGGGAACGCTTCCTGAGAAAGATTGTCTCTATGCTTTGTGTGATGCGAGCTTTGAAACCAGGAATCCAGAAAAGAGGAGTTGATTTTTGTTTTGTTTTGTTTTATTTATTTTGTTTGTTTGTATGTGTGTGGGCACCAGAGGTAGCACCTCTGAAAAGTAAAATGATTTATGTAAGCTTCAAGGATGCAAACAAATTTCAAAGCATAAAACACTAATGTCAAGCAAATGGGTCAGAAGACCTCAATTGGGTTTGTGCTGCTGAAAAGCTAAATGGATCCTTAATTGTAGCTTTTGAAAGATGCCGGGTATAGATCATCCTTACGTGCTGCAAATCAAAAGCTCCATGTTTAATGTTATCCTCTTGCTATGTAAGTAAATCACATATGTTTAGGTCCAAGGTCTCACTGAGGGAGAGCTGTCTTGTCATCTGTTAGAGTAAATTATAAACATGTACAAACAGCCCTAACTAAATCTAAAATTAAAAAAAAAAAAAAATTGAAAGGAGTCCATAATGGAAAGCAATAGAGTAGAAATTGGCTCATTGTATATCAAATATACAATGTGCTGAGCACGTAAAATTGTATCTAAAGCTATTATTAAAATAGGAGCTTAGACATTAGTGAATATTTGGAAAAAAACTATGTTTAAATCCTAATTTTACTGTATAAATAAAAATGTCAAAGAGTTAAAAGTATATATACACACTTTATACACTTTGTGACATATATGTTATAAAACATTTTATAACAAGAAAATTGCCCCTAATATTATACTACATATAAAAGCAAAAGCACCACTTTATATACAGTGTAATCCTTTCGGAAAAAAAATTAATACAAATATAGCTGAGAGAGTAAGAAAGAAAAAAAATAATTTTCTTAAATATATCAAAATCTTACAAGTAATTTTTTCTGAGCTATGTGATTAAGGGTGATTTTTGTTTTCTTTGACACACCTTTACGTATTTTCTAAGTATTCTACAATGTACATTTATATAGTTAATAATTAGAAAAATAAGCATTATTAAAAGTAATAATGCCTCTTTAGACCCTAGACAATGTTTGAATGAATTTCATTAAGTGCTTCTTGTCTGCTTGCTTCATCATTTTCCCCATCTTCTGACTTCCTTTGCTTACTCTGTCTTGGTATTTCATCTTGACTGATATGGTACGTGACCTATTATGGCCACCTCTGTACCTGTACTAAGTGAAGCATCAGAAAAAAATGAAATTCATACCCGAGCTTCCTTCCGGCTCCAAGGTGAAATTCACCTCTGCTTCCTTCTGGTTCCAAGCTGCTTACAGCATATGCAGGTCTCAGGAAACTCTGGGAGATTCTGTCAGAGTTCACCTTTTGAGCTGGAAGTTTAACTGGACTCAGCAGGAGGTTCTTAGACTGTTTCAACTTTTGAATAGCTTAGTTCAACCCAGTTCTATTTTTTCTGCCTATAAATTCAAGTCCTCTTCATTATTCTTGTGACTTTTACATTGGAACCTGTTATATCATTCAACATACTTTTAATATTGCTATTCTTTCTTACATTCCATTCTAAGCACATTAAAAACTATACTAGATCCTACCACTGTTTTAACCTGGACTGTATTCTGTTGGACAGAATCTCCCATCAGCACCTTCTTTATGTTGAATTCATGATATATGACAGTCATCAAATCGTTTTATCTCTCCTTTGGTTTCCATTAGGGAATTGGTTTTCTGTCACTTTAAATTTTACCCAATAAAACCTTTTAAATCTGACAAAGCCAAATTTCAAAGGTAAATAAAAAGATCAAAGGAAAGAGACCAAAAGAGAGACATGTTAAAATTATAGATGAAATAATTTATAAGATTTTTTAAATATTCAGATAATACCATGCTTATTAAGAGGGGGAAAAAAAGACCCTTTTTATTTGTAATTCAAAGGTCAATTTTAAATGTATACTTTAATACAGAAAAATGTAAAGAAAATAAAATAATTAAGCTTTTGTGAAAAGAACTAAAATGTAAATTTTACCCTAACTTCTGCTACAATTACTAAAATGTGAAGTAAGATCATTATAGATTAAATTGTCATACTTCTTTATGTTTATTAGAGCTAGCCTCTTAATTTTAGGTTAAATATATATTGTAGGAGTATAGTGTTTTATGGATGGGCTTTATGAACATTTTATTTTGCATCGAGACTCTGAATAATAAATGTGTGTACTACTACATTTAGGCCAATTTTATGGGACTTGAAGGACAGTAGCATTACTCTAAATGATAATAGGGATTTATAGTGGTTGTGCTTCATTTATGGCATATCTGATTTATTTAATGGTCAATTAGTAATTTATTTCAATGTGTAAAGATAGTCAACTTTTATAATAGCCAATATATTATATGCAGCTGTCCCACAGCTGCCTCAATCCATTGATTTACCTACAATTTCAAAATATCAACTACTTTCTTTTAAGCCTGTACTGTAAGGTTTCTGCTGATAGAATAGAAAATTTACTGGGCTTTGATTCAGAAATGAATTCAAATCCTATATCCTTGGGCAATGATTTCACTAACCATTTTACTGCATTTCTCTTCTCTATTTAAGTTATAGAAAACTATAAATTTGAAATTGAAATTCTTAGGTTTAAATCCTGGCTCCATCTACTGTTACTGGATGTTTGACATTGAATGTATTTCTTGATTTCTATGAACTGTAGCTGCTTTTCGTGAAATGGGAATCATAGTATCTGTCGCCTTAAGAGAAACAAATGAAATAATGAATTTAAAAGTGTTTTGTAAGTTGCAGAGCTTCATTCTAACTTTTATATGTAGCACATATATATTTAGTGCCTATTTTAATGCTGAGTTACCTTCGCATTGAATGAATATGTTAAACCCTTTTGAAAAATATTAATGACTTATGAAATATTCATATATTTAAAACTGAATTATACAAGTCCTTAGAATTATATCTGCCATCATCTGCTTATATAATTATTAAATATATGACTTGAATATAAACTGTTTTCCAGAATTGCTACACTATTTTACATGTCTGCCAACAATGTACAAGCATTCCATTTTTTTACCTCCTTGCTATCACATGCAATTTTCTTGTTTTTTAATTACAGCCAGCCTAGTAGACATGAAGTGGTATCTCCTGGTTTTCATTTGCATGTTTCCTAATGACTAATGATGTTAATCATTTTCTCATGTGCTTATTGGCCATTTGTATATCTTTTGAGAAATGTCTATTTAAGACCTTTTCACATTTTTGAATTGGGTTGTCTTTTGTCGTTGAGTTGTAGGAATTCTTAATTTATTTTGGGCATTAATCCCTGGTGCCAGTCCTTCAGGTAGCCCCCAGATGGGTTAGAACAAACACAATGTGTTTGTAAGATCTTCTCTGATCCCTCCAGAACTGGGGAGCTAGGGTCTCAGAGCGGGAACATGGGCTCCCATCTGTAGGACTGCAGCCAAGCCAAGGAGGGGTTTGGGGAAGAGCAAGTAAGAATGCTGCAACTTTTTCCTGACAATTTTAAGTTGCCTTTTTTTTTTTTTTTTTTAAATTCAGCATTCGCTTGTTTGCTGCATTCCTTCACCTATTTATTTTAGAGCCCTGGTGAAGTGGGTTCTGACAATTTCTGCTTGTTTTTCAATGATTTTCTGCTGATATCACACCCCTGTACTATAGTTTTGTATTCTAACTAGAGTCAGTGGAATTAATAAGTAATCTAAGAATTATATGACAGGCATTGTACTAAGTAGGGTAGGAGACATACAGGTGGAGGACTGGCCCTCAAGGAATTTAGAGATTCATGTGACATGCATATAAATTTCTGTTATATAAGGTAGTTTATGACCTGCAATAAACTAAGAGATCTGGGAAAGGATTAATAACGATAACTTTTAAGGTGGACCTTGAGAGTTAAGTAGGATTTTTATAGTTGACAATAATGGAGAGAAAATGTTCAGCTGCGACAGCGTAAGTATAAGACAAGAAATGAGAAATAAAACAGGGAAGAGTTTGTTTTATGGGTACGTAAGCTATTTGTAGAGTTTTAATGGAAGATAGAGCAGATGATAATGATGTCTATATTTTATTCAGAAGGCAATGAAAATAAAAACTTTTAAGCAAAGAAATACTCTGATTAAAGCTATTGCTTCAAGAGTTTAGTTTGATGGAGAGGTATAGAATGAACAGAGAAAGCAAAATATGTGTTCATTTGAGATGGGTGTATTTTTCTTAGTAGCTAAATTCTTTCTTTTCTTTTTTGAACTTTTCAAAATTATTTTATATTGGTTTCAGGTATTTAGTACAATGGTTAGACACTTATATAATTTATGAAGTGATCTCTCCAATTACTCTAGAATCCATCTGTAGCTGAATTCTTGCATTTTATGTATGAGTAATTACAAATTATGTTTCATTTGGAAAATTTAAATAAATTAACAGCTTAAAAATCTAGCATATTTTATAAAACAAATGAAAGCCATTCTCTAGTATTTAGTTATCACAAACTTTTCATTTACATTGAACACAATACAGTATATAAAGACTATACTTTGCAATAAAAATAAATTATTAATGAATATTATTTATAACAATAGCAGGCATATTATCTTCCTATTATCTTCCTAATAGTATAATAAGTTTTCATCTAATAAGTGTCCATCACACTCACTTTAAAGACCAACATTGAATAGTGTACAGAATTTTCTGTGCCTTCTAATTATAGTATTCTGGCTCCTTACTTAGAAATAGCTAGTATTTCAAAATTAATAGCTAGTATTACAAAAAATTAATTAATTCTATTACTTAGGTCTATGTCAATTAACAACATGCTTTGCTTTGTGTCATGTTAATTGACATAGACCTATATTTACAATTACAATTACATATTTTATGGCATGATTTCTAATTTTTTTTAATGCCCTGCCATGATGTACCTACATTGGATACTTAATAAATCTTGTTTTCTGACAATCAAATATTAAGCAATTTTGTTTCCAAAAAATTCCCCATAGTTACAGTGAAAATCATTTTTGTGCTTTGATTGTTTAATATTAATTAATCCAAACGACTCTCCAAACCATGCTGTCCCAACCCTTCATGGTACTAAGCAAGAGTACAACTACAACAGCAAAAATACTGAGTATCTCTTCCATGACAAGATTATTTTTTAATCCTGTATTTTGTGGCTGTTTCCCATGTGCAGCAGTTTGTTTTAATACCTAATGAAGGCTAAAACAGACTGAAAGAAAAAACAATTTCCAAGTTGTATAGAGAGTCAGCAAGGCTCATTTTAGTTATTCGAAGCTGGTAGAATTCATAGTTAATACAACTGAAATGCCCTCTACGGAAAGACACTTAGACCTGACCAGAGATAACAAGTATCAGTGTGTAAAAACAATATATCAGAACCTTATGTAGCAGAACCTCAGAAATTACTTCCAGTCCAAGATAACAATCAGGCCTGTGAATTTTATCCTCTGCTTAAAATTTATCATTACAATGGCAAAGGAAGAGGAAAAGAGAATATATATATCCCCATCAAAAATGAGGAAAATACATCATCCAATTGCTAGAAACATTGAGGACTTTTATAAAATCTAGGTCATGTAAAACCAGAGTGGAAGAGGAACAACTAGATGAGCCTCTATAACATTACATACATACATGCGTGCATACATACATGTATACATAGGCACATACATACAAGTGATGAAAACAAGAGACTAGGACTTAGGAATTCTATACTCAGTCTGACACTGGCTAAAAGTTACCTGTCCTTCCTGCAAACATTTCTAAAAATATTCCGGCCAACTTAGTAATTAATTAAAATTAACATTAAGAAACATATTAATGAAACAAAGAGTGATAGAAAGAGAATATAGTACTAAGTTCATATTTATTAATACAGATGTTAAATTTTAAGAAAATATAAATACTTCATAAGAAAAATAAAATAGATTGAAAGAATAATGTACTTCAATTGTCCAAGATTATTTCTATAAAAACCTGGAAGAGTTTGAGGAGTTTGGATAAAAAGATGTAAAACATTTTAAAGTTATCACATTCTATAAAGAGAAGTCAATATTTACTATTTTACTTGACCAGTAAAGTATAATTTATAACTTCTTGATTATTACAGAAGAAAGAAATAAAGTTTAAAGCAGTATAGTACAAGAAAGTTTTCAAAAAATAATGAGAGAAGTAAAACCATGAAATAAAATGAGAAAATGATAGCAATAGCCATTACAATAAGTGTAATTATGTTAAGCCTTCTTAAAATCCAGGAACTCTTAATTTATGTCAATAAATAACTAAATTTGCTTATTTAAAAAGCCACCTAAACATCCTGACACCTCAGGTTTCAAAATACTAGGCAAATGTAATTAAAAAACAAATTATGTCTAAGTATCAATATTGATCTAAGTACATTTCAAGGAAATAAATAGTATAAGAAAGATCCTTATATAAATACCATTTAAAATCCCAATACAGATTATTACACAATGAGCCAGTGTTTATTGAGTACTTTCAATATGCCTGGCATTATTCTAAATGCTTGTAAGTGGCTGCTCAAGTAGCTCTCACTTTAGTTTATCAGTTAGGGACTGTTATTGCCATCATCCCTGTTTTACGATTGAGGAATCTGAGACAGATAAACTAAGAAATTTGCCCTGCCTTATAACCAGCAATTCGTAGAGCTGGGATTTGAATTCATTACTCAGGCTCTGGAGATTTTGACCTTAACTGTTACATGACATTTTCTCCTTTTGTAGCAGTCATCAAGCATCGAGTACCAGAGGAAAATGTCATTAAAAAAAAAAAAAAAAGCACCTGTAGAACTGAACATTGAGAAAACTACCATATAATAATGATGTTCAAATAATAATGTTCTATTTTCGAAGTCCTCAATAGATCAAAAAGATAAAATGAATAAAAACTTATAGGCTTTATAAATATTATACAAAATAACAAGATATATATGTATATATGCATACATACATATAAATGTATAGATAAATATATATAAAACTTTCTGCCCTAAAAACAAATAATATAGATTATTTTCAAATACCTGTAGAATAGTTACAAAAGTAATAAGGATAATTTCCTAGGACAAAAGTTAAT
>NW_006433946.1:2853480-2881597 GCF_000325575.1 Pteropus alecto
GACACAAAACTAAACTTTAATAGCAAATGTTAACATATATTTAATCATACAACAATTTAATAACATATGTGAAATAGATCTAAGAGAATTTTAAAAATGCAATTTATAATTGTTTATTAATGAAAGGAAATGACAATATTACTTACCAAACTGCAAATGATAATAAGAAGACAGTTCTCAAAGAAATATCTTAAAGGCATTTATAATTATAATTAAGATATAACATAAGCAAACAAATAAAAATATCATGGTCGATAATCTAGAGAAGAAAACAAAAAAACCCAAGACTACATTAGAGAAAAATTTTGATAAATTCTGGAGTGGATCTGTGGTGGAGAGAGCAAAAAAAATTCTACCACAATAGGCTAGAAAAAAAGTGGAATGTCTAAAACAGAGAGAGAGAGAGAGAGAGAGAATATGAAAATCACCGATGGCAACTTTAGTATCTTTTCTATATTAATCTCAGAAGTGACATTCCACTACTTTTCACAGGTTCTGTTGTCATGTGCAGCAACTCTGGTACAAAGTAGGAGAGGAAGACCAGATCACTGGGGCCTCTTAGAGGTTGGCTACCACAGAACCTCCTCTGGCACCCAATGAATCATGTCCCTCTTTTATTTCTTTGTAAAAGATTATATTTTACAACGTAGGAAATTTTGTCTCAGGGAGGCTAAGAATCTTATTCAAGATGCTACTATTAAGATATTTGAGACTTAACCCAGGTCTTCTGATCTAAAACCTCATGGATTTTCTCTTGCAATAAAATAGGATGCCTTGGGGGTCTATTACTGGGTGCAGTACAGTTTTCTAGCATTGATAATATTCCTACACTACTGAGCTTTTGAAATTGTCATGATTATCCTTTCCAGTTTTGCTTTAATCCTAGCCTTCAGTTTACTCTCTGCCATGTCTCACTGGTATAAATACTGCAGACTAACAGATTCTTTCTCTGCTTTCCCAGATTACTGTTTTTGTTTACAGTAGACATGTATGGTATATGATAGAAACTATTAGACCTATTAGAATTACATGAAAAGTTAAGAGGAAATACATTCAAGGTGAAAATATGTGGGTCTTTCCATATTAGTCTGCTTGTGCTGCCATAACAAAACACCAGAGTCTGGATGGCTCAAACAACATAATTTGTTTCTCACAGTTCTGGAGGTTGGAAATCCAAAACACAGTTTCCAAATGATTTGATTTCTTTTAATGGCTGTCTTCCGAGCTTGCAGATGACTGTTGTCCCTCTCTGGTCCCACATGGTACAAAGAGCAAGCAAGCTCTCTGGTGTGTCTTATTAAAACAAACAAAAAAATCTAATCGTATTAATCGTAGATCTATCTTTATGACCTCATTTTACCTTTATTACCTCTTTACTCCAAATAGTCACATTGAGGATTAAGGCTTCAAGGTACGAATTTGGGGGACACACAATTCATCAAGTCCTTAGCATTTCTTATGAGAAAAAAAATGTGCTTTCATTTTGAGATATTAGAGCTTTCAAGGGGCTTTTTTTTTCCCAAAGGGATTTGTATTTATTTACATTACTTTTCTCAATATTAGTCCAGATAGTGAGCTTTTAAGATATCTGTGTTCCCAATAAATAAGTTGCTCACCTTATATGGAGTCCCATGATTGCTGTCATTTTAGAAAAACATATTTCCTGAGTTTCGAGTCTAAAAAAATTTCTTGTTTAAGTTCAATATTGTACATTGTAGTTCAAATTACTTTTCTTTTAAAGGAAAATTGTTGAAATTCACCTCTATTAGAGACTGGTAGTGATGAAGTAAAATTTAACAAAATGAAAATATCGTTACCTAAAGGTAGACTTAAATTTGTTTTGCTCACATAGGTAGCTCCTTATTAGAGGTTTATATTGAATTTATATTAATATGAAGTACAATAAATTCACTATATATGGTAATATCATTATTATACAAAGCCACTGACAAACTGCAGTAGATTATCTTAAGCTTTTCCCAACATCCCCTTCTAGACATACATACATACATGCTCACAATAATCAAATGGACTATGTGATAACCATTTTTGAAGTAAACCAATTTAATTCATGAAATAATTTATTTTCTTGAATTAATATTTGTTTCTGATTTTATTACATTTCAAACATACTTTATGTTTTTACTATTTTAAGGGCACTATAAAGCTTACACAGAGAGATACACAAGTTATTGAATATGTTAAAATTAGTAACTAATATATGTTATAGCCCTAGCTAATATTACATTCAGTTCGTACCAACTTATATTAAATTTATCAACCTATTTTCTGCAGTCAGCAAAGAAGAAATTACTTTAAAAGAGTTATTTTAAGAATAAATATGAAGCTACAAGTGTCCATGTTTTGATCCATTAGTCTGTGATCATTTTTTATTACAGTTAAGAACCACACAAACTCCCTCCCTAATTTTTTCTGTCAAGACAACTCCGAGAAGTCAATTGTTCAAGTATCTTAATTACATTCTCAAATTTATCACTTTTACTAATAAGTTATATAGCATGATATATTGTCAGCAATTGAAAAAGTTAGAAGATGCTTTTGTATTTTAGACTCATTTGCAATTAAGTTTTGAAGCACTTTTTAGCACTGAAAAGGAATTTATAACAATGACTGTTAGGAAATAAAATATGCCTTCCATTAAATAAAATAAACAAATAAACACAAACAAACAAATAAAACTTATCTCCAAGGTATAGTTTCTACTGTGTGTGAAAGGGAAGGAGGGAGGGAGAAAGAGAGACACACAGAGAGAGAAACAGACAGAAGAGAGGGAGTGTGTGCATGGTGTTATTTATTTGAGATTATAGAATAATAGTATTTGACTCAAATGCTTTTAACAACATAAGAGCACAAGATGATTGAGCAAAACATGACAGTTGAAAGTTAATCTCTGTGGAGTTTGGAGAAATCACAAATTCTTTGCTTTCCTTTTAATTTGTTAATTGAGGCCAATAATTTTTTTTTCTAGGAAAGGATAAGTCTTAAAAATATTATAAAAATATATTTTAATAGCATTATTATTTTAATAATTTTCATTATTACAGTACTTTTAAATAGTCATTTGGAATTCTTACAGTCCAAAATACAACTCCTAGCAAAATTTGTTATCTCAAACATTTACTTTAAATTACAATACCTTCTATAAATTCTAAGCTTTTGTGAGAAATGTTGTATACAGTAAGTATTAGTTGAAAATACTATTGAAAATTTTAAACATGAGAATAATTTTTAATAAAGGCTAAACTTTTTACTTATGATTTAAAAGAAAGAACAGGGGTACCTTGTTTTGCAGATTTAAAGTTGGTAAAATTAGTCGGAAATTCTAAATATATCAATCATTTAAAGGTCACTTGAAGGTTTGGTATTTTGCCTTGAAGATCAAGTAACATGTTAGAATGAGCCAGTTCAGGTTTCATTAAGACAAAGTTTAAGGTAGTTTATTTTCCCATAATAACAATAATAATAGTAATAGCATTCCATTACAATCTCAGGTACCACTTTATGCCAGACTCCATTACTGTTATTGTTGGTTTCTAGATAACTTTTTACCTATCACTTAGGCGGCCTGCATCAAAAGACCTGCTTAACATCCTGAAAATCTAACATTTCTTGTAGTCCATACATTAGAATTACATTTAACGCAATTTTAAAGATACTTTTAAAGTCCTCTGATATTCCATGAAAGAAGAGTCTGTGGGTACCAATAATTATTCCATCTAGAAACAGAATGAATTTGAATCAATGTTTTCAAACTTCCCTCAAATGAAATGTATTTCTCTTGAGTACCAACAAAGCTTTATGATGTCGTTCATTTGGCTTATTTGTCATTAGGAAACAATGTTTATTATGTGCCAGGACAATATAGGGAGTGGAGGAAGTCCTTGATAAACAGTAATCTCCCCTTTACACAGTTTTGCTTTCCATAGATTCAGTTGCACGTGGTCAACTGTAGTTCAAAAATATTAAATGAAAACTTTCAGAAATAAACAATTCATAAGTTTTAAGATGCATGCCATTCTGGGTAGCATGATGAAATCTCTTACCATCCTGCTTCATCATGCCCAGATGTGAATCATCCCTTTGTCCAGAGTATCCTTCTGTACAAGCTCCCTGCCCATTAGTCACTTAGTAGTCACTTAGGTTATCAAATTGACTGTTGGATATTGCAGTGTTTATGTTTAAGTAAACCTTATTTTACTTAATAATGGCCCCAAAGCACAAGAGTAGTGGTGTTGGCAATTTGTATTGCCAAAGGGCAGCCATAAAGTGCTTCCTTTAAGTTAAAAGATACATGTGTTTGGGGAAAAAAACATAGTATATAGAGGATTCAGTACAATTTGTGGTTTCAGGTATCCACTGAGGGTCTTGAAACATATACCCACAGATAAGGGGGCACTACTGTACTGTTTCTATCCTCTAGTGTTCAGGATCTAATGTACAATAAGAAATGATATACTACCTTAGCTTCCTAAGTGTAGGGATCTTAGCAAAATCATTGTTGGGTAACGGAGTCGCATGAAACTCGTTACAACTCTTGGCCGTATCGCATACATCAGAGTAGAAGAGAAAATAAAGTAAAAAGAATAAGTGGAACTGAGTCCAATTAACCTAAGGATTGAGAGATTTTGTGACTGGTGTAAGACTCTCTTCATGTTTTAGCTGGAATTCCCAATGGAGAAGTGAATGTTGCTTATATCATTATATGCATGAATGAAAATGATTGGAATAATTGATAGGTTATTCTTTCAAATCTAATTACATGAATATTATCAACAGGCTAAAAAATCTAATTTCTGATTATAGAATTTATTACTGATGTTATTCTCATATGTTTCAAATTGACATTGCATTCAGGATTATACCTCATTATGATTTATGGAAACAAAATGCTTATACACACACATACACACACACACATGTACACACACATGTGTATATATGTATATACACACATGTGTGCATGTGTATACATATATGCACGCATGTGTGTATATACATATATACATATGTACACATATACATATGTGTACATACACAAATATATCCAAATATATCCAATATGTAAAATGGCATGCAGTATATCAAAGCCTTCTTTGTGTCCTTTATACTTGGATTACTAGACAGCAAAGCTCACCATAATTCTCCAGTTCCACCAGTTTCCATACTTCCTCTAATCTAGTAAAACAGCTCCACAGTGGATCTTTTCTCTCCTGTATGATACTATATCTTCAAAATCCAGCCCATCACTCAGTATATGGGAAGCAGTCTGTGGATCACCCTAGTTTGAGCATCTTCTGCTTTATCACTGTCAGCTGTTTTAAAGCTGTTCTCCATGGTGCCACAGGTGTTTTGAGAAGGTGCCTTAGGTAAATAGTATTGATGAAGCAAATAGGGGGAGAAAGAAACCACATTCTTACCACACTTTAAGACCTAATGTGAAGGTGAAGTGGCCACTTGCTCCATCTCCAACTTCATTTGTTACCACTCTCTCCATCTCTCATTCCAGTCCAGAAGCCATTGGCCTTTCTTCTGCTCCTTCTAAATAAGCCTGTATGCCTCAGTGACATTACTCTACCAGTAAATCATCTCCTCAGATAGCCACATGGCTTATCTCCTCACTTCATTTAAACCTCTGCTCATTAGAGAGAACTTCCCTGACTGCCTATCTAACTAGTACCTTATACTACTTTTAACTTTCATTGTTGAATTTACCATAATAGGATATATCAAATATTTATTTGCTATGGTTTTACACACACACACACATACACACACACACACACACACACACACACATACATGAATAAAAGCTTTATGAGAGGAGTTTATCAGAATTATGCTGGTATATCCTACTTCTTAGAATAGAGTATAGACTATAGGAGGTCCTTAAAAAATGTTTGTTGAATGAGAAAATTTAGGAATGGGTCTCTCATATCCATCCATGTAAGTCCATTTTGTTTTGTGTTTTGCTGTTTAAGACAATGGGCTCTGAAGTACACTTTCTTTTGTAATACAATCTCTGTGTCTGAAAAAAGTTTGAAAAAAAATTTTATTAAAACCTGTGATACTTGGCAGCATAAGTTCTAAGTATGTTTTTTTCATGCTACTGAAAGTAATTCTTTAATTATTAAATCACCTTAAAAATAAAATTAAAATAGTTTATAAAACCATGTTGGTGCTAAAATAATTCTATAAATTATTAAGTAATTAAAAAATAAAATTAAAATAGTTTATAAAACCATTCTTGCACCTAAGGATTGCCAAATCTATTTGTCAAAGATAAACCTAATTTTTTGTAGTGTCAGTACCTTTTTGTTAACAACTTATATTATTTTGCAAGAAGGTTCATAGAAACCTGAATCTTGCATTGTGAATCACTTCCTCCAAATAAAATGGCCACACAGAGCTATACACAAAAGCACCAAAGTGAGGTGGACAGAATCTAGAAGTTGGGATGATGCAGAGTTCTGGCTGGATGCAATCTGGAACAATAACCACTAGGGTGTGTGAGCGAAGAGGGAGGGAATAAAGGGACAGTAATGATACCCTCATTAGTAGAAAATCACTCTACTAATCAATTCTAAAGTGGGAAGGATTGTAGAGAGCCAGACAGGGAAACTGGCAGAAGCTGCTGAGGCCAGGCCATCTTGTCATGTTTTCTTTTCTTTCTTTCTTTCTTTTTTTTTTTTTCATTGTGTTTTCAAAAGCTCAGGACTTAGAGAAAGAGTAGAGTTATATATGACTATGAGTCTCCAGTGTACAGTGGCCTACACACTAGTGAATTTGCTGTATTTAAGGTCACAAATGCTAATAAATCAAATTGGTAACTTCTCTTTCTCTAAGAAGGAATGAGGAGCAGGAGTTGTCTTTCTACTCTGAAAGAAATGTGGACTATGTGTTAATAAACTGTAACATTTAATACAAGGCAGGAGGTAGTGAGCACTAAAAGAAAAAAGAAAGATGGGGCTTCGTAGTGCTGTGGGAATATACAGAAAAGGACCTTACCTTTTCTGGGGTGATAAGGGACAACTTCACAGAGAAGGTAGGGCTAGACGTAGGCCTTGAAGGTTGGGCAGAATATGGAATGCCCAGGGCCAGAAAGACATTCTAATACAAGCTAAAAATTTTGTGCTCTGGAGCAGAAATAAGCGAAGGACCGATGAGTAGATAGGGCTAGTTGGACTATTGTTCTATTTATTTTAGTTTTTTTTTAAAATAATATTTTATATTAATGTAGTTAAAAATAAACAACTCAATTCCATCTTGTGTATTTGTCAAGAGAAATACTTACTAAACATACATTTAAATATAATGATGTTAAAAGACCATATTTTAAAATGTGTTTATACCTTTGCTTGAAAGTATACTGAAATCCACAGAAAAAAGCTATAGTATATTTTAAGTAAAGAATGGAATTAAAATTTTATAAAATGCCTTATATTTAAACCTATGAAATACTAGAGTGGTTACAAAAGAAAATTATTTTTTAGAATACTTCAAAGAAATAATGCACACTGTTTGAGAGAAACTATGTCTTCAAACAGGTATTTTGATATCCTTAAATTAAAAAAGTATTCAGGTTTTCATATTTCTTTAGGATATAGAACAGGTTTTAAGCCATGCCTTATTACAACTTGTGAAATTGGGAAAAAAGAAATTGGACTATGTAAATAACTATAACAATTTAATAAAATATAGTATAAGCTTTTGTCTTTTTTAATAATACCAGTTAAATGAAGATAGTTTCTAGTTCATTTTTATGCACCCAGCTTTTACAAAAAAAAATTAAGAAAGCATCAAAAAATATTTAAAAGTTTTTTTACGATAAAAGAGTAACAAACAAAATATCACAAAGCATTTTTTTTTTATTAATTTTGAGATCTGATCATACTTATTCACTGTGGAAATCCCAGAGGGAGGAAATAGAATATCTAAAGTTCATTTGTTCAAAGTCATGGTAATCTTGATAATTAATCATGCATTATATTATAATTTTCCTTCCTTCTTACCTACCTGCCTGCCTGCCTCCCTCCCTCCCTCCCTCCCTCCTTTCCTTCCTTCCTTCCTTCCTTCCTTCCTTCCTTCCTTCCTTCCTTCCTCTTCCTTCCTATTCCTTCCTCTTTCTATCTCCTACCATATGCTAGACATTCCAGCTTGATATTGTCTCCTTTCACCAGGCTCTGAATCTTGTTCTTATTTCTACTTAGCACTGATACTTTCAAATTTCTCTTCCATACCCACTGCCTGTCTTCTTCATCTTTAACTGAACTGAACCTGTATTAGAACCTCAGAGGCTTACCAACCTGAGAAGGAGAAGCTAAATTTTGGATCTAGTACCTTATCTAATGGTTCATGCTATATTTTCTATCATCCTAGTTTTCTAATAAATCAAGTTAACTTTAAAACAAATATGTTTGAAAAGTCAAGTTAGGTCATGCCTTCTACTTTTGGATTGAGCTCTCTAAATACTCATTCATATTTCTGTTCATATCCTCATCTTTAGTCCTCTGGTTTCTGTCTGACGTAAAATAATAATTCTGGACAATTCTAGTTTCATCCACTTGGCTGATGTTTAATTTCTCAATTAAACATACATTTGACACTGTGAAGAAGGGACAATATCGAGCTCTGCATATATTTTAAAAAGATGCACATTTTTTTAACCACGAAGTCCTTAAATTCTAATAAATGGTGTTAGCAAACGTATATCAATAAGGAACACTGTGCTAATGCTCCAAGAGTGGAGCTATATCTATTCTGAGCAGATCATAGAAAAATTTTTCGGGTGAGGGAAACACTATGTTAAGTATATACATTTTAAATCAGACAGAAAAAGTTGAAAACCACATGATATCACTTATATGTGAGATATAAACCTAAAAGCAACAAACAAACATGACAAATAAACAGAGACTCATGGACATGGACAATAGACTAGTAGTTACTAGAGGGGAGGGGGAAGGAGGGGAGGTAAATGGGGTAAAAGGGATCAAATATGTGGTGACAGAAAGAAATCTAACTATGGGTGGTGAACGTACAATGCAAAATATATATGACTTACTGTTGAATTGTACACTTGAAATTTACTGGATATCTTTAACCAATGTACCATAATAATAATAATAAAAAGTAGCCAACTGAAATGGGAGAAGGAAAGGATTTTAAACCTAGGGAGTTAAGATGGTTATGTAAGATACAAATAGATAATTAGTTGGATAAATGCCTAAACTTTTCCAAAAGGCTGTTCTAAAACATTTATATAAACATAGGTCATCCATACAAATACATGCTATATGTACTTGATAGAATAGACAGAAAATCAGTAAAGATATAGAAAACTTGAACAGCACTATCAACCACATTTCCCTAATTGAGATTTATAGAGCACTTCACTCAACAACAGCAGAATACACATTTTTTTTAAGTATGCATGGAACATCACCAAGGTAGACTGTATGTTGGGCTATAAAACAAGATCAATAAATTTTAAATGATTTAAATAATACAAAGTGTTTCCTGTACAAAGCTGAATGAAATTAGAAATCAGTAACAGAAAGATACCTGGAATATCTCCAAATATTTTGAAATTAAAAAAACACATTATAAATAAAGGTCAAAGAAGAAATCACAAGGAAATTAAAACCAATATGATTGGATGAAAGCACAGCATATTAAGATTGATGGGATAAAGTCTAGCAAGGTTGAAGAATATGAGGTCAACAAACAAAACAATCTTATTTCTGTATAGTAGCAATATACAATTGTACCAAAATTTAAAAAAAAAAAATCTATTTACGATAGTTCCCAAAATGGAAATACTTAGGTATGGATATAAAAAAAAAATGTACAAAATCTATATGCTAAATACTAAATAAAGAAAATACTAAAGAAAGAAATCTGAGAAGACCTGAATAAGTGAGAGATGTTATTTATCATTTAGAGTAGCGGTCCTCAATCTTTTGGCACCAGGGACCGGCACTCCTATGAGAATCTACTGCCTGATGATCTGAGGTAGAGCAGAGGCGGTGATGCTAGCGCTAAGGAGCTGCTGCAAATACAGATGAGGTTTTGTTCACCTGCTGCTCACCTCCTGCTGTGTGGCCTGGTTCCTAACAGGCTACGGACTGGTTGGTACTGGGGTTTGGCCCTTTGGCCCAGGGTTGGGGACGACTGGTTTAGAGGACTCAGTATAGTAAAGATGTCAGTTCTCCACAAGTTGATATACAAATTTAATTCAATTTCTATCAGATCTAGAAATATTTTTCATAAATGTAGACAAATAATTTGATTGTGTAAAATGCGGGATCCTATTTCTGAACTGATTGGAATAGCTACAGCGAGGCTGTGCAGCATATATGCTGGCAGTTGCGGGAGTTTGAATGCTGGATCCAAACTTGTGCTGGATACAGGGATGATTCTGGATTTTAAAATCGGCTGAAACTATTAGGACAGTGAGAATAATTCTCCAATTCTTGTTTTATGGGCCCAATTCTCTGTAAATTGGGCCTGGGGAAACTGAGGACACAATAACCCTTTTATCTTCTCATTTTTTTAGAGAGTTTCTTAATGTTTCCTTGGTTATCTTCGCCCTTTCTTCATATCTTCTCAGGCCACCATACCAAAGATGAGAACTTTATCTAACCCAGTCTGCAGGAAGCAAGAGCAAATGCCAATTGCATTATATCCTCATTTGCATTATTATATGGTGTGTTATCATGGGGGTTTTGAATTTTAAAATATTAACTCTCTTGTTTCCAAAGTTCCAATTTAATACATTCATCCAAGCATGCCCTTAGTAGAAATGTCTACTCCACGTGACCTAGCTAATTCTCATGTTTTCACAGTTAACCACAGCTGAGAAAGGTCATATCTGGATCACCATGTCCAAGTAAGACATGACTTCCAGCAGAAATCATTTCTTGATGGGAATAATCAAATTTATATCACTTCGTTAGACACGCAAGAGGTGTTAATGATATTGATTGATATTTAGCCAGCCTTTTATAATTTTCAAATTGCTTTGACATTTTTTTACTTTATCCTGATTATACATAAATGAAGAAAGTATAGCAGAATTAGTTCATTACCTCAAGCCCCAAGTCTAGTATTCCTTCTATAAAACCTTTAGGAAGTGAATAGTTATTCAGTAGTCCTGTAAGCAATATATACTGTCAGCAAATAAAAAAATTACCTTGGGTTTTAGAAGAGCCATTTATTTTGTATAGTTTTTCTTTGATTCCAATGGTTAATAAGTTATTTTTTGCCTTATTTCAAAAAAAATTCAACATAGTGTGTTCTTTATGTTTATTAGAAAAGCGTCAGATGTAAACTGAGTACTTTCTCCTTTTACATATCCGGTTCAAAATTGAAGATTATAGAAAAGATAACATACCTAGAAATGTGATTTATATTTATATTTGAATGTTATTGTATCTGAATATGAGTAATAAATTGTCTTTAGTCAAAACACTAGAGTTATATTGTGGGGAAAGACCATATTAGAAGCTAAGATGCTATTTACTTTTTTACAATCTATCGATTACAAATTTCTGTGATAAGCCACTCAAAAGGAGATGTTATATGGAATTTTGAAAACAGCTGTGGAATTTTATTACATGACCCATTTTCTTCCTGATAAGCTTGAATGAGTGAAATGACAAAAGTAGTACTTATAGGGTTGGCAGAAGGTGGAGGGTTTTCCCAGCTCTTCCTTCTCTAAATCCTCTGGCTCCCACTTTCTTTGGTTTGGCATCTTCACATTCCATTTCTTCATCTGACTCCATGTATTCCCCACACCCTGGTCTTCCTGGTCCTCCCGCCTTGTCTCATGCTACTTTGCCAACTTCTTCTCTTGTCACTCCAACTACTGGAGGGAGGCAGGATAGTCATGTGACACACACACCTGCAACAGTTTATATTTTAGACTGATTTAAAGAAGAGCAATAACAAATGCAAAACTGGCTTTCCTAGAACCTTCAATGGGTGGTCTTTCAGGGGGGAATGTACTGATCCATAAGAATAAATAGCAGAGTCGATGTAATCATTAAGTCAGTGTTTCACCAGGGTGGTACCACTCCCAAAAGGATGTTTTCATAGCACACAAAGTGTTTTTCTCCTGTATCAGTCAGTGATTCGTAGGCACTACTGACATGACATGGCTGGGGCTAAGCATACCATACATCTTGCTGAGTAGGTCTGTCCTGTACAAAGAAAAAAAGATTTTGTGTTCCATGTGACTTCCAAATGCCCCTTGGTATATCATGAAGTTGAATGAAAAAGCTGATTGATAATTCTTTTTAAATTTTATTTTTCACTTAGAATTCAATTCCACAATACAAATAAACACAAAGCATTGTTTATTAAATTTTAGTTATATACCGTTTCTCGGGAATGCAACTAACTCTGTAAATCAAAGGAATATTTAAGTAAATATTTATTAGAACTTTGTCAACAGTTGTTTACCATTGCAGAAAATTACCTCAGTGGCAGTAAGACCACTTGAATTTGAGTCTTCTAACAGTGCATATTCATGGCATTACAACCGTGATGATTCTATAGCGTTAAGTGTGAGCCTCTGGCTCCATTATCATGTATCCTAGTGTAGACGGCTAAGCATTTATATTTTGAAAAACACAGTATTTTGTTACAAATTGCTTTCTATTTCTTTTTATATATTACAGTTAGGACAACATATTGATTTTTAAAATTGTTATTTATTAATTTCACTTTAATATAGTAGATGGAGCTTTATTTTTTTTTTCGAATGACCATTGGATCTCATAGAATTAAGAATTACCTTATAAAGTAATTAAGCAGATTAGTACAAATTAATCGGTGCAAAAATTGCATAGTAAGTTATTTAGCTGCACAGAAAAAGTGCTAATTATATATACCTGAAGAAAAGATTTGTTGGGAATAATTGACACACTTACATGCATTGATTGATATTTCCATCATGTATAAATGATGCTATATATAAATGATAAAACAAAAGCATATAAAAGTTGGCCTTATAATATAGATGTCTAATAGGCATATAAGTCATCTTTATCAACTTTCAGCCATGCTGACCAGTCATGTAATGAAAATGGATGGCACCTGCACGAGAAAACAATTATGTGTCTATCTGAAGGAGGGTGGCCATACCCAAAGGATGAACAAAATACTTCAAGCAAAACTAAGAGCGACATAATGAGCTAAAAAGTGACAGGCGCAAAGCACAAGCAGATCATGTTGGCTTGAAGCAAGCAGAGTTTGAGATGCTTCATCGCATCATTTAAACAGAAGAGTATGCTCAGCATGTAACTAAGAGACAGCTTACAGAGAAAGACACTCTGCAGGTAACAGCTGCTCCTAACATTCAAAGGACAGAATATATAGGCCTATTTATTTATTTTTGCAATTTGTGAAGAAGCGATTGCCTGACATGAATCAGCCTTTTCAGACCCACTCTTATGAACAGGAAGCCTCAAGGTCAATAGCCCAATCACACAGTGCAGAAGATATTGCTATATTTATATGATTCAGTGAAGTAGCAAAGTCATTTTAACAGGACTATTGTGACTGTGTCATTTGCATAAATATAAATAATGTGCTGATTATGGTTTCTTTAAAAAATAGACATTTGATACCAAGCACCCTAGAGTACTGCCCTGGAGCAATATACTGTGATCAGTTTCTGTTCTGGAAATTGTACCCATATTGAGCCCAGTTCCAGGTCTAGGCCATAAAACAGGGGAAATCCAACTTTAAGTGAAAGAAATATTCCATAAATATCTATTGCTTTTTAAAGAAAGATATGCTTAATAGGAAAATAGTGTTTTCGCTCATGAAATATAGGTTTTGTTTAAGAAAAATGTTGAATCCAAACATAAAGTATTGTAAAGAAAAAAAAATAGCATGTCTTTCTTTATTTAAATGCTGATAATATTAAATTCTTGACATGAGTAATTGGATTTGTCTTATGTGCATCTACTAAGGAATAAAATAGAGGTCGTAAAATGTAAAGACATGATAAGACATATTTCTAACCTCATAAAACAAACTGGCATTGTAATATCTTAATCTAGTCACTTTGCTGTGTTTGTATATGGTCCTCCTACAAAGTTCTGATCCTGATTTGAACGCGTCATATATGAGAAGTAAAAAGGGCATAGAGATAGGGGTACAAATGTCATTCTGTTTGTGATCCTTATATTTAGGTTGGGGACAATCTATCAAGATAACCAAGGTAATAATATATCTTTATAATCATCTGTACAATCCTGTAGAACTTTTCTAACAATATATTTAGATCCTAACAAATCAATTTATGATGCATAAACAGAAGGTGGAAATTAAGAGAAGTTAGTACAATATGATGTTAAAGGAAAAGCATGTGTGTCTTCTCTCAAATTTGGTTTAATATATTGTTTACAGACAGTAGTTTTCTTTAGAACATTAATTGGTTCAGTGTTTGTGTGATTTTATGGGGAAGAGGTTGAGTAGCCATCATGGTGACAGTTAAATGCACTGAGTCTTAATATATAACTCATCGTAATAACGGTGAGGGACACACACCAGGTGACATATTTTAATGGACTGGTAAAGGAATGACTAGAAAAAGAGAGACCTTCAGTTTCAATATAAAAGGTAGAGGCCATTGAATAAGTAAAATGGAGGCAAGAAAACAGATTCTTAAAATATCCTTTAAAATCTGCTATATCAAATCATTCCTATGATAGTTAACCCTTTCTGATCAACAGAATGATCAAAGTTTCATTCATTAGTTACAGATCAGAACCGAGATCCTTATTGAAGTCAAGTCTCTTACAATCCACCTATTATTTAGATAGATATTGCAAAGAGAGAAAATAGTTTTCCTTAACTTGTTTGGAAAACTAAGGTGTAAATAGAAAATAATTACTATTATTATTATTACTATTATTATTATTATTATTAAGGAGTCTATACCCATTCACTGAATCTGAGACAGAGCTGTCTGATTTGCTTGCATATAAGTGACTTCTGTTTTAAATTTTGCCCTCCACATTACAGTTACAATATAAAGGAAATGAAATGGATATACTTTGTTTAAAGATATCAATGGAGCAAAAGTATTTTCATAATCAGGAAAGATGTAAACACAGACAATTAATTTGATCATACAGTTTAAGGGGTATTACAAGGTCCTTTGTGACCCAGAATTTCTGTTTTCCTACCAGCTTACTATCTAGTTAGTTTATTTTCTTATGTGGAGTAAGACTCCTATAATTAGAATAATTTTTCTTGGAAGAAGAATGAAGAAATAGCTTTATTGTGGTTTTCATATGGTATTTATTATGATATTTAGAAGGTAACTATTAAATATACTCTCTGGCGGAATGGACCCAACAGAAATGAGAAGGGAGATGCTAGTTTAAAGGAAGCCTTCTCATGCATCCTTCTCATTTCATTAACGTGGTTTAATTTATTAAATTAGCTAGATGCTCACCAAAGCCTGACTTAAGAATTACGAGGTGAAAAAGCTAAGTGTATATACGTGTTGGAAACAGCAGCACAGACCCTTAGGGAATTGGTGAGCAGCATGGGCTATTGTCAGCTGGGTTTACCTGGAGGAAGAGCCCAGGGGAGACTTCAAGGAAGCATAAGGGTGTCAGAAAAGCGGATTCAGGGTTTGAGAGGATCATGGAGGTACTAATGTTGTAGCATAGAAAAGACTGATTTCACCCCTTTGACTTCCCTCTCCCCTTGCCATGAATAATGTATATGAAATTACTTTTAATTATGTGATGAATATATTTATAACCACTTAGTATGACTCTCTGCCCACAAATCAGGTGTGGAAGAAATATATATATATATATTCTTTTTTTTTTTTTTTTCTAGTCAAGATAATTTGGACTTGAGTCTCTTTCTCAGACGTCTAGCTGGAAATTCTAACAGGAATTCTCAATGCATTCCTCCCCTAGGATTGTGCCAATGATCTAGGGCCTTTTCCCCACTAATCATTAGGAGCCTTTCCTAGTCATTTGTTATCGCCTTAGTGCTCAGTGTCTCAGCTTAATGCCCATGTCTGTTACCTCAGCATCATACATGGACTATTTTGGACAAAGGGTGAGATTTGGGCCTGGGACTAAGTCCCCCATAAGAACACTGTGTTCTTTCCTTCTAGGATCTGGCCACTTTTTCTAGGCACTGCAATGAGTGGTACAAAACTCCTTCTCACAGAGTCTGAGAAGTTTCCACATATCCTTGCCACTTCAAGGAAATCTCTCTCACTCTTTCTCCTTGTCTTTAAAAGCTCCCCAGCAGCTATCTCTCCCCAGAGATAACTAGCTTGAGCTTGGAGTTTTACAAGAGATGAGAAATACATTTGTCCTCATGTAGTTTCTGCTGTCTATTCATCTAACATTCCAGGGTCAAGGGATTACACAGGCCGTCTCTTCACAATGAGAGATTAGGGAGAAAACACCAGGAGTATAATGTGGATCAATATTTCAACAAATTATACTGTCATAGAACAATAGCCACACCGGTAATAAAGAAATTCATTCCAAAATACAATTTTAAAACAAATACCGAATGGCTAACTTCTGACAAAGAGTTTAGTCTGATGTTTGCATCATTCATGGAATTGTTTCAGAAACATGAAAATTAAATCATATTTAAAACATTATATTTAATGTATTATACTTATTGAAAATAATAAAATTATACAAAATCAAGACCATTGGGAAAATCTGGAATATAGGACCACTGCACTCAGTATAAAGAGAAGCTGAATCAAGACAGGAATAAAGCCACTGAATGTCTCACTTCAAATGATAATGAGAGTAAAGTAATGAGGAAGCTCTTCCACCAAAGCTATTCCCAAGCTACTTATCCTTTCTATTTTTGACTTCTTAAAAAATGTTTTTTTATATATTTGTATTCTTGTTTGGTGGGTGGAAAACTCTGGGGTCTGGAAAAAAATGAGGGAATAAACAGGAAAGTTGGATTGATTGGGGAAAATGACATGTATTTAAACTGTGTTTACCTTGTCCAGTATTTTCATTTCTAAGGAGAACATTCATAAAGAAATGTGTCCTGACTTAGGAAGTTCAAGCCGGGTTTAATTGCATTCCTTCTAGAGATTCACGTAACCCCTGCCAATGATCCCCATCTTTTATTCTTGCTTTCAGTTGTTACAGAATTTATTAAAGAATAAGGAGGGAAGGAAATAGGAAGGCACACCAGGGACAGACGAATGAGAGAGTACAGACAGTTCCATACCATTTATCTTGAGATGCTGAAAATGACTCTATCTGAAATATTACTATAAGACTTTTTTTTTTTTTTCCAACTCAGAGGGGTTAGATGTATATAGCAGAAAGAGAGAGACAATGGGGAACTCAGATTTCAAATAAAAACTTTCATTTCACCGTTTTGCATCAGTTCACTCTGGGCAGATGATGGCAACAGCAATGGGATAAGTAAAGTTGTAAGGACCGTTGTATACTAGACATGCTGTGGCAGAACCGAAGGCCCCTGATAGGCTTAAAATATTTTCCAACATTTTCTTTAGCCATGGTTCTGTTCTTATTCAAACATTTTAAAATGCTCATTTTTACTGACATTTTAAAGCAACAATAGAAAAACGGGGCCACAGATTGATACCATCAAGGATTGTGACATAGGATTTATTCATTTAATTCTTTTAAGAAGGTTTCATTCCTTGGAGAAAGCTTGTGAATTAAGATTAGAAGTTGAAGCTGACAGTATTCTACTTTTAGATGAGTAGATTAAAAACAAAAAACAAAAAATTAAAATATCGGCACTTTCTACAGTTCCTTTAGGGGGAATTAATTATTGGATCATTTGTGTTATTCATACAATTTTTTCTTTTTTAAGCGAATTGAAATCCACATAAAGCTCAGTAAGTGCATTTTTTAAATAATATACTCAGTATTTTAATATAGAGTCTAAAGGGAAGGATATTGGATCGAGGGTTAGGAATTGGGACGTAATGGTGTCTTGAGGGCTTGTATAACTCTAGGCAGGGCTGATGGGTGGGAGGATACAAGAACAAAAATAATCAAGCAAATTTCACCTCGTGATTGGTGCACGAAGGAAACAAATGGGATATGACAGATGGAAGCTGTGGCTCCATTTAGTTTTCCACCTCTTTATGGTTAAAAGACTGAATTTTTTTTTTTTTTGTTAAGTTTATTGGGGTAACATTGGTTAATACAATTATAATTTTCTGGTGTACATTATAATTTGACATCCATATATTCTAATGTGTGATTACCACCTAAAGTCCAATTTCCTTCAGCTACCATATATTTGATCCCCTTTACCCACTTCAACCTCTCCCTACACCCCATTATTTCACCCTCATTACCCAGTCTACCTCTCCCCTCCTTGCTCACCCTCTACCCTCTGGTAACCATTAGTCTATAGTCCATGTCCATGAGTCTCTGTTTGTCCTGTCCATTTGTTTCTTTTAGGTTTACCCCACATATAAGTGATATCATGTGATTTTCTACTTTTTCAGTCTGGCTTATTTCACTTAGCATGATTATCTCAAGTTCCATTCATGTTGTCGCAAATGACAGTATTTCATCTCTTCTTATGACTGAGTAATATTACATTGTATATATGTGCCACAGTTTCTTTAGCCAGTCATCTATCGTAGGACACTTCGGTTGCTTCCATGTCCTGGCCACTGTAAATAATGCTGCTATGAACATCGTTGTGCAAATATCTTTTCGGATATTGGTTTTCAAGAAAAGACTGAATTTTGAATGAAAGCTCTGAGCATGAGGGAGTACCCAGATTGAAATCTCTTTTTTTCCAGCAACCCAGTCCTTGGATAATCTGAGGATTTCCTCCCTCATTTTAGCTCTGCTTTCTCTCCTTTCTGCTTTGCTTGCTGGGCTCCTTACTCTCCTAGAACCAAGCTACTATGGCAACAGATCTTGCCTTATGTCATTAGCTTTTCCCACTCCTGAGATCTGGTTTCTGACTAAAATCTTTTTCAGGGAGTTGACATAGAAAGGAAAAGAGGTATAAGATTTAAATGTGTCAGTGCAGCTTCTTGTGAGCGTATTATATTAAAATCTTTTGTAGAAAGAAAATTGAATAGAATATTTCAGAAGTGGTTTTTTTTTTTTGGATTTAAAGAACTTAATGATACATCTATTGATCAATTTACAGTTAACAATGAAGTTGATTACAGTTATCTTTAAAGTTAATTTATCTCCTATTTTGTTAAAGCCTTATTTTCAAGAAAGATGTTTTGACCCTGTTATTTTCATATGTAAAAAATAAGGCATTAAATGGTTACTTGATGATTTTTAAATCATAGAATTTTTAGAATCAAAAGTTTTTTCAAAAACTCATCTAACTGCAGAACATAAAAAGCAGCACCATATGATTGAAGCATATGAGCTTTCACTCTTTTTTTACTCAGGTCTGAGGTTCAGGCAAATGAGGGATTGGCTTTCATCATTTCACATCATAAGGCACAGGTTCTAAAGCATAGGTAACCATTTTATTTAGTCTATTAACTTCAGAAACTCAGACGATGAGAGTAAACTCAGCAATGTGACATTTCACTTCTATCACTTTCTTTCCTTTATAATAATAATCAGGGAAATAATATTTTACATCAGTTTAGTAGATACAAAATTACCTAGAAGATATGGATGGCAGATAGCAAACCTATGCTCTGAAGGTAAAAGAAGAGTTGGGATATTAGTAAAGAAATAGTTTGCTATTGTATTCTTACAAACTGAGGCACACTTATTATGAGTCACTGTATCAAATATGTGGAGTTAAGAAATAAATAAAGAGAACAAAATAAAATAAGGGATGCAAAGGAAACTCTAGTTGATATGTGACAGGAGTGATCAGATGATAACTGTGATTTTTAAAGAAATCTTAAATTTGAAAGGTAAATAAATTCAGTCTAAGGATATTACCATCAGGCAGTGGTGTGCTTGTAAACCCACTCTCAGAAAAATAAAACCCTGATGTTTAGTGTTTGCCAATTTCAATGGTATAAAGTCTTTTACCGTGACAAATTTCTAATTGCCCAGGTGAAGTCACTTAATATGGAATTGAGGAGAGGTGTGTACCATTGTCTTATAAACCAGTATGAACTGACTACAGTGTACCACTATGTCAGACACCATAACATTCATGTTACCTAAATTTAAAAATGTTTCTAATTCATAAAAATCTATTTGGTACTGGGGGAAGCTGGGCTAACCTAAATTAATTTTCTAGATAATGAATGTTTTACCTCAAGCATTGAAATATTTTAAATAGTATTATTTCTTAAAGAAAATCTCTATGAAATATGTTGCATTCTTCTGCCTGCAAAGCATAATTTCATCAATGATTTGATGACCCAAAGTATTCAGCTGACATTGTATTGTGCTGTGCAATGAAGAAAATAGTGTAGATAGTGGTTAAAAGTCCATGGTCATATGCCAACTGTTTGGGCAAAAAACACTGCCTTCATCATTAACTGCTTGTGTAATACTAAGCCAGTTACCTGGATTCTGTATATAATTTTTTTTTTTTATCTGTAAAGTGGAAAAATTATAAGTGTATTTGGTTCTTGTTATTTAAGGTAATTATGTTTTATAAAGAAACTGCAAATACTCACTTGGTGAATACAAAATCATTGTTCATAAGAGAAACACAGGACTGGTTTCCTGTAAGCTCGTTCATCAGTTGATCAATACATGAATTTGTTTTTTGTGTATGTTCCTGTTTAAAAACACCCTACTTAACACATATTGTTGGTTAATTAACATGAACTCACAGCCAACAGCACTATAGCTCATGCATGAACAAAGCTTATCTAACACACATATTTTATCCGAAAGTCACATAAGCTTCTTGCTCTTAGGAGCACTAGACGACACTACACCTGAGGCCATTTTAAATAGCAAAATCACTGAAATCAACACCAAAAGCACAAAAATATGAAAAATGTGGCGCTAAATAGACGATAAAAAGGACACTGGTTATAGTACGAGACTTGAAACAAGAGGGCAGAACTTCACCTAGTTTGACCTCAGCAGAGAATGAGTGACTCATGTGACTCTGATATTTTGCAACACTGTACATGCCCACATCTGGGAATGACTACAAAAGCATGGATTTGGGGATTATAAATGGATGTTAGCAAGTAGGCAATTCACATCTATGGAATTTGCAAATAATGGGGGCCAAGTGTAATTCAAGGGGTTGCTAATGTAGCAGCTTAAACTACAACGTTAAATGTAGGGACCGTTGAAGTATAAAGAGTGATTTTCTTTTGCCTTTATTAATTTGCCCCAGGTTGCCATTTCAGTATTTGGTCTTTCTGTTTTATTTTTTCATTTTTTCTGTTTCCCAGTTTACTTCAATTAACTGCTAAACTTCCACTTTTTCTCACTGTTATCAGTGTGCACCCCTCCAACCTCCTAAGCCCTCCCTGCCCACGCTCTTTGCAAAAACTATTCCATTGACTATTTAACAAGTCTGAGTGAGGACTTGAGGGTACTCTCAATGAGTCTTCAGCTCTATTACAGTTATTTTATTTACTTACCTTCTGCTTTGATTCCCAACATCCTGGCTGTGTTCCAGGTATTTGAGGTTACCAGGAATCCGCCCTTTACGTACGCGGAGATTAATTACCATTTGGGGATTACGTAATGCTCAGACTGTATGTTTATTGTCAAGGGTTTTGTCCAAGAACTTTTCTTCCTTGTGTGGAAGCTGTGACATATTCCTGATCCTACCCAGGTGAGACACTCAGACCACATCTATTATTTCACAACAGAATCCCTGGTAGAATTTATTTAAATATGACTTCTTCCACTAAACATTCAATTGAATTCCATGGTAACACACACACATAAAATAAACTATTGCATGTTAAAGGCTTTATATTATCTGTAGTAATACAAAATAAAAGACTCTCATCAATATTTTATTAATCCTTGAAGTCAAAATTTGTGTGTCACTTGAGGACTTTGCCTTGCTGAGGTGAAAATTCTAGAGGGTTTTTAAAATAGCTTATGGATAAACTTGAAAAATAAACCATGGAATAGGTGGAATCCCTCACTGAATTTGGGGGTTATGAATTACAATATAAGGATTTAAATGGGTTTCACTTATGTATATATTAGGTTCTTAGATTTAGATTTTTCATAAAGAATGTTTATTTTAGATGAACCCCATAATAAATTTTATCATTTTACACTTGCTCAATTATATAAATATTCTTTAAAATTCAGGTCTTATTGTGCTTAGTAAGATAATGAATTCCAATTTGCTTTTTCAAAACAAGGATAGTTTTGGTCCTTTTCTGTGTATTTATTTAAAAATACATTGCTTTTGCCTTTTTGTAAGTGCTTTATAATTCTATTAACCAAATTTTGTTTATCTGTAAATTCATACAAGCCAGAAATTTTAAAGATATAATTTGATATCTAATATTAATAGTGTTAAAACAAACACATTAAAAATAAAAATAAAAAATAAAACCCCTAAAATCAAATGCCTTACAAAGGAAAACTATGTGTTATAATGGTGTCCTCTTATGAGTTAACATATGTATGGAAAATACATTTTAAATGAAAATGTAACTGTTCTAGAAAAATAGATAGCTTTGTTTTACAGTAAATTGAAAGTTCAGAGAAATATCTATCATTCAGTTACTAGAATAATAAATTAAATCAAGGGGGCAAGGAAAGAGAATAGAGGAGACAAAGGGAAATAAAGGAAAAGCAGGAGATGCGTTAAGAAAAGACCTATGGCTTTAGTGAACCACTCCCTGCAAAAATGATAGGAAAACAGCAGACAAGGCGACAGAGAGAAAATTGCATCAGGCTTCAGTGTTTATGTTTTTGATGGAAATGTACAAATCATTTCCATTCCTTACAGTGCTGTCATGCTCCATCACTTTAGTCCATTTTCACCTTGCAAAGGAATTCTGAATGGGGCTTCTTTCTCTGGCAGCTAATTAATCTCTCACAAGCCTGCTCTTGCAGCTTGTCTTCCTGGCATGCCCCACACCTTAAGCTAGAGACTCCTGAGCAGATTTCTTTCCCCTTGTGCTGTTCTTTCTTCCCTTAAGCTATACGAAGTCCCATCTTTTCCCTCACATTTGGAAAGCTTTGTGAGCTTTAATATATCATCAAGAAATTGCTTCCTCTACTTCACCACCATAAATAAATATACTCCCCAAAAAATGAATTGGGTTTTAATGACAACAGACAAAGTCCGAGTATTAATTGTGGATGTGCACCATTTTTTACTAATATTGCTTAAAATATGTAAAGACACGTTACTAGATTATACATTTTCTGTGTATTTGTATTTGCTAGATCTTCCTTGTTGTCAAATAGATATAATACTGTTGTATTTGCCTTAAAAGTACTACCAAATTTTGCAAATAGACCTCCTTTAGTTTACTGGCAAATACTGTATATAAATAAATTTTTAAGGTAAGATTATAATTCTTTATAGGTTGAAATGCTTCAATTAAAACAAAATAAAAATCATATTTAGGCTCGTTCTACTTAATAAATACAGCCTTTTACAAGTTACCACTAATCAACTACTAACAAAAAGTAATGCTTAATTTTGTCAGAGTTGGAACTATATTTCAATACTATCTCATAGGTTAGAAACATTAACCATACTTTAATATTTTCCTGATGCTGTTCTGTTGACTGAAAAATAATATCTACTAGGTGTTTCGCCACCACAAGGATTTATTCAGGAAAAAGAAAGGGTTGCAACCAAGAGCATGCAGACATGACAAGCCATGTGCAACTCTGGTCTGCATGCCAAGATGAAGGGGTATTTATATAAGGTAAAGGAATTTAATGGAGGGGGGAGGTAGAACTATAGAGCTTTATTATAAACATAGAGTTATTCCTTATGGTTATTGAGTGTAGGGTTCTTGAAATTATGCAGAGCTGAGAACTTCCATAAGCCCTAGCTCCTCCCATAGACCCTTCCAACTGATTAGGTTTGCTTTAATTTCCAGTTTGTCTTTATCAGTTCACATATATCTTTCTTTTTTAATGCAATTATTTGTATTGCTTTTATCTTCTTCTCTCACTTGTTTTTGTTAGATCTTTTGTGGATTTTCTTAATCTTTATGTTTTCTTTTCTTTTTATTTCCTTTTAATTAATTGTAAAACACCTCCCATCAGCTATGTACTGCATGCTTTTAGAAAGCAGAAGACATATATGTTAATGGAATAGCTATTCCAAATATTAAAGCTTCTCTGTCCATCCGTAAAGATGCATGAAACTTGACTTATGCATGTACGAGAAATATACTTGATAAGAGAATAGGGTCACTATGAATATTCAATTATTCACAGAAATATATGTATATATGTTACATTTTCTACCTCTTCACATATGTAGTAATTATTTAAAAAATTATATACTGGATGTTATTAATGGCAAATTGTAGGGAATCTGTATTAGGTGGTCTTTCTATAAAAGATAATGAATTCTGTTTTAGCAATCAGTTTAATTATAGGCAAATCTCTTTTTCCCTTTACACTTTGCTTTATTCTTTGGTAAGACAAATCTACTTTGATTTTGAACTTAGTTCATACACTTGACCCTTACTCCTACAGTAGGGCCTTTCTGCAGTCCCAGCCGAAAGTCTGAGGTGCTCAGTGAGTTATCTTCATTCTAGTTAGGATTGAAGTCCAATGTCTTCCAGCAGTGCCTGGTCTCTGGTATCACTGTTCATTTCACAGCCGCAGAGCAAGAAATCTCTTCTAGATCTTATGGAATCTTACTTTGTAGAAATGCCATCTAGACCTTGGCCAACAATTCACAGTGAATCCCCACACAAACCACTGCCATTCCCAGTGCAGCTCCCTTTTCTCAGGTACCCTACACTGCAAATTCCAGGCATGTCAGCATCCCAGACTTCTCAGTGCCCCTTGGATCAGTGAGGCTTTGGTTCTACCAGGGTTCTACCACTATAGCCGATAGCAGGAAATGCTTCTAAGCAGAAAGACAAGGAGGTCATGGAGCTTACATTTTTTTCCTTCACTCAAGGATTACCATATTGTGCTGTGTTTCATTCAGTGCCAGAAAACAGTTCCTTTATATCATTTGTGTAATTTTGTAATCATTTATGTTAGGAGGAGCAGTACAGTAATGGTTATTCTATCGTGGTTAGAAGCAGAAATCTTAACAAGACAGTTTTTATTGTTAGATAAAGGAGATAAGGAAGATTGACAGGAGTGAGACAGGGGGAGAGCAATAAGGGATTAAGAGCACTTACAGTTATTATAGCGCTGGTGGCTCAAGGAATTTTTCAAAAAGCTACAACTATACTTTAAAATACAAAACAATGGAGGAGAGATGAACTGCAGGGATCAAGTCAGTCACACACTTGGTGAGACGTCTTTGTGGAAGACAACAAATGGTTAGAAATTAGTGGTAACCTAAGTTCGGTTTCCCTCCTTTCGCCATTAATCTTTAGCAAATAGCTGTCCCCATACAAAGGTAAGTCATAATAAAAAGGAACCAGAACTGATGAAGAACTGCAGAAAGGGAAGAATAAGTGAATATAAACCTAATTCCACTGAAGAACATACAGTGCATAAGAAATTACCTAAGTAATGTTATGAATAATTCAGACAAAAAGTGAACTATATAGATGCTTAACCAATGTACTGTATACTTGAAACTAATTTAAATAAATAAATTTTTAAAAAACAGGAAAAAATTGATTACGTATTGAAATGATAAGATTTTGGATATATTGGGTTAAATAAAACAAATTATAAAAAATTAAAAAGTACTGTACCAATTACAGTTTAATTAAATGGTTATCAGAAATGTATTTATATTGACTTATCTGTTCACAACATTATTCATTACCCTACTTCTCTACTCTTTCTCTATTTTTAAAATATATTTATAAATAAAGTTAATTAAAAGCAATCAAAAATTACCAACGAGGAGTGTAACCGCTCTCTGTATACACTGTTCCATCAGGAAAGAGCCCTTATATAAAATGGAAAAAGGCAAAAACACAGTTGTCTTCCCTTCTCAGTTATTTCTAAATGTTTAGATCAGTGGTTCTCAAACTTCAGCCTGCATCAGAATCACATGGAAAACTTATTAAATAAAACACAGATTGTTGGGCCTCAACCCCAGAGTTTCTGATTCGGTGGGTTTAGGATGAGTCTTGAGAATTTGTATTTTGACATGTTCCCAAGTGATGCCTATGCTGCTGGCCTGAGTAAAACCCTTTGAGAATCATTGGTTTAGATTTTCATCCCTAAAGGCAAATTATAATCACCAAGAGGAGATGTTAATTCACACTAATGCTCAGGCTTCATCTCAGACCAATTGAAATAGAATGTCTGGCGCTTGAGGCTAAATATGGGCCAAATGTATCTTAGGGGATTGTAATAAGCAGCCAAAGCTAAGGAAAAAAAGAGAGAAACAGAATGACTGAAAGAAGTTTATTGGATCTTAACGCATTCATGAAGTGTTTTCTCAGCATATTCCTTTATTAGATAGGAACAATCTTGATGTTGTCTTTCATAATGAGGAACAAATGAGATAGTATAAAGATGGTTTGCCAAGTGACATTATAATTTAAAGGTAATTTAAATTTAGTCAATTTTTGCTACTAAGTTTATATATAAGGTAGTCATAGAATTTTCCTTTTATAATGGTCTTATACATTTTTACCATTTATAAAATGACTTTATGCTTTAGATATTTAAATGATCTTTATTAGCATTGTATAGACATAGGAAACATTTAGGTGCTAACTCCCAAAACTTTAGCTCTTAATTTCTCCCTCTACAGTGAAAGATGCAGATGTACTTTGTATGGACATAAAGATTCCGTGAACAGCATTGAGTTTTTTCCCTGTTCCAACACTCTTCTCACAAGTTCTGCAGATAAGTCTCTATCTGTATGGGACGCAAGAACGGTAAGCATTTCGTTGACAGCTTTTCCAGGTTTTAATAAGCCTAGTCACTCTAGTTACTCTTTAGGTAGTGGGTACAACTTATAAAGTAATTGTGCAAGGGCAGGTAGGATAAACGAATGGTAGTAAGTTTTTATTTACAAGATCCTGTCAATGTACTCGTATCTATCCTGCCTCCTGAATGTAAGGACTATGAAAATAATAACTTTATTAAGCATTAATTTAATGATTTATTGAAATAGGAACCCTGTTGGTGCAGTGGATATGAAAGGGAAACTCACAATGCCTCTCCTTAAGTGTAATTAGGTAAGGAAGGAGAGAAAAGAGATTATTTTGATACAGCAAGGTATGTGTTAAAATGGAAGAATATACAAGGTACAGGGGAAGAGCAAGAAAGAGAACCCTCATCTGCTTGGAAAAGTATGGATGGCTTCCAAAGCCATGAGGTGTGAGGCTTCAATGGCATATTCTGGGAGCAATGATATGTGTGAATAGAGTTCGAGGAAGAAGGGAAAAACGACAGGCAGGAGTTTATAGATGAACAAGGACAAGATTATGAAGTATCTGGTTGAAGCTTTATACTGCTTTGGAGGGGAACATAACGATTTGCTTTTTAGAAAGATTGATGGTAAGAAGGAAATCAGTCTCCTTGAGGAGGCTAATACAGCAAGTAAAGGACAGGTGAGAATTTGAACTAAGAGATTATGAAACTAGAGAGCACTGAATGGGTTAAAGATAGGAGGTTTAACTATCAGAATCCGAAGTGACTATAGGTGGATTGTGGGAGGAGACGGGATTTAGGGTGACCTGTCCCCATTTGTCTAGGATTGAGGGTTTTCCTGGGTCATGGGATTTTCAGTGCTGAAACTAGACAGTCCTGGATTATTGTGGCTTCTAGAGTGATTTCGATGTGAAGAAATGGAAGTCGAATGTGGGAAATACATTTTCAAACAGTTTGGCTGTAAAGGTGAAGAGGAGAACGGCTGTAGCTCTAGGGTCAAAGAAAGTCTCCTCCCTTGTTCAGATAAGGGACAACATGTTTATTTGGTTAGGGATAAGAGCAGGGATAGAGAAAGAGTTTGAAGATACAGGAAAGAGAAGAAATAATAGGCTTATAGAGCACAGATTTTAGAAACTTCA
>NW_006433946.1:2881651-2944352 GCF_000325575.1 Pteropus alecto
TCGTGTATTCATTCCTAGCAACGGTAGATGAGAATAATAAAGAAAACTAGGATTTCAGGAGACTCTACAAAAAGGATGAAATAGTCATAGTATCAAGTTCCTGGGTCAGTGAAGATAATGCAAGTTGTAATTTGCCTCGTTTATCTTCTCATATATATGGTTGACATTGATAAAGGAATATGATGATGACATAGTGATGGTATAAACAGGTGAACAGGGACACAGGATCAGTATGCGGGGGGGTGGGGGGGCAGGGCTATTTTTTCCTCTGAGGCAAATTTATTTAGGATGAATAGAGAACAAGAAGTCTTCAGATTCACATTTTATAGAAAATGCTAATAATAGAGGTTCAGGTGCCTTAGATGCCAACTTCACATGTTGCTGAGCTTCTGAGGAAGCAGAAATGAAGGGGGCATTGTGGAAAAAGCATGTCAGATGTTACTTAAGAGTAAAATCAGAATGATTAGGTGTGGGGTACAAAGGTCCCACAACCTCTTCCTTGTTTTAAAATAACAGGCCCTAATGCAGTGGAGTTCATTTCCGCTAATGGAGCATCAATGGAAAAGCAAGGTTTCAATGCATTTAGTCCAAATACTTAGATGTGAAGTGCATATAAAAGCAATTGGTAAAGGAAAACCCATAGAGAAAATATTAATTTAGCAGTGACCTAAATTTGATGTTCATTTTCTCTTGATTTCGGTTTTTCCTTGTCTCTCAAAGTGCTATAACTGAGTGTTCTCATGTGAAAAGCTGAACCACTAATGCTTGGAAGTAAAACTGCTCTTATTAAGAGAAGTTGCCTCTCATATATCTGCCTTAAATGCATGGAGTTATTTATTGACGGTGACCTTCCTACCTGATATTGCAAGCTCTCTGTGTACTGTTTTTATTTTCTAAGAGCAGGAGAAAAGAGGGATTCAGCACTGCACAGGGCCTTTAGCATATAGTAGCATAGCATATGGGTTGAATGAATGTGCATCAAAGGGTTATACATCCCAAAAGAATTAATCGATGTAAATATATAGAATTGGTTTAATGGCAAATTAAATTTTATATTATTAACATTACTATTATGATATTATTGATATGTATGCTAATTTTATATTCATTAATACTAGGAAAAGATCTCTAAAATATTTTGGTATAAATTAAATGTTATTCATAAATAATGATAATTGCATCAATGACCAGAAATAAAGTTGATTTAATTTGTTTATTTTCTGAAAATATTTTCAAATCAGTTGGTAAAAAATATATATTTAAATTGGTATCTATGTAATATAGAATTCGTATGTAAAACAAAGAAATATTCACTTAAGTTCTTAATAATTAGACATTGCAAGGTATTAACTAAAATATCCCTATAAAATTCTATAAATAATGTATCACAACAACTCTACAATCAACAGAGTAATTTCACTAAAGTTACATTAGGTACTTCTGGTGATTTTGTTGTAGATTTACCTCATTTATGTAAGACACAAGACAAAGCTTTGAAATAAGCAGATTTTTAAAAATTCATATTACAGTTTTTTGAAAGGTATGTATTATATGTTGTTTATATAATATGAAATTATTAAGTCCTTTATATCCCAGTGGTTCATGAAGGAGTTAAAAATAAAATAATCTTCACAGCTGAGATATTGAAAAGAGTAACCAGGACAGCTATAGTTCTATGTAACAGTAAAAACTGCACAGTATGTCGATATGAATGATATTCGATTTGTGACATTAATTATAACCATAGTATGCTGATCTTTATAACTTTAAGTTACATTAATTCCTTAATAAATGATAAGCTGTCAAGTTACACTAAAGTCTGAACCTAAAAGGAAATGAAGGACTTTTTTCTCTTCTTAGTAAAGCAAGAACAAGTACATTTTGTCACCTTAATGTGACCAGTTAGTATTGAAACATCCTCTAAAATATTTTTTGATGAAACATGAAAATGACCAGTGGATTATATTCCTATAAATTAGTTTTAAACTTCTTTCTCCCATTCCCAAACATATACTAGTCTTAAATCATTAACCTAACCTAACAGCTTATTGTCAAAGATGATGAGTGTGCAGACCTTTCAGTCAGTCACTAAGTCAACTGGACAGATCAGCTCTGAATTTTGTGAGAGATGAAGAGAGGGATATAAATCTCTATAATTACCAAATGGAGGTTATTAAATAGCTTGCAGTTTGGAAACTGATGAAATCACTCTATTTTATAAGACTACATGTAGAGTATTTTTCATCAAAGTTATGAAACAATATAATCATTTTATTAAAATTGAAAAATAAGATTGTAATATTGCCAGAAAATATAATAATATAGGACATTTAATGGAAACTTATAATGCCCTCTCAAAAAGGGAGAAGAAAAATCCCAACGTACATCAGTGATTTGGAAGCCCATTTAAAATAAACGCAATGAGATTATTAGTCATTCAAAAGTCCAAAGAAAATGTTAAGGCTTTTGATATGTTTTAAAAAAAGAGTGTGCTCAGAGTACAGTAAAACATAGCATAGGATGAGTAATACATCTGTGAGTTGTTCAGAGCTGGGTTAGCAAGTTGCTGACATGGTCGAAGTTGCTGACATTTTGTCTCTTGTGATGAATCAGACACAGAGAGTTCATGGCCTGAACTGCCTTTGGTGGATGTGTCTTGCTCCCTAGACTAACGGTAGGCTCTTGTCCAATATACGGTGTTGTCCTAACATAGCCTTAGCCAAAATCCAGTCACTCATCACTGTGAGTTCCTATAAAGTGGAGAAACTAAGAACTCACCAAAAAAGTTAAACTCTTGGGTTCTGCCTGGTGCTTTCGCCATTGTTGGCCCCGTAGTTCAACTTGCACCTTGCAGAGGCTTATTGTTTTCTCAAGGTGAGATCTGGTGGACTTCCAGAGGAGCCTGGCATTATTCAAAAGCCAGAATGTGGAAACAAAGGCAAAGCTTGTATCTTTTCTCTCTAGGTTTTATCCCTCAGCCACGCTCAATTTAGTAATAATTGCTGAAGATCTTTGAGCCAGGCAGTATTCTGGCTTCTGGATTGTTGACTGTGACAGAGTTCCTTCCCTCTGAGCAAATCATCTATTGAGGAGCAGACATAAAGATAAATTATCTTAATATAATGTAGTAATTGTTATATACTCAGTATAAATATGCCTTTGGCTTTTTGTGCCAAAGCTTACTCTTCCAAGAGGTGATTTTATGGTTAACACTTATTTAATACCTACTACGTGCCATTGCTTAACTATAACATCTGTGTAATGCTTACTGGAATTATCAGTGTTATCTATATTAGGAATTGGAAAAGCAAAGACTTAGAAGAGTAAAAGAAGTTGCCCAAGATTGGCCAACTGGCCAGTGACAGAATCAGGAAGCAAGTCAACCCTCCAACCTCAATTTTATATTGTTATTTTGTGGCCTCCAATTTTTTGTGGCTTCTCACTGCAAAATTAGAATAGTGTTAAAATGACATTTCAGTGAAAAAAAAAAAGATTATTCAATATGCTTATATTTTCAAAAATTTTAACACTGTAATTAAATAATTCACATGTTGGATCTATGCTTGTATTTAGCAATTGTCAGAGCCTCAAATGGTCCCTTGCAAAGGTATAGAAATCTAAAGGGAAAAGTGTATCATGGTCTGTAGCTATCAGTTAGATACTGGATCATCAAATGCATCCCAATTATGCAAAGGCATTTTTGTTGAAATTTTCCTAGGCATTTCTTTCATCCTGTGGTTGATCTGTTGGTCTTGTAAACCATTCAAAAGTTTTCAAATATTTTAAAACAAAGTAGAAAATTCTGTCCCTACATTTTTTAAAGAGTCTGATTCAAGAGCTTTTAAAGGTGATTGCCTTTACATAGGTTGGCAGAGAAAATACTTTCAAACAACTGTTATCAAATGTTCCATAGAGCAAAGTTCTTTTAAAACTGGTTCCTTTTTTGTTTACTGTTAAAATGTCACCTTTACTTTGATGGGATGATTAACTGTATTATTATTTTCAAAAATATCTGCTTATAGCACATGGTTGACAAATGTTTGTCATCAAATAAAATGTCAACAAATTAGGATTACTTGTGTTTTGGGGGATAAAAAGCATAACTCATCTTTAAGGTCAACTTTCCAAAAAGTGCTTTGTTAAACTATAATAGTGAAATTCTGCGGTGGTATGAAACATTTTCTTGGTTACTCTCTGATTTATTACAAAAGATTGTGAAGGTTATAATCATCAAAGGACTAGTTTGCATAAAATTAACCATCTTGAAAATATCCAATTTATGGCCATGCTACCCTGAACAAGCCCAATCCTGTCTGATCTCAGAAGCTAAGCAGGGTCAAGTGTGTTTAGTACTTGGATGGGAGACCACCTAAGAAGACCAGGTGCTGTAGGCATAAAGCAACAACAATAAAAAAGGAAAATATTTAGTCTTTCAAATTGCAATAATACATTGCAATACTTGAAAAAATCCTCACTACCTTGTTTTCCAGATATTGTGATGCAGCTTGCTTTGGAGATCTTGATTCAATGACCTGTATATTGCACATACCCTATGCAAAAACTTACTCTCCCTCACTAAGTAAATGTCAGCTACTATCAGTTATTAAACACACTTATGCCCTAACTATGTGAAATTAACCAATATATACAATGATCTTTTGAAAACCTTCCCTTTTGCTATTTCTTCTACCTCACACACCTTTTCTGCCTACAACTTGTGAGTTTGCTTCTATTCTTAAAGACTTATATCGCCTTCCCTAAATGCTCTCCATGTTTGCACTTCTAGATTAGACATCCCAAGAGGCAACCAAGAAAACTTTGTACCACATGGAATTTTACTGATTTTTTAATAAAGTATTTAAAATATTGAACTTGATAAATGATTTTTTTTTTCACAAAAAGACAAGCCTTACCAACTTGGTAAATAACTTTTCATGTGTAATAACTAACAGCTTCAATACTGTGGTATAAGCAGATGTGTTTGAAAAATAAATGTACTTAATTGTTTCTATACAATCCTGGGCTTATATCCCATATTAACTTATATTTATATCAGACATTAAAGCACAATAATGGTGTACAGCCATTCTATCTAGATTCAAAATCAAATGCTGGTGCTTATGAGCAGTGTAGTCTTGGCACGAATTGTCTAAAATCTTTGTATTTCAATTTCCTCATTTGTAAAATGCAAATAGTAGTAGTAGTACCTATGTAAGAGTGCAATACAATGAAATGATTAATCATATAAAGTGCTGAGAAAATTGATACATATAAGAATGTATTTTGTAGCAGCTACCATATCACATTAGAGTTGTTTGCCTACTAATATTTTGTCTGTCATGAAACTCTGAGCTTTCCTCTCTAATTTCATAATGGTTGGCATAATAGCTGCTCAATAGATGTTGAAGAAAGGAAGGGAGGGAGGAAGGGAGAGACCCTAAATCAGATGTTTTCCTTTTTATGTAGAAAAGCATTTTATCTGAGAAAATCCGCTGTTCCTAAAAATTAAAAATAAATATTTTTAATATGCAGTAAAATGATCATATATTAAATAAATCAATTCAATGTAAGATTTCAAAACATTGTTATTTAACACATAAAATGTTGCATTTCTTTATATATCTCATAGACACCACATAAAATCTCTGCGCATGTATCACAAATACCATCATTCTTTTCTTCTTATCCTTTGCAATTAATATAAGTAGTATTACAGTTGCCAGCGATGGAAAGACTAGATTTTTGTATCTGGGTATGTCAGGCTTTGAAAAAAATGTAATATTTCGATGGCATCAAAATCTATGTTCTTTTACTGCTATTTTCTATCTCTATTTTAACATGACATTAAATAAAATCTGATTGTCAAAATGCATTTGTAAGCATCTGCCATGACACTGGGTTTGATGCTGTTCTGAATAAAATAGAAACCCTCTATGTCTAAATCAACTTCAACACCTTGCCTCCTTTATCATAATTATGTTCTTAGGGAAGAGTAAAGATTAATGTATGGCAAAACATGATTATTTAGTTAAAATCCATAGATTTCACCTTTTCAGATGTGGTAGAATCTAGGTCTAGTCTCTTGGCAGAGTAAATATTGGGACCTATTTGAATTGAACATGATATAGGATCATTGTGTAAGAATACTGAGGATACCCATGATAGAATGTTTGACCAAATGGAAACCCCAGTGCATTGTCTTCAGCCTTTTCTGCCTTGAGTATAGTATAGGTAATGTATAGACTTTAAAATCAGATAGAATAAAGTTTGAATACAGATACAGGTTTTTTTGCTTCCTAATTGTGTGTAGTAAGGCATGATATTTAATATCTGTAAAGTTCAGCATTCTCTTTTTAAATGGAAATAATTAAATCACAGTGTTAACACTGGGAGTATGTATTTACAAGTCAAAAAAGAAGTTATTTATCCTTTTAATGGTAGCTGAGAATGCTAGTGGCAAGTCTTTTAATGATGTGTAGCTCTGTCTCTTTAGGATGGGTTAAATGACACTTAATGAAATTGAACAATTCCATTGTAGATAGCTTCACCCAGCGTTTCGTCTGTTGCTGTCACTTTAAAGAACTCAGTGACCGTAATTCATTGCATCAATTTGCAGTTCCAATTTCCATATAAGTGTTTATTTGACCTATATTGCTTGTAGTCCCCTAATTTTAGTTCAGCATATAGAAATTATTTAGGAATAATCTTGTCACTTGTTATTTATTCTTTTATACATTCAACCCATTAATGCTTCAATAGTTGTGACTTGGCAACACTTTAAGATAGTCTTAACTTTGAATTCATTGTGGCATTATATGTTAATTATAATCTTTAGATACCAGTGACAAAACTAGAAATTAAGTACAGCATTTTTGGCAAGTGTTTCTGACATCCCTTGGTGGTTTTTATCAGTGTGAGGTAAAACTCCATCTCTTGTTATGTAGCTCCATAGCACCAGAAAATTATTAATTAAAATACATTTCAAATGGATAATTATGAATACCCCATATACTCATTTTTTCACCATTAATTATAGCCAAGCCTTTTATTCAATAAAGGAAACATTGAAAAAGAAGACAAGCTGCCTTGTGTATTGTATACTCATTATATAGCAGAGTTCCTGGATTCTTAGTAAACTGAAGTAAAATCAGACACGCATTTGTAGCAATTTCGTGTTTAAAGGCAAAAAAAAAATCTCAATTTTAGTCATACAAAAAAATGAAATTATAAGTTGATGTAAAAGATACGGAAATGAATGTATTGTTTTGACTACCTAGTATCTAATAAATATTCTCATTTGGGGGGAAAACCAACAATATCCATATGAAACTTGGTGAGAGACAGGCTGAAAAGGTATGGGGTTTTTTTTTTTGTTTGCCAGTTTTGTTAGTTGGTTTGTTTTTATCATTTCTGGGAACTTACTATAGGGGCATGCTTACCTAGAACTGTGAACTGGAGGGAGTATAACACAAAGACAGAAGATCAGGCAGAAATTATTCGTGATTATGGTGTTATTAAACTAAAATTTACCAAAGGTAGTGTCCTGATGAGACAGTTCCTATTAGGGATTTGACAATGTTTGCTGTGACTTAGTTTTCATGGGTTATTGGATTTTTTCCCCAAACCTTCTAAAAAAGTTTTTTTTATTTTTTTGGTAGGAGATAATAGCTAGCAAATATTTTATTGGATATACATTCCCATTCTCATTGTCGATGTACCATAATGCATTAGAATTAAGTATTCTGATGTAGCATTGTTCACTTGGACAATCTCTTACTAATGGATGTTTATACTATTTATTATGTATTTGATGCTCTAAATCAGACTACAGAAGACATCCTTGTAGGTGCCTTTTTTTATACCTGTAGATTCATTTTATTGACATACATTTATAGATTTTTAAAAAGCACTTAAATAAATCATTTTTACAAAGGCTCTATAAAATGTTGATCATACCTATTTATGTACTCCCTCAAGTATTTCAGTAGTGTGCCCATTTTCCCACACTTAGACTTTCTTGTCACTTAGTTTTTGTCAATTAGATAAATTAAAATTATCTTATCTATCTTTTAATATAGAATTATATAATTATTAATATTGTTGAAATGTTTTATATATTCTTTAAGCATACCTTTGATATGCATGCTACTATTAACATTAGATTTTATGTAACCTTTAATCAACATTTAAGTTATTTGACATAGAGTTTTGGACAATTTTTTAAAAACTTAGTTTGGTTAACTGATTTATTTTTTAAAATTCAAACTATTTGAATGTTTTCATTAAATTTCAGTTACTTTATTTTTTCTCTTTCTCTTGGGAAATTAGTGCTTCTCGAAATTTATTATGATTCTTTTAATGATATAATTCGTGATTGTTTTCTTTTAGTTCACTAATTATATATATTTTGACAAATATATACATATAATTTGTTATATATATAAAATATGTATAATTATATATTAAATATGTGATATTATATATAAAATTTATATATATATATAATGTATAAATATATATATATTTGTTGTAATATTAGCCTCCAGTTTCCCTACTTTCTTCTCAGTTGTTTTCTGTGATTTGCAGCATCTGTCGGTGGTTGGATGACAGTGTGAGATCTGGGGAAGCTAGCACACTATTGTATTTAAATCATTCTATTTCAATTCTCAGATTACAACAAACTAGTGATGTCTTTGCCATATTTTCCATATTCTCTGAGATTTGCCATATCTGACTGTAGGAAAATAGTGGTGAGTTTGAGAGGAACATAAAATAGAATGTGAAGTATGGAATGCCAGAGAGAGAATTAGTATATTATATATCTTGTCTCAGCTCATGGGATTTGAGCCCCACTGCTGTCAATGTGCTAGTTCACAGAGGCCACAAGACTTGGGGTCAGTGGGCAGATGGTGGGGCATGTAGAAAATGTTTTCTCTGCTTTTTCATAATCAATCACTACTCCATGAAGCTAAACTATAACCTGTCATGTGCTAGTGTCTGAAAAAGATTCTCAGCTCAGCAAAATGAACAATTAGGTTGTTTATTAGTATTTTAATGTTTTTGCATGCTTTGTCTCTTTCTGTATCTTTGTGGATATTACATATATCCTGATAATCCTAGCACAATTTTATATCAAGTGCCTTAAACCAAGATTTTAAATTTAACGTGCATGTCATAAAATTTAGATATGTTAATTAAATTTATATATTATTTAATATTAATCTACTACTGAATATAATTTAATCAATAAACATGTGAGCATTGAATGCCTAATATGTAGTAGGCACTATTGTAAGTTCTATAGATATAATAATTTTTTTAAAAAGACAAAAAATAAAAATCCTTGCCTTTGGGGAGATTTTTGTCGAGAAAGACAAATGAAAAAATAAATTAGATGAATAATATGTTAGATGATAATACATGTTATAGAGGAAAACAATCAAGGAAATAAGAAAAAAAGTGTTTGGCTGGTGAGGAAGAAAGACACTTCAATTGTAATTAAGATAAAATTTGAAATTTGAACAAAGGCCTAAAGAAGATTTGGGAGGGAACCCTTTAGTTATCTGGGGGAAGAGTATTTCAGAGGGAAAAAACACAACTATAAAATCTGTAGGGTAGGAGCGTGACCAGTGTGTGTTTGAGGAACAGACAGGGAGTAAGGAGTGGATGAGTGAAGGGAAGAGCAGTTGGAAAATATAAAATGAGGCCAGAGAGGAGTTGGTGGGTAGGAAGAATGGGAGCAAGTTCCATAGTCTTGTAGGTCATTTTGATGACTTTGCCCTTTCCTGAGGTCATGTTGTAAGATATTGGAGAGTTCTGAGCAAAGAAATGACTACGTTTTATCAGTCCAAAGTTTAGAATGAGGGGAAACAATGGTAGAAGAAGAAAAATCAAGCGTAGCTATTGTAACCCATTTATGCAAGCGATGACAGTGGCTTGATTGGAATGAGAGCAGAGAGGAGATGGTTAAAGAGAAGAAAAGCCAAACACACACACACACACACACACACACACACACACACACACACACACACACACATGAAGAAGGAAAGAATGTGGAGACAAGTACATTAACGGGCAGGGGCTTGGAAGATGTGGAATTGCCCCACAAACAAGACTCACTCAATCTTAACTAGAAGCCCTTACCTACTAACCTGACTTTCAAAAGGAAGCAGATTACTCAGTCACACAGAAAGGTAAAACAAAAGTAAAACACACATAAGTTTAAGACATTTATTTTTATTATTTTGGAGTCATGTATTGACCTTGAAAATAATCATTGTTAATTTGTGTATTCTTTTATATGTATTACATAAAGAAATGCTGGTGTTTTGGTGCCATATTAATAAATTAGAGTTCATCTGAAATTAAATAAATAAAGCACAGATATCTACTTATGACTTATACCTTTCGAGTGAATGCAACCTTATAAGTGTTCACTGTAACAGCTCCGTGTTCAGAGATAATGCATATAATCTGGGTCAGCCACGAAAATAAAGCTAGGAGACTATAGCAGATGCTGTTGATACCTCGCCCCATAGCCTTGTGTCTACCTGCAGCCTTGCTGGACAGGTCCCAGGGCCATCATCAACTTCCCACCTCAAGGGTTCACATCTGCATCTCTCAGAGATTTCCTTCCCTAGGAGTTTTCTTAGATGCCACAATTTACTAGGCTTGAGTGGAGAAAGTTAATGCCTTTGGAGACAGATGGAAGACAAGGATAAATAGTTTACCATCCCTGTCCCCGAGTTGGACAATTGTGAAATATATTTTATATGGTTCCAATAGGGTCCTCCGTGGGTCCTAGTCCTAGCTGCTCATAGTGTGCCCATAGCACATCCCTTGTTGGCTTTTACTCTTCTTTGTCTCACTTTTCTCATTCCCTTGCATGCCCTCCTGGGTTCACCTCCCAAATAAATGACCTTGAAAGTATTTCTTTCCAGATATGTTTTAGGAGGGTTCCACACAAAGCCAGGCAAAGACCCTTGAATCAAGTTGCTCATGTCTGCTTGACAAAGAAAAAGGTCCAAGAATGTTCCTAGGAATTAGGCAAAGGTGATGAATGGCCCTTTTGGTCTTATTCTACCCTTCTTTGCCTTTATGACTCCCACTTTGTCTAGCATTACAAAAACAAAAGATTTTAAAGAGCTTCAGAGCTCCTTATGTTCTCCTACCAAATGTACTGTTCATGTAAGCATGTATTTTACAAATGGTGAATCTGGTGCTGCTTTCTTAATTAATCATTTTTGTCAATAGTCACAAGCGAACCCAGCCTTGAAATGCAGAATGAATAATAGGAAGCTGACAATGTATGAGCATACGGAGGAGATATAATGATCATTTATATCAGTAACATAGAAGCAGGAATACAGCTGCTTGGAGTCTCAGCCAGTTTAGAGGGAAAAGGGAGACTTTGCCAAAAACTCTGTATTTGTACCAATCTGGAGTAAATCTAGGGAGAATTTAAAGTGCGATAGTCATCTAGAAGGCATAATCAGATTCACAGTTTGAATTCTGGGAAAATCACATGTTGTAAGCCCTTAGTAAAGATCAAAGCCTGAGAATATAAGAAAATGAATTTAGAAAAGACAAAAATAAAATTAAACCCCTAATTCTGTGTTTATTTTTGATGTTAATGTCCTTTGAACGTATAATAAGGGTTTCTGGTTTAAGAAAGTTGAGATATAAGGACTGTGGATGAGTAAATATTCAGTGGTCCTTTTTTTAACTTCTTCTGGCATAATGTAAGCCTCAGGAACAGAAATATCCATGATGCAGGCACCTTTTTGCTGTTATATGAAAAATCAGAAAAAATACTACTTGTTTAGAGACCTGAGAAATTATTAACAGAGAGAACATTCCTGTGCCACAAAAATATTTTCAGGTAATTCAGGCAACAGAGAAAGATGTGAAATGGGACTCTGAAGTCAAAGGCCCTGTGTCATTTTCCTGCAATGATAAGAAAAGTGAAATGTTTTTGATCAAAACAGCGTGAACCAAATTAAGGTAAATTATGTAACAATTAATAAACTTGTAAAATAGGTGAAATATGCAGCAAATGTATGGTAATGTGTTTTCCCCATGATGAGTGCTAAATAGATTAATTTCACAAAATAAACATTTTTGGAGTGTCAGTACTCTGATGAGTATGTAGGTGTGAGCAAGAGGAAGTGAGAAAAACATAAAGTGCAGTTCTTTCCTTGAGGAATTTATAATTTAGTGGTTAGAAAACATATAAACAAGTTATTTTGGTACAGTATGAAAAAGACATGGGTTCTCCATACAGTTAAATGGAGAGAAATAACATCATCTGATTTATATTTTCAAGGAATTGCTCTGGCTGTCCTGTTGAGAACAGACTGAAAGGAGACAGAGAGACAATAATCCAAGCAGTAGACATCGCGGAGCTTGAAACAAGATAGTAGCAGTGGAGGTGGCAAAAGGTCTTATTTATCCATTCATTTATTCATCTATTTAATCATCCATTCATTCATTTAGACAGAAGTTCAGTCTTACTGAAAAGCTACAAGAATAATACAATATGCACTTCATCCAGGTTCTCCAAGTGTTACATTTTACTATATATGCTTTATTCTTTTCTCTCTTTCTAAATATACACATGTATATATGTTTTCCTCAAATACTTGAGAGTAAATTCTAGGCATGATATCCCTTAACCCATAAATAATTAATCGTGTAATATCTGAAAACAAAGACATGCTCTTAAACAAATTATCCAAAAAAATTATCCAAATCAGTAAATTGGCATTGACACAATTATATAATCTACAGACCTTACTCAAATTTGTCCAACTGCCCCAATAACGCCATATGACAAAAGAAAATCCAGGATCATGTGTCGCATTCAGCTGTCTCTTTAGTTTTCTATAATCTGGAAAAGTTCTTCAGTCTTTCTTTGTGTTTCATTATATTGACATTTTATGTTTGGTATTTGCTCTTGACAAAATTCAGCTAATGAAATTTTAACAGAATACCTCAGAAGTGATGATTTCTTAGGGGATTATATCAAGAGGCACATGCTGATCTTTCTCATTACTGGTGATATTAACTTTGATCCTTTAGTTATGGTAGACTCTAGTCTTTCCACTGTAGAACTGAGTATTTCATTTTGTAATTAACAAATGTCTTGTCACTTTGCGACTACTACATATCCTGTGTCTTCTAAAAATTTCACCTCCTCATTTTAACATCCATTGATAATTCTCATTTTCATCTATGATTATTACTGTGGTTATCTGTGTGATTTTCTAATTCTATCATTTCTTCTTCATTTATTAGTTGGTATTCTACTGAAAAGAAGAGCTTTCCCTTCTCTCATTTTTTATTTATATCGAAGTGGAGTAATGTATTTCTATTTTGTTCAATAAATTATGCTCCTTTATGTTTTTTTAGTGCTCAAACTGTTCCATTCTTGGCTAATGAAAGGTGGCCACAGTGTCATTTTGACACAATTCTCTAAGTACTTCCCTCACTTCTAACACGAGATGTTTCAGGCTCATTATGTATTTTCTTTGCCCTAACACTGAAATCAGCCACTTCTCTATGAAATCTTGTTTTTTTTTAGTGGATAATGTTATTAGAGATCAAAATCTGGGTTCTACATATTCTCATCACAGCAGAAGAGTCATTGCTTCTAGTCTTTCTCAATAAACAGATCTAGAAATAGTTATAAAGATGAATATATTCACAAACTTGTACACATAATTCTATATCTATCTATGCAGCTAACTAGCTATATTAAAAACCATGGATTCACACTGAGATCTCAGCTTCCAATCTAATAACAGAATTCATTCTATTTTTTCCCTTTCCTTATTTAAAAGTCTTCTCTCTGCCAGTGACAAACATAGCTCTCATTATCTACAATATATTTACTTATATGTTCAATCTTATAAGATACTAAAAGTATATATTTACTTATATGTTCAATCTTCTAATGTACTAAAAGTAGTTTCAGTATTACTAACCTAGATCTTTAAGAAAGGAAGCCTACTAATTAGCATTCAATATTTGTCTAGAGTTCTTCTTGTCTTTAGCCTGAAGGCGTATAGCCCAACTATTGCTGTGTTCAACAATTATTTGGGTTAGATCTCCCGTCTCCCTGTTAACATTATTTATTCAAATGTTATTTATTTGAAATATGTTGGGTCATTTGTTTCTGTTCGGGTTCAGTTTTAGGATTTGCCACCTTTTTTGTTTTATATCTTCATTTTTTCTGTCTGTGAAACATGAACAATTCTACTACATTAAATTCTACTTATATCTATAGTATGTCCTCCATTGCATTTTCTTTTAGTTTATTTTTTATATTTCTAGAATAAGCAGATAATTTATTTAGATATATTCTTTTATTTTGATTAGTAAAGAATATTGATATATTCTGACACACACCTATGTATATGTGTGTTATATTTTCATTTTCATTCTTTTAAAATATGTTCCTTAATTGTGTTTTGTATTTCCACATTCACTCAAGAATTGTTTAATAAAACATTTTTGTTATTTTCAGTAAAAATGACCTTTTTATCTTTCTATCATTTTAATAATTGTTTATGTTAAGGTTTTAATCATAATATTTATTATTACGAAACTTATTTCCATGACTTAATATATGATCAGATTTTATAATGGTTTCATGAATGCTTGAGAAGATATATTCACTATTATGTGATATGTAATATTATGTAATAATTACTGCATAGTATGTTATATTTGCTGTATTTTTCAATATGAAGTGGTTTTTAGGCTGTTTTTAAATTATTTTGGTGTTTAGGAAAGATTTTTTTGTTCTATGAGCTTTTTACTTATTTCTTCTTTAATTCCTTTATTTTCCTCATTTCTTTTTTAACACGCTACCATGTCATTTGTAGTTTTGATTGACATACTTTTGGTTCCAACCTATTGCCTACAAAACAATAATTTCCCTTTTCCTCTCTTCCTTTCACTTTTAGTTGCATTATTTCTACTTTGGAGAAAATAGAACACATACTATGTAACAGATATCATAAAACATTATTATTCCACCCTTAATCTTATTGTTTTAGTCTTAAATCAACAATTAAATATATTAAAATCTCATCACCAGTCTTACTGCTGAAATTTCTCACTTCAACTTTTAGTTAGATTCTGTGAGCATTTAAAACTCTTTTTTGATAGCATTGATTTTTGAATGACAATGTAGGTAATTATGAAATCCTTGGTTAAATTTTATATCCTTGAATTATTTAAAAATTCTTTTCTTCTGGTCCTTTATTTCAAATGTAGGTTTTTAGAAATCTGATGCCAATTATCTTGCCCTCGTTGCCTATCAATCTGTTTACTGGAATCTACATAATCTTTTTTATTTGTGAAATTTAGTGTTTTTACCATAATATCACTTTGAATTGATCATTAATGGTCAATTTTCTCTGTTATGCAGTATGGCCTTTCACTATGTAGATTCATAACTTCTTTTATTTCTGAAAGGTTATCTTAGATAGTCCTTTTAAAATTAATTTTCAATTGTTTTAATCATCTTTCTTTAGAGACTCCCATTATACTAAATTGGATGTCATTTGCCTATTTTCCATTTTAACCACTTCGTTTCTGACTCTTTTAATTTCTTTCCTTATATCATTTTCATTTCTTTTGTTATTTTTCTATTATTTTTAGATGAACCTTATTATGCTTCCATTTGAATCCATTCTTCTTTGGGCACATTGTAATTAGTTTTCATTGTTTATATGATTTTGTCTTTTTAAAATCTTTCTGTTATCTTTCTTTTATTAGTTTTTGAATTTATGGCTCAATTTTTTTTGTTTTTGTTTCCCTCCCCCACCCCTGCCCTAGACACATCATCTCAAAAGTGCATCATCAGTCCTACTTGGTAGAGGATAATTAACTTGGTTTGGTGTTTGTAGTTTTTGGGTTTTTTTTTTTTTTTCAATTGGTTTCAGTTGGTTGTAGAGCGGGTGTTTATCAACTGAATTGTTTATATTCTTATTTTCTAGTTTATTTTATAGTAGTTTTTAATAAATGAAGACGGTTTGTACTTCTGCATTTACATTTGCCTTGACTGGTGATTTATGGTGTTTTATGAGATTAATGGTTCAAAAATGCCCTCTTTGGTCAGTGTGAAAAAACAATTTTTTGAGTGGATTTCTTTTTCGGGGTGGTAGTGGTGAGCATATTGTGAGGAGATGGATTTTATTTTCTGTTATTTTACAAAGTTCTAAATTTCTCTCTCTTGTTTCTTTTTCCCTTCACCACACAATATCCAAAGGGGAAATCTTTCTTCCTTTTGATTTTTGTCTTGTAAACTTGACTCCTTGTATCCTATATAATTTCTCTTTTCTATAATCATTTCTCTGATTTTGCACACATAGAAAGACTTTTTCTGAAATAGTTTTAAATAAAAAGTAGGCTAAATTATAGAAGATGCCATTTAATCCCATTATTTTCAAATAATATACACAAACACATACAAATATATCAAAACCTATCAGCTAGAAGTCCTCTAGAGCTTGGAGACCTGATTAAGTCTTGCTTCAAATGTATAATTTCATCACATGAAGATGTAAAAATAAAATCCTTATCTCTAATTTGCATATTTTTTTGGTCTTCATTGTTCTCTCTGTGTCCTAGCACCATGTCTCTATTTTTTCCCCATGTCTCATCATAGAAAAAATCTATCCCTTGGATGAGTTTTTATAAGAAATTCACATAATCCAATAATTTTCTGATATTTAGTAGACTTTAAGATTTTAGCAGACTACAAATATAGCACTAGCTTCATTTTTTTTCTTTTCTTTCTTTCTTTTTTTTTTTTGTACCTCTTGATTTGTGTTACAACATCCCAAAGTCTTCTCTTTCTGATATAGAGAACAATGCAGCTCTCCTAAGTTTCTTTTCTTAATTTATCTACTCAAGTTCATTAAAGTGCTCAGCATTAAAAAAGACCTTCCATAGTTACCTTTTAAGAGTATAGTTATGGTGAAATGTAGCCTATTTTTACTTTCATAATATACTGAGTGAAAAGAAGTCTTAAAATCTATGTTGTTAATAGAAAACAATTTCTCGAGGGCAGTGAGCTAACATAAAAGTGTGAATTTTTTAAGTAGACTTCCATGAATCAGATATCTGACCTAGTATGAAGATTTACTAGATAATGTCAAAAAGCTCAAAGCAGAGAGAGGGATCTAGTATACCAAAGACAGCTCCCCAGATCCTGCTTTGTGATATTAGACACACACTTCTGGCCAATAATTCTAGGTAGATGAGATCTCTGTATGAGGATCTTGGGATAACCTCATGCAGTCATTGGGAATATTTAAATTATGAAACACCCTTATTTAATAGCTCCAACACTTGTCTAGCTAGCATTACATTTTCTAGGGAGCTGAGCTTCTTAGATTTTGGGTTCTATAGTTTATCCTTTGCTAGAACATCCTGTGAAGTGCATTTTACAGATAAATTATCTTCTTCCTAGAAAATGTCAGTAGTTCATACACTGAAATATCTAGTTAACAAGGAGATTGAATTGGGTCTCCTGCCAATATTCTTCTTCCTAGAAACACTTAGAAACACTTAGTCTTATAAAGAGAATGCTATGCCCTGAATGTTTGTGTACCCCTCCAATTCATATGTTGAAATCGTAACTTCCAAAAGTGATGGTATTATTAGAGGAGTCCTTAGGGAGATGAGTAGGTTATGATGTGCCTGTATTTTTTTTCCTATTTTTGTCTAAAATATTAGATATTGAATAGACAACTGGAGGGAAAAATAGTGTAATAGAAGAGAGAGGAAAAGCCTTGTATTTCAAATCATGGGGTTAGAATAATTCATTTACCTGGTAGCAGTGCTGGTCTATGTTCATTTGAATAGCAGACTTCATACCCAAAGATTCATTCATCTGAAGAAACAATGCATAGGCCTAGTTGCTTAGGTTATTGATGTTACCCAATTGTATCAGAGAAAGAATTTAGATTTTTATTAGAAAAAAATGTTAATAGTTTATAAATAATATATAGTTTATATATAAATATAGTTTTAGTATTTTACATATATGTGTGCATATATCTATGTGACACACACACACACATATATATTTGTGTGTGTATATAAATAGGATAAGTGATATCATTGTCATCCTTGTTGGATTTGTAAGGAACTCTGTAGTTGATCTATATATTATATATATATATTCGTAGAGGTTCCCTTATTGTAATTACAGTAAATTAGAGTTCTAGGTGTATATACTGCTCATCTATACATAAACTCCTATTATTCTGGTTTTTTTTTTTTTTGATACCTAACTCCATTTAGAATAAGGATTATGATATATTATTGGCCTGTTTTCTGAGTAAAGAATGCATTGAATTACTCCCTCAGGGTCTTGCCTTGTCTTCTCTGTGTCTTCTATTTCATGTCAACAATTTTGTGATATTTTCTAATTTCTTTACAAGAATGTAATATCAAGAAAATAATAGTAACAGTTCTTAAATATGTATAATTTTTAATTTATAAATCACTAAAAAACTCTAGAAACTGCTTTAAATACTATACAATTCTCTCAGTAATAAAATAATTTTGAGAAACACTGTAACAATATCTTAGTTTAGTTTATAAAACATCATTTACTTTGTTTTTTCCCTTGCTACCAAGCTAGTTTCTCCCAATCAATAATAGTTGCTTACTATAGCTCTCTGAAGTCACATCTACCCCTGGATAACTTGGTACAGGACTTTTAAGAAAGGAACAAACAACTCATTCATTATTCCCCACAGGTGGAATCTAAGGAGAATTTAGTAGTTTAGAGATTTTATAAAGCGAAAATATGATTGCAGCGATCTGCAAATGTCAGCCTCAGTGACTAGAAAGGAACAGTTAAGAAATGATATGGGGCTTTGTTATATTAAATGTAGTCATAATCATTTGAGCAGAAGCACATCTCCTTTTCCTTCGATATTTGGATTTTTGATCTGCATTATATGAATGATAGCCTCACCTCCTTACCCAGACTATACAAGTTAAAACTGCTAAAAACAAAACAAAACAAAACAAAACAAAAAAACACCTCATTTTATGCTTGCTGATTTGTAACAATCTCAAGTTTTGTTTCAGAAATGCCAATGCTATTTTGGATAAAATAATATATATTTACATAATTGAAAAATAGTTATTCTGATTTTAAAGATACCTTCCATTGTAGATATATTCCTATATCTGCATTATATAATTACAGCTTTCATTTTAGATATATTCTTATTCCTAGTTGATGGAAGTTTGTATTGATGATGTAAATTATGAACTTTAAAATACATGTTTATAAATAAATATTATTCATTCACATAATATCATTTTTTAAGATGTCTCAAAACCAGATTTTACTGTTGTACATTTAGTGGGCTCCATGTAGCTGCAGACCATTTGACTGCCCTTCAGCCACTGCGAATTTACTACAAGAAAGCCGGAGGCAGACTTGGGGACCCCTGAGGGTCAGAATCCTGGGAGGGCAAGAGTGGACCAACCCAGAAATAATTTTTGAAGAGAAATTATATAACATACCTCAAATTACAAGGCAAAGGAAAATAAGAAACTTTAAAAAAATTATAATCTAACTTAAGCATTTTATAGAAATATTATTTGAAAAATATATAAAAATGCTATATGTTCTGAATCAAGAAACATAGTTGATGGAAAAGAAGAATATATAAAAGTAAGATTTTATTCGTATACATTTGAGATAGAATTTTTTATTCTTGAAGGACATCAGCAAAGTGACTGTACTTCGTGTTTTTCACTTTCCAAATGATCAAAAGTTGTAACCAATTACATTACAGTATTTTATTCCTTTTAATAAGAGAGAAAAGATGGCCTTCCCTGGGGACAAAATGGCAATCTCAATTAACAAGACCGAGAGGTGAAAGAAATTCTAGTCCAATTTTTTTATTTTTAGCTTCGGTGTGCCTAAGAATTATCTGACAGGTTTTGTTTAAATGCACAGTCCTGGGCCCCAGCTTGAGAAATTCTAATTTTGTCTTGAAGATGCCAGGAATGTATATTTTAACAAATATCCCAGTAGTGCTGATGAAGGTGATTCACTAAGCACATTTTGAGAAACACTATCCTGGCCTTTTCTGTATCAGCACCAATATCTAAGTGGTTTGATGTGAGGGACTTGGGTAGAACCTGACAGTAGAGCTTTAAGTCATCACGTCTTGTCCAATGACTTAATATAATTCATATTGCTTAAGTAATCGATATTACCTATGAAATCAGAAAACATAATTTCGACTCTCATTAAATTCCATGGAAAATTAAAAAACAGTATAGGTACTCTTCTCTCTCTCTCTCTCTCTCTCTCTCTCTCTCTCTCTCTCTCTCTCTCTATTTTAAAGATACCTTCCAGTCACGCATCACTAAACGATGGGAATATGTTTAAGAAATGCACTCTTAGGCAAGTTCATCATTGTGTGAACATTATCAAGCGTACTTACACAAACCTAGAGCCTACTACGCACCTTGGCTCCGTGGTATAGCCTCTTGCTCCTAGGCTACAAACCTATATAGCACGTTACTGTTCTGAGTACTGTAGGCAATTGTAACACAATGGTAAATATTTGTGTATCTAAACATATCTATTTATAGAAAAGGTATCATGAAAGTAAAATATAAAATAGAAAAGATGGTATATCTGTATAGGGTACTTAAAGCATAAATGGAGCTTGCAGGACTGCAGGTTGCTCTGGATGAGTCAGTGACTGATGACTGAATGTGAAGGTCTAGTACATGGTAACAGGTCCTCAAATAAAGTTGTTTTGTTTAACGTCCTTTCATTATAATGTTGATGAGATTCCACAGAAACTTTTGTGTCTATCAACTAGCCTATGATAAAACTGGTTTTGTTATACGTTGTTTCACTTGAAGTCATAGAACTTACTGTAAAGCCACAGGACTTACTGTACTCTATACTACTGTAGAATTTATAAAAATTGTCCCATAACCCCCCTACACACACACACACACACACACACACACACACACACACACACACACACACTGCTTCCTTCTGATAGAGTCAGAAATAAAACACAGAAGGTGTCGTTGCTCCTCTATGAACAGAGATGTGGGTTGAATTGATTGGAAATATTGAGGAGAAACCATAATAGTGACTGTCAAGAGTGAGAGGTGGCCTGAGGATCTATAGGAATAAGAAATCAAGATGGAACATAGGAGATTGTCATGGCAATGTGGTTTGGGCTATTGCATTTTGGAGCAGTTGTCAGTTTAAGGGAATCTGTGGTATTAATTGAAAAAGAGAGCATTTAACATGGAGAGTATATAGAACTGAGGACTCAGTATTTTGACTTTGGAAATTTGTTTTTGGTTCCATTGGCCCTATTTGGTACAAAGGGCTCTCTGGCATTGAACTGATGGAAGAAATAACACTTACCATGCTTTACATTATTAAAACCCAAAAATATTGCCAAAGTACAGGGACAGACTGGTTGGACAGTACCACAGAAAGCTTTTACTAAAGTGACAGTGGCACTTAATACTTGTTAAGGTAGCTCCCATGGACCTGTGTATGGGATATCAGGTCCTCAAAAAAGAATGTACAGCCATTTACTCTGAAGACCTTCAAGCTAGATCCAAGAGGACTTAGTGCCCTCTGAATATGTGGCAGTGGAGGGACAGGCTTCTCTGTGCTGGGACAGGTCAGAGACTGACTGATTGGTATGCGACTTGTGCCCTCCAAACTGAGGTGCTGTGAGTAAAAGGGAATCTATTGCCACGCCCCGCAGATATTGTCCGCATCATAGGGAAAAAACAATATTTCCTCCTAAAATGCATATATTTCCATTTCTTACAGAAAATTAATTTCCCTTATAATCTTATGGGACCACTATCATGTAGTCAGTCTGTCGTTGACCAAAACATCATTATGTGGTGCAGGACTGTAATGTATAAAAATGTTTTATACATACATATGTTTATATATATATATATATATTTACATACACATATATACATATATGTATATAGTTTACCTCATTTTTATTAAAAGAAATTAGAATTCCAGATCTATGTATTGAATATCTAAACATAAAACCTATAGCAGTAGATACAAGAGTACCAGAGGTAGGGATAAAAGGTCTAACAGGATCCAGGTGAGATGATCAGGGTTCCAGCCTAACGAGTGAGTTTCCTAGGAAGGAACTATGGAGTTTAGCAGGAGCGTGGGAAGGGGGTACTATTATGGGCTGAAAAAAAATTTATATGTTGAAGCCCTAATCCCATGATTGTCTCTATAGGGCCTTTAAAGAGGTAATTAAGGTTAAATGGTGTCCTAATTTAGTATAACTGGTGTCTTTATAAAAAGAGGAAATTTGGAGAAAGAAGCACCAGGGATGTGTACCCACAGAAGGTCCATGTGAGGACATAGTAAGAAGTCAGCTGTTTGCCAGCCAAGGAGAGAGGACTCAGCAGAAACCAATCCTGATGGCACCTAGATCTTGACTTCTAGCTTTCAAAACTGTGAAAAAATATGTTTCTGTTGATTAAGATGCTTAGTCTGTGGTAGTTTGTTATGGCAGCCCTAGAAAACTAATACAGATTTTGATACCAAGAAAGTGGTGCTGCTGTAACCTGATACCTAAAAATTGAGATGTGACTTTGGAACTGGGTGATAGGTAGAGACTGGAAGAGTTTTGAGATGCATGTTAGAAACAGCCTCAATTGCTTTAGAGTTTATTGATAGGACTATGGATGTTAAATGTGATTCTGATGAGGCCTCACAAAAATGAGGAACATGTTTTGGGAAACTGAAGGAAAGGCGATCCTCGTTATAAGGCAGCAAAGACCTTGGCTGATTTGTGTTCTAGTGCTTTGTGAAAATTAATAAGTGATGAACTTGGATATTCAACTGAGGAAATTTCTAAGCAAAGTGTTGAGAGTACGACCTGGTTTCTCCTTGCTGCCTGTAGTAAAATGTGAGAGGAAAGAGATGAATTGAAGATGAATGAAAGAAGAAACCAGAATTCGAAGATTTAAAAAATTCTCAGCCTATCTATATTGCAAAAAAACTGAGAAAAATGTGTTCTAGAGAGAACACCAAAAGCTGGGCTGGGCAATAACTCTATAAGGAGATTATGGGTTGACTCATGGATCTAATCAGCCATCTCAGCAGAAGTTAGGAATAGAGGTGGTGTTAGACCAGTGGAAGCACTGCTAGCTTGAAATAAAGGGGAAAGAGATGGGACAAAATGAAGAAAGGCTGTGGGACTTCTGGGGTCCTACAAGATGAGACAATAAACTATCTGACTGTGAATGTGTATTATCTTCCAATAAAAAGAAAGAATGACCCTAAAGGCAGGGTTATCTTATCCTCACTTCTAAAGGGCAGGGCCACTTGCTTAAATATTACTCCGAAGCTGTCTTAATATATACAGTGTGCCTAATACTCATCTTTTCTTTATTTTGTAGGTATAATGATTTTCCACACCGCACTATGATTTGTGTATGATTTCCTCCAAAACCACACTTCCAGTTTAAGAATCATAAATTGCTTTGCTTTGCTCTTAGGAAAAATTAAAATCTCTTAATATGACCTATTCCATCTCAGATGATCTGGCCTCTACCTAACTCCCCGACCTCATCTAATATTATCTTCCTCCTTAGTCTGTCTGGCCTAGTCCAACCGATTTTCCCACAGTCCCAATACTCACCACGTACATACTCTTCAGGGCCTTTGCATATTTGTTCTCTCTACTTATAATGGTCTTCCTACCTTTCTTTGCCTAGTTAACACCTACCAATCCTTTAGATCTCAGCACTAAAATCATGTCCTTAGGGAAGCCTGACTATGAAAAATTTCACTGTTATGGTCACTCATAGAGCTGCAAATTCTTCACATAACACTGCAAACTACACAAAGACAAGGAACAAGTTTGTGCTCACATTTGTTATATTTACAGATGACACGTAAGTCCAAGTATGAACTTAATAAATATTTTTTAATAAATGCATTCATTCATAAATGAATGAATGAGTGAATGCATTTTAAATCTTAAGAGAATATTGCTTTGGGTTGTTTATTACTGTCTGCTTTAATTCTATCTAGCTTTGTTTAGTAATATTTTTTTAAACCCATATAAACATATGTATGAATGAATTGGTTAATTTTAACCCCATCTCATATTCACAATAAATCTATAAAAAAACCACACTTATTTATCAAAAATAAAGCAATTAATTTAAAAGTCATTTCCTAGAAACGGTAAGAGGCACCATCAACTCTTGGTACTCACATAAAATTTGATAGTCTGTACTGCTAAACATCGTTTCTCCCTCTTCCCACATTAGTCTCTTCTTTGTCACTAGATCATTTCTTCTCCCAAGTGATTAAACTAAATTCTTTCCCCACAAAAATTATTACGGGCTTTGAAAAAAAAAGTTTAACCTACAAAAGAGATTATAGGATGTGAGCCAAACCGTGACAGTCACTGTTAGAACACTATTACTCATTTTTACTCTAAAACATTATTGTTAAGCACTCAGAATGCAGAAGAGTGAGCCATGCCAGAAAAGGGGGTTGCTTGTTTCTCTGAGGACTAGTTATGACTATACTTTTTTTGAAACATACAATCCCAGCAGCGCTTTACCCTTTCATATTGATGACACAATGGCTTATCTTTTAATTTAGCTGTAAGAACATCCCTGGCATTTAGCATCACTTCTCCAGTGGCCTCTACCCAGAATATGCCCTTTCAAGGACAATGTGCAAGACTATTTTGCTAATGCTAGTGTTTTACATGCCAGTCTCTTAGTCAGCTCATTGTGTTTCTTTTTTTCCTCTGAAAATATTTTGTAGCAAAGGAATAATATCTCAAAAAAAAAAAAAAGGCATTTATCAAACTAAGGTAGGAAAAAGGAGACCAAGAAGAATTGCCAAGAAAAGCTTTTACTAATACTCCAATCAAGGGATCGTTGCAGAAGCATATTTTGAGAATGATGAAATGGCCAGATTTAGAGATCTCTAATACCCTTTAGAGAGTAAAGTTGTGTCAAGCTCATTTGCTTTTCTATTTGCTGTTTTTTTCCTCATCTCTTTCCTTTCAAAGTTTGTACTTTCTCTTCCCTTATGGGTACTAGCTTTCATTTTGCTTTTCTAAATGACGTATTATATCTGCTATAACATTCTAATTAGGCCTTTTCCAATCATACGTAGGATAATATAAAACCTCAAGATAGAACTTTTTTTGTACCTAAAGAGTAGAGAACCCATTATGGTGAAGTTCAGATAGATGCAGTTTTGCAGAGTCAGCAAGAATTCTGACATAGCCATGAGCGATCTGATTTGCCTTCCTGAGCCTGACAGATGATATTCCTGCAGATGATCAGCCTTAAGGGCTGATTCACGTTTCTATCACTTTCCCTGGTAATCTGCTCTCGAGCTCCAAGCAGCTGCATGTATTAGGGTTTTTATCCTATGTAATTAGATGCATTTGATAAATTTTGCCCAAGAGGCAGACTTAATTTTAACATATTTGTATTTATTTAATGAAAAATAATTTCCCTTGTTTCCTATATAATTTGTAATATGGCATATTGTTATTGGATGGAACATACTAGTATACTGTTTTCAAACATGCAAATGTGCTATGTGAGCTCTCTTTATGTCAGTTAAAACAATGATTGTTTTTATTGTGAAATTTTTATTGATGAAACTATTTGTACATGGAGTAGAGAAGCCAATTTTAAAAGCTCCTTGAAATAGAACCATTAGCATCATTCTTTACCTAGAACCTCCTATAGTCCTTCATAAGTGGTTGATAAAATACATTGAATTTACTGGTCCAACTGTGCTAGGCTGGACTAGGAGCTTGATGATAAGTGTCAGCCAGCAGGTGGCCTCTTATCATCTTTGTTGTAGTTGTGGTTTAACTCAGAGTGTGACAGAATTCTGAAGACAAGGAGACACCTTGCTCCTGGGGAACAACTAATTTATTTCCAGGTAATTCATTTCTAGTAAACTTGATTTGCCTGCATCAGCCATAGACTCCAATGTTGATTGCACTGTTGCTCACAAATGATCTGGAGTCAAGGTCTAGTCCATTTCTTTCAGACTTAGTTTTGAAGAAATTTTTTCCTCTTTGCACCCATATTTTATAATAACAAGAGTATGAATTTAATCCAGACGAGGTGTTATTTTTTTAATAGTAAACTGAAAAGTCTCTGCCAATTTTAATCATACTTTGGTTCCACTTGTATATGCTGATACCGAATCTCCACGCAAGGCTGATGTTTTTTTTTCTTATACCTCCCCTCTCTATGCTCCTTACAGCAGAGTTCCATTAAAACAAACAAAGAACCCCCCACACAGACACACATGAATATAAAATGAACCAAGAAAGGGATAAAAAGGGAAAACTTCATATCTTAGCTGATCTTCTATAATTCAAGCATGGGTAGGGATACTGCATAAAATATGGAACACAGCTATTCCATTTGAACCAGAGACTCAAATTTAGTTCTATTTTAGATAAAATTAAATTTAGTTTTAATTTATGCCAGGAGGAATTTGCAATTCATATTAAATCTTAACTAGACCATAATAAGGATATTGAAAACTAGATATTCTTTCATTATAATTAAGAACTGACCAAAATTATCTTTGATTAATGCTGCTTGAAAGCAAAGATGTGTTGTAGATGAGAATGGGTATGACTATATGTTCAGTACTTATCTCATGTCAGACCCTTTGAAGCATTAGTGGGCCTTCTAGAAGTATTATGACCTTTGTGCAGTAAAACTGCTTTTGACTCCCCCTTAACATAAGCTAGAGCATGGCAGACAAGTACAAAGCGAAAGAAAAACCTTGTCCCTGGGACACAACCAGCTTCCTTACTTCCAGATAATTTCTTCCTGAAAAAACAAAAAAAAAAACCAAAAAAACCCAAAAGACTGACTTGAGGCACCAGCCACAGACCCCAATGATGATTGCAATATTGTGCACAAATTATCAGGAGTCAAGTCCAGGCTGACGTATAATGATCACAACAGTGGAAGTAGTGAAACAGAAGCCCACAGAAGTAAATTGATCAGACCAGCTAAGAAGCAGCAAGTTTAAATGAGAACCTCAGTCTATCAATGCCAAAGCTTACGTTTTTTTCCATCATTCCACACTGTATACCTAGGTGAAGTTTAAAAATCCTTTTAAAACTTTGCATTGTGTTAATATATGTCACTAGTGATAGGGCTGTATGTTTTATTTTGTTTAAGGTGCTAAGTGGAACTCAAAGGTTAATAATTAAACAATGAAATAGCTTTTTCTACCTCCCCCTTTATTTTATTCTAAAAGCCTTTATCTCTTTATTGTTAAATACAAACTAATAGAAAATCTATAGGGAATTCTTTGTTCAAGAATTTATTTATATAATTTTCACTATCAGAAACTTTTAAAGTGTTTCATAGAGCATTATAGAGCATAAAAGAGAAAATATAAAAATAATATATTTCCTTTGCAGAACAATATATTTTTGAGGTCTAATGGACCCTATTATTAATTAATTAACTATTAACTAAACCTATAGGAATGAGAGCTGAAGAATCTAGTTACTATTTCTGTCACTTTTAGCTGGACATGACCTGTTTTGATGAACAGTCGCCTTGGACTCCTCGCAAAGAATCGATGTCTCTAAATCAGAATGCATTTGTATTCCTGTCTGTTCATATAGCTATTTATATCATTTTAGTGTAAAGAGATTGTTTTGTTGTTGCAAATTTAAGGTGATTAAAATGTTCTTTAATGGCAATAATTTTGCAGTTCTAATTATAGTGTTTGTTATCATGAAGAATTTAAAATAAATATATGGCAATTAGCAGTGTTCTATTGGGGGTGGCTGAAAATAAGTTGTCCTAATCTAAAGATATTTTTGAGATCTATAATACATGTACACTAATCCCTTTGCCCTAACAATACCACCGTATGAAATAGCTCTAGGGATTTATAAAGGTTGAAAAGATATTCACAGCAGGAGAGTGTCAGAGTATATACAGGAAACCTAAATTCTGCAGCCATTTAGCAGGATTTGCCCCCCATTAAATCACAGTAGCGTAAAATTGGATATATAAAATCACTTCATTACATTTATTTTTCAAGTGGAGTTTATACATTTTCAAAGTGGCAGGAAAAACTCCCCAAATTCCTCTTCTTGTATTCTACTATATTTTAAATCCTGTGAGAATTTCCATTTAAATATTAGTGATTTCCACTTTGATGGATAATTTAGGTATAGAACTTTAAAAACATCACTCCTATAAAATAATCCTACTGAATGAGCAGGGTTGCTCTATCCATTAGCCATCCTGCATTACTAAATGAATTACGTTTCTTAATTAACTTGGCACTTCTCAGTACATAAAGAAGCAAACAATAATGATTTAAAAAAATGTTTCTGATTTTCAAGCCTTCATTCCACTTTCTCGATTTAACATGCCAAAAATGAAACAAATGCCTATGGAAAGGTAATTATTTTTCTCCTTCTTTAACTTATTTTTAATTAACTTTTAATCTATGCTGTTACACAGGGAGCATCTCTTACTGCTAAATGTGTCTAAAATGTAGGAGATAGAGATTTAAATGATTTAGATAAACATCTGTCTAGCATAGAGGCATAAAACTTACAAAATTAAGATATGGATGGCTCAGTGCCAATTATAGCTTCCAGTGAAAGAAAGATATTGCCTTCATTTTTAAAAATCTTTTGCTTACAAACAAACCAACTTAATAAATGCCTTCTAACCAAACATACTTATTTCAAAGCATGTTTTTTGGTTTATCCTACATAAAATTCTAAAAATTTTTGAATGAGAAATTGCAGAAAAACAACTATGCAATTATTTATGAAAGACATGCTTTAATAGAGAAAAATCAATAAATTGAAAAGTTTCCATATGAAGTGAAGCACTATTGTTTAGTTGGAGTGGATTCTGTCAACAGTAATTTAAAATAATCAGTTCAATGATACGATTCCTAGTTGGTGTTTAGATAATTATGATACTTATGTCTAGTAATTTTCATTTATTAAATAGATCACAGAGTGGCAAGTAAAGACAAGAAGCTTTGACTCTTAACACCTTCTCTATTCTTAACACCTTCTCTCTATGTGTGTAATTTGTCTTCTAATAACTGAAAAACATGACAATAAACTCCTTATGTACAAAGTGGAAACCATCCTACATTCTTTATGCATGCCCAATTAACCAAAATGTTTGTATGATTTTGCACAAGATACAATGGAAACACATGCATGTACATGTACACACACACACACACACACGCACACACACACGTAATTACAAGCATTTATCTGTCTTTCATTTCCAAATATCATTGAAGTAAAGGAAGAAAAATAAACAAACAAAAAAAAGAATATATTACAGAGATATAAATACTGAGAATAGTAAATGGGGACATCACAGAGCAGAGATTTCTATGAAATTCTGAAACCAAAAGGTGGATAGGTCCTATTAAGTAAATAACCCAAGTTAAGAGAACCCCGGGAGATTGTTACAGTGATGTTGGGACATATAATGAGTTCTTGTCTGGTTATTGGTTGTGAGGCTCTCAGTCTTTTCCTCTCAGTAGTCTTTATGTGTTGTTCTACTGTCTTCTTGCTTCCAGTAGCATATGTAAAATCTGTCGACAGTATAATTTTCTTACCTTTTAAAATACCTTACTCTTTATGTAGATTTATTCTTGGTATGTCACCAAGATTTTTTTTTTTTGATTTATCCCAACCTTGGGCTTCTGAAGGATAACTCTTTTTTCAGTTTATGAATTATTCTATTATTTGTTTAATTATTATTTTGCCTCTATTTGTTACTTTTTCTGAAACACTTATTATTGGTATCTTATGTCTCTGGGATCTGTCTCCAGTTTATTTTTTTATTATTCCCTTGTGATTCTCATATTCTTGTATTTTCCTCTCTGGTTTAGCTTATTTCTTCCACTTGATCTTATCATTACAAATATAGTTTGGAACTACATCTGACCTTTGACTTTATACACTTTATGAGTTCTACTTTTGGAAAATATCTCTGATAGAATTTAGACTTACTCGCCATTCCTCAGATTGCTAAGATCCTTTAAGTATTTTTTTCTTTACCTGTGTTTTATTTCCTGTATGTGCCCTTGGTCTTCATACGAATAGGAATATTGTGGGTTTTGAGCTATGAAAAACTTTCAGTGGGGATGGTGGAATAAAATGGAAGACACAATTGTTCTTGCTCTTAGAGTCAAGCTGCATTATCTGTCAAATAGATTGTTTTCTCTTAAAGCATGGACCTACAAGCTTCCTTAATTATTATTTTGCCTAGATGTAAGTAAGGGTCCTCTGTCAGCCACAGGAACTTGGGGGCAATGCTGCCCACTAATGCAGGCGTGTGCTGAGTGACTGGGTTCCTTCCACATCTAAGACAGTGACTGGGATCAGGCAGACCTTCAAAAGACCACACATGGCCAGTGTACCACCTCATCGAGGGAACTTGTAGGCTTTTTTCTCCCACCTCACTCCCAGAATATCAGATGCATCCTGTAAGATCTACCAGCTTATATGCTCTAGCTTCTCAATCACTCCAGTCAGGAGGGATAAGGAGCCAGGGATGAGAGCTTTGGTTTCCATTTTTTATTTTGAAAAATGAGGCAAACATATTGTTAAATGTGAAAAATGTTATCATATACCTTTAAAGCCCAGGAAAATAAACTAATTTTTTTTGAAAGTAATAAGAGAATTCAATAAGATGACAAAAGATAAAATGGAATCATAAACTCTACTTAATCTAAATAAATAACAAAAGGGAGGAAAAACTGAACAAAGTATAGATAGGGATAAATAGAAAACAAATAGCAAGTTAATAGGCAGAGGATAACCATGTCAATAATCACATTTCATGAAGTAGTCTAAATATCCCAATTAAAAGGCAAAGATTATCAGATTTGATAGATATCAAGACCCAACTATATACAGTTTTCATAAAACTCAATTTAAATATAAAAACATAAATCAGTTAAAAGTAAAAGACTGAAAAAATATCATTTGAAGACAAACTTAAAGAAAGCTGGAATCGCTATGTTAATATCAAAGTAGATTTCATAGCAAAAAAACACTAAGAATAAATAAAATTATTTAATAACGATAGATTAAGATGACATAATAATCCCAAATATGTATATACCTAATAACAAACTTTAAAAATCAGAGAGCAAAAACTGATAGAAATAGACAAATTCACAAATATAGTCAGAGATTTTAATATCTTTTTCAAATTGATAAAACAGAGAATCAGCAAGATTATAGTAGACTTTAAAAATATTATCCATCAAGTTGACTGAATTCATATTTATAGAACATTCTATCAAAAAATAGCAGAACACACATTTTTTTTCAAATGCATATGGAATATTTACAAAAAAAGATTGTATTGTTGGCCATGAATCAAATCTCAATAACTTCAAATGGATTCAATTCATACCAGGTACATTCTCTGACCACACTGTAATTGAATTAGAAATCAATGACAAAAAGATCTTTTTTTGAAAAGTTTGGCGATTTCTTGAGAATATAAACATTCACCCACCATGTTATCCAGCTATTTCATTCTTATGTTTAATCTAAGTGAAAAAAAAAAAACTTATTTCTATACAAAGACTAACATTAAATATATATAAAAGCCTTATTATAATAGCCAAAACTAGAAACAACTCAAATGTCCATCATCAATTAAATAGGTAAATGAGGCGTATCTATATAATAGAATACTATTCAGCAACAGAAATATTTTAAATTAAAAAATAATGAATAATCAGTATACACGACATGAATCTCAAATAATTTTCCTGAATAAAAGAAGTAATATACAAAAAGAGTGCTTTCTATTTTTATAAAACTCTGGGAAATGTAAACTAATCTATAGTGACACAGAACAGATTAATGGTCTCCTAGGAGATGCTGGGAGAGAGGAGGAACAAGAGAGAGAGACTACGAAGAGGTATCTAGAAAACTTTGTGTGTTATAGACACATTTCTTATCTTGAATGTGATGACAATTTCAAAGGTATATTCATTGTCAGAGCTTCAATTTTTACCCTTTAAATATGTCCATTTTTTATTAATTATACCTCTATGAACCTAGTAAATGGCAAAAAAACATCAACAGGAATGTTTAAAATAATGAACATATGAATATATTATAAACAGCAAAGAAATGATAAAAAAGATCAATTAGAGCTTTTATTTTGCTTACACATGCCCAAGATTTAAGTTAGATAATACTCAGTGCCTATTCCCAAGTGGGTTAAGAAACTGGCTTTCGTATTCACCATTGTTTGTAGTATAAATTGATACAATACTTGGCAAAACTTATGAAAATTTATATAGACGCATTTTTGATCCAGCAGCTTCATTTGCCAAGGACCTCCACACTAGCACTGTTGGTAAATGCAAAGAAGTGGAAACATTAAAATCATTCATTAGTGGGAAAATGAAAAACTAAGGATGGTGTATCCATGTAGTTCGCTTCTCTCACCTTTTTCTTGCCTAAAATACATCTAATGTAACTTTTGGAACTCACTCTTCATCATTGCAAAATCTATTATATCTTTATTATTTGAAGGTTCATTTTAGCTTCTCACTTTTTAAAAAAAAAATTATTATTAGTTTCAAGTAAACAACACATGGGTTAGACATTTATACAGTTCATAAAACAATCCCCCTAATTGCTCTTTCTCTCCTCTGGCTCTCCACCTAGCCATTACATTAATGCTAACTGCATTCCCTATAGCTTCTTACTTTTAATAAATCCAGAAAGACCCTGAAATTAATAGGCTTTTTAAACTTAAGATCCAAAACCAAACTCCGGTCTTCACTACCATTGCCCCAAAGCTCATTTTCCCACCACACTGCCCATACCAGTTGATGGCAACACCATCCTTCCATTTAGTTGGCCAGACTTAAAACCTTGGATTCGTTTTTTACCCCTATCTTTCTTTCCAGTTCTACGTTCACTTCGTCACAAAATACTCTTGGCACCACCTCTCTTACTGTAAAGCTTCTGTTCTTCTTGCTTTCTTTTTAACATGGTCAGCGGACAAATTCTTGCAAAATATAGGCCTAATCCATCATTCCTCTGTCCAATCTCAGCAGGGGCTCTTTATTTTTTTAAATAAAGCCAGTGTCTTTCCAGTGGCCTACATAATTTGTTCCTCCCCTTTCTCTCTGACCAGCTGTCCTACCATTCTTCTAATTCAGCAGTGTCCAATAGTATTTTAATATGAGTCATATGCAATTGCAAAGTTTTTAGTAGCACATTTTTACAAACTCAAAAGCTGGTGAAATAATAGCATACTATATTTAATCTAGTACATATATTATCATTTTAACAAATAATCAATATAAATATTTTAATGAGACATTTTTCAGTATTTTACAGCACCTCTCAAATCAGATTAGCTCAATAGCCAACTGTAATTAGTGGGCATCATATTGGACAATACAGTTCTAGATCATTTCTCGTCAGCCACACTGGTGTCCTTGATATTCTTAGAACATTCTAGTCATACTTTTACCTCCTAGCCTTTGCAACAATTTTTTTCCTTTTCCTTGAACACCTTCTTATTGATATGTACATGGCTTGTTTTTTCACCTCTTTCGAATCTTTTTTCAAATGTCTCCATCTCAGCGAGGCATTGCCAGACCACTCCACTCTAAGATACCTCCTATGTCACAGAACTCTTTCATTTTCTATTCATCTTACCTACTCTAGTTTAAAATATTATTTATCACCTTTTAATAATAATATGTAAATTACTTATCATGTGTATTATCTGTATCTCACCCTAATAGATTCTTCTCCTGATATTTTGGACACTTTTTTTCTTATGTATTCCCAGCTTTTCAAATATTGCCTAATATATAGTAGTTGCTCAATAAATACTTGTTAAATTAATGAAAGGAATAAAGACAGTGTTATACTATATAGTCATTTAACAATGTGGGATCATGTGTATTGACATTCAGGCTATTCATACTCTTTGGTAAAGGAAAATAAAAACATTAAAAAATTGTATAAAGTATATATTTTATCATTTCAAAATATACATCTATAGATATAAATGTAGCTGTGTTTAAGATGGCATATCATATAACAGGCTAAGTTTAAAGACTAGTAATAGCTATAAAATATATGAGCACCTATTATTTTCCTGTGAAAATTAACCCAGAGTGCTAAAATCCATTTCTTAGAAGTCACCCGTTAGCATTTAAGAATAAAAGGAATTAAAGTTCACTTGGCTGCAATCAGATAGGAACAGTTGATAATGAGAAAGCTGCAAAGTGCCAGAATATTCCACAGTATGCCAATCTGAGGTGTCAATACATAAAGATATATTTTTGATATATATAGCTCTACTGATGATTATATAGATGATTATATAGCTCTACTGACTTTTTTTTAAAAAAATAGATTACCTCAGTTTATATAAATGATAGAAAAATATTTATTTCCTCTGGTAATTTTAATGCATCTCAAAATACCTGAGGGCCTAGTTAATACATGAAACACTCTCTGAAGTCAAAATATAATGAGTTGCTCATTATTCTCCATTAAATTAGGAGATTTGTCTTAGCCTTTGAGATATCACTCTGGTCTAGTCAAGCAAACTGATTATAAATACTTTACTTTTCTTTGACCCACTCCTCCTTCCAAACCTTGTCAACCAGTTTCAAAATACCATATTGCATTGGATTCCATGTACATAATGATTCTCAGATGCATCTCATCTTTTCTTCTTTCTACCACATCACTAGTGCAGATCATCATCTGTTGCTAGAACTAATGAAAACATCTTCAAAATATTCTCCTTCCATTAGAAATCCACCTTACTGATCTTCCATTCCCATTGTCACCAGATTTATTTTCCGAGAACTATGATCTCTTCTTAAATCTTGGTAATTTCTTGTCACCTACATAACTTAGGTCTGAAGCTTCCTCATGAAATTAAAGAATTCCAGCATCTTGCCCCAGCCACCTTTCCTGGCTCACCTTCTCACAACCCTCTGATACACCTGAATTACAGTCATAAAGAACATTTTATGACTGCCCCAAGTTACCAAGCACCATTTCACACTAAACCTTGTTTCTAAAATGTCATAGTCCTTCAGCAACAAAATCCTCCTCAAGCCTCAGAAAGAAAAAAAAAATCTCATCTTTTTCATGATGTTTACCTTGGTGTCCCCCAATCATTCTCATCAAATTGTATTTATACCTCCATTTGCTGCGTATCCACTCCCCATCTTTATTATAGTTATCATGATTTATTTCCCTATTGAGCTTGAACCCTTTGTAGACAAGTACAATGGGTTATCTAAATTGTTCTCCTTCAGCGCTATGATAGGGCAATATTTACAGGAAAAAAAATCCAATAGAATAAATATAGGTTGTTTACTGAAATATCAAATAAACTTAAATGCTACAATAAAATATTTTTAAAATATATAGAATCAAGATAGAGGAGAAAACATAATCTCTATATTATAGAAAATGGAACATGATAAAACCTGTATTGATCACTGGGTAAATTTAGATGAATGTCTTATTGGACATGAGAAATAGAAAAACCGAAAGGAAAATAAATCAAAATTACCATTTAATTTCAAGTTTTCACAGAAAAATTATTTTCAGGTACTAGATTTGTCTGCATTGGGAAGGAGTGACTTTGCAATTTCCAGAACTGTCATCCTTTGTTACACTGTTGTCTTTCACCTACTATGCTCTCTGGGGGTTTTCAGCGGCTCACAAACCAGGAGCTCTGGACACAATGGCACTGGAGTCTTGCAGCACAGGAAGGCTTGGTAATCAATTCTCCACTTTCCAGGTGGTGCTATTTGGCTCCATTCACAATAACTTTTCACTGTTCTATGTGAAGAAAGCCTCCAGATAGTACAGAGAGAGGGAGAGCAATAAGACTAGTGATTACACATCAATCACTTTTATTGCTGCCAGAGCCGGTAGCAGGACAGAGATGATAGACAAAGCAATGGTTTTGTTCAATAATTGAGTTGTTTCTTAGGGGAGAAAAGGAAGTCTTTTTAATATTCCACTCTTTTAGAAAGTATGTATATTTTTTCAAACTTCGGGTGGCACATAATAGAAATTGTTTTAATAGTGGTTCTTATGAAGAATAGCGAATGCCATAAGGCAGATTTGATGAGATTTGGGGGAGTATCAGCTCTCCTGCAGGTAGACGGCCAAAATATCAGTGACATCTATACACAGGAAAAAGAAAAGGTGCACATTTCCTAGATCAGGAGTGATTCAGGTAAGGTACTACTATCGAGTAAATGTAGAATATGCGTTCAAAACTGGGCAAATATAAGGAAAAAAGAATTTTATGCACATAGATATGTGTGTATATCTCTTCCTGAAAAAAATAACTAAAATTATGACAGTGCTATCATAATGATAAGTCAAATATCTGTGTAGGTTTGAATACATGAGAATCTCTTCAAGATGGACTTTGCCAGGACTTTGTTGAAATAACTTTTAATATTATCACATGTTTTAAAATGATGCCATTTTTTTGTTTATGTTTCTTTTTTGGAGCCCTTACTTTCTTCCTCATTCTCTTACATCATTACCACCAAATGTAACACTGCATTAGCTATAAATGGGGCGAAGAGACAGTATAAAACATTCTTTAGTAATTAGAAAGAGAATTTACTTGGAGAAGAAGATATAAAACTATAAAAATAATGTGTACCTTTGTAAATAGAATTCTGATTAGAGTTTAACTCTCAACTTTTTGTTTTGTTTTCTGGAAAGTGATGAGAGAATATTCAATATGTATAGAAGCCATGGATTGTAACAGAAAATGTCTTATGATACAACATCGAAACACAGAATTTATTCCCACAACCATCACTGGCTTCTATGACACTAGAGCTAGTCACTCAATTTCCAGAGTCTTCCAATCATATTATTAAAAACATGACACAGACTCCTAACAAGAGATCATGAAAATATTGGGATGACAAACAACATGTGACTGTATTTTCGTTGCTCAATATGCCATTTTTGTTATTTTCCTGAAAAGATCCACTCCCTAAAGGAAATTACAGAAAATAAGCAATATTGGTGTGCACTGTGCCGTTAGATGTTTTCACACAAACATCATGCTGAACCCAGAAAAAAAAGGTATATTTTAACTGGATGTAGAGCCTTTATTTGTTCTAATAAAACCCTAATTTGACCAAGTTCTGTCAGTAACCATGGTTTCTACATAGTACTCATGGCAGTGGCTGTGGTTTTTATTTCCTAATAAGACTCACTATGGTACAAGGTCTGACTCAGAGCTTTTTCTAAGTATACAAAAGGGATAAATAAAAATGTAAAAGAAAAATTGCTAAACTATCCCTTGATAACTAAATGGTTGATCATAAATTGGAGTGTCTATGCAAATGAAGTAAATAATTAAAACCTCCAAGAACAGCATGGACTAGGTGGTTGATGACTGGCAATTATAAAAGCTGAATTTTTAATATGCATACATCTAAAGAGCCAGTAAAAATTAGCTCCTAGACTAATGGACTTGCCTTTCTTCCGAGGCAGAATTTTAATGAGAGCATTATTTATAACAGAGCCCAAGAACCAGGGTATTCTTGCTTAGTCTCATTTTTTTGCTCCTTGACACCTTATCCATTAAACTATGAACTTCTTTACAGAAGAATAATACTTTATGCACCAGGAAGTAAAGGTCAAAATGACGTCGGAAATTAGTCACACTATATATACTCTAAAGATGTGCCACTTAGAAGAAAGGTAATTATAAAGCCTATGTTTTTAAATACAAAAGTATTGTGTGTTTTAATGTATATTTTACATTGTTTAAATTGCATTCCATATAGCTTTGCTTTGATGTTACGTAAATTGTTACTCTTCCACAAACTTTCTGTGTGATGTAATTGTTTCCTCTGGAAGGTATAGTTTAAAATCTTTGATACTGGTATACTATTTAGCTGTTGATTTAAGAAAATAGAAAGGGTTGCATTTTTCCTTCAATACAACATTTTGTTTTTGAAAGTCTGTGTTATAAGCATCACAGAATCCTTCAGTGCTCTTCTCAAGGTTAGATTATCACCTTCTAGTCCTAAGATTTCAATAAGAGCTATCTCTGATCTTGCTTTCATGACCCTTTCCCATGCAGTTGTGACTAAGCAAAGAATGTCTGGCAGACGGCATCTCAAGAGATTTTATTGGCTATGTGACATCCCCCATAAACTATGAGTCAGGTAAAACCTTAATCCAAAAATGAGTCAGAACAGTGGTTTACTCGGAGCAGCTTTAAACGGAAATTCACCAGTCCTCTTTCAATTCCATCCCTTCATGCTCACTCCAGCACCAACCTGAAATCATATGACCAAAGGACAGAGGTAGAGGAAGCGTTATCAGGGGAAACATGATAAATGGACTCTCATTTGTCTGGTGTGTCCCCTTCTTCTAAGCAATTTATTGTTTCTGGTCTTGTCTTTAGATCTTTGATCCGTTTTGAGTTAATTCTGGTTTATAGTGACAGCAGTCTAGTTTTATCCTTTTGCGTATGGCTTTCCAGTTTTCCCAGTACCATTTATTGAAGAGGCTTTCTTTTCTCCATTGTATGTTTTTGCCTCCTTTGTCAAAAATTATTTGTGTATATATATGTGGGTTTAATTCTGGGCTCTCGATTCTGTTCCATTCGTCTGTGTGTCGATCAATGTGATACACCACATAAACGAAATAAAGGATTAAAATTATATGATCAAATCAATAGATGCAGGAAAAAGCATTTGACAAGATACAGCATCCATTTATGATTAAAACACTTAACAAAATGGGTATAAAAGGAATGTACCTCAGCATAATAAAGGCCATATACAACAAACCCTCAGCTAATATCATACTTAATGGTGAAAAATTGAAAGCTTTTTCTCTAAGATCAGGAACATGACAAGGATGCACGCTCTCACCACTCTTATTCAATATAACTAGTACTGAAAGTCCTAGCTAGAGCAATCAAGCAAGAGAAAGAAATAAAAGGCATCTAAATTGAGAATGAAGAAGTCAAATTTTCACTTTTTGCAGATGACTTGTTTCTTTATATAGAAAACTCTAAAGACTCCATCAAAAAACTATAGAAATAATAAACAAATACAGTAAAGTTGCAGGATACAAAATTAATTTGCATATTCTTGATGCATAGATGGTTTACTCTTCTGTATGATCAAGTATGTCCATATTTTCCTTAATGTTTTCTTTCATATTTTTATGTTTAGAAAAGCTATTCCAACTCTGATTTCAGATTAACTATTTACTTATATTGTTCTGTAGTTTTGATTTGTTGTTTTTTACAATAAATGTAATTTATTTGGTATACCATATGGGATAGAGTTTTGTTTCTTTTCTGCCAAATAATTAACCAGTTGTCAAAGGCTATTCACCAAATAAATTTATTTCTCTACTGCTTTGACAGTAATCTATAATATAATATATTTACATATTACAAATATATCCTATTTCTAACCTAGCAAAAAAACTAAATACACTATATATAAATATCTTACTAGGCTTCTTAGTCTGTTCAAGTGATTTATTTATTTTTACTCCAATATTAGGAAATGTTCCACTATTTTCAGAATATAGTAACATTTATCAGATAATAAGTATTCAGTGTTTTCAATTGTCTTTTTAGCATCAATTGAGTTGACAATATAATTCCTCTTTTTTAATGAATCAATATAATGTGATTTAATAATAGGGTTTCTAATATTTAACAATTCTTGATTTTCTAAAACAAATCCTACTTGGTTATAGTTTTATTATATTGACAAATTACTTATATTCTTTGGATTTCTGTATATATGGTATAATTGAGAATGTTCTATAATTTTCTTTTTGATCTGTCATCACAAGGGTTTTACAAGCTTTTTTTCTTCTTGATTCATGAAATGAATTGGAAAATATAGTAGAAAAAGTTCTAAGAATATGGCTGAGTCGATAAAGACATTCTGTACTTCCCTTTCATCTGCCCTGCTCAGACTTTACAGAAATAACTAAAGAATTATAAAGATAGAGAAAAACTAAAAACTTGCAGAAGTACTGGAAGCTAGGAAAGGAGTCTATCCATATAGCAGATAATACTGAGTAATTTCTGCTGTATGTGGTGCATATGAGAACAAACGAAAGAATTTCATGACAGGTAACTCCCAACTCCATGTCCGAAGAGAGTAGTGGGAGATTTTAAGAAGAAAGTAAAGAAAATCTAGATAGATCTCTAATAAAACTTTCTCATTTGAATGTTTGAAATTTGAAAGCAGGTCCAGGGCTGCAGAAAGATATTTGAAATTTGTCCCTCTACTGCAATAGTGTGGCTATGCCTAGCACATTAAATAGGAGTGTGGCCATATTAGATCAAGACATGCAGACAGCTGAACTTGTCCCAGATGTGGCATTAAAAGCCATAAAGAGTAAAACAATACAGTAAATTATATAAGGGATTTGGAGGACAAGCATGAGATGATCATCCAGAATGCAGAGGTAAAATGAATTGTGATGAGGAAAACTAGTTGCATAGATAGCTAACCACGGAAAGCTAAGATACTGATTTTTCTACAGTGACTCAATGTGAACTCCAACAGGAAGTTGGAAGTTGTTAACAAATGTCTACGTGTTTACTGCACTTATCACACAGGAGATACAACTGTCAGTCATTCCTACATCCCTTTAATTGCCATAATGAATAGCTAAAATTCTCTAAGAATTTTTTTTTTGGAAGTGAATGGCACCTTGCCCTCATTTACAGTTCCTCTTTATTATATTTATGCCTTTGGTCATTGCATTCAGGATCTAAGATAAAGAACACAATTACTGCCTTTGCTCATCATTTCCTTTTATTTATTCCTTATTTTTTAAGGCAAAAACACTGTCATTTAGTTAAAATTCAACTCATTGGCTCAATGAGAAATTATAACTAATTAATATTAAAATCCTTTAGGTTAGGTTTTAAAAGTTAGTGAGACTTTTTTTCCCCTTTGGTTTATCCTAAATATGTGCAAAAAAAAAATATTTTGAGGAACAATTTCTTAATCACAAAAGTCACAAATTGAGTTTTTAGAAAAGTAGTATATACAAGAAGCTACTTTTTATCCCTGCTGTGATTTTCTAAACATAAATACATGACCTTTAACTTTTCCATTTTTCTGGTATCACACCTCTTTAAAATGGCAAGTATAAAGTTTGCACCTTTTATATGAGAGAAGTAAATTTCCCTTGAAATACTCTGACTGAAAGATACATTATAGCAAAGTGAAGAAGAGCAAAAGTTTTATATAAAAACAAAATAGAAGTATCCAATGAAGGATATGAGGAACGTTATTACTATTTCTGATCTGTCTTTCTAATGCTCAAAATATTGTTCCATTGTTTCAAAGTCTCAAATTTTATTAAAGAAAACGCTGGAAGATAGTTCTTGTTAAACATATCCTCCACCTACAATAGTCCTATTTCCCTCGCATACATATCTGCCTCAGAATATTGTCAGGATTTTTTCCTTCAGTTACATACCATTTAAGACTGATATTAAAGGGTGATACTGGACTAGGGAATCTGTTTAGTGAAATGTGCTATCGAATAAAATTGCCTTAAATTTAATAACATATATAATTGAAGATAGAAATGTAGGCGTTTGATAGAAATTTAGGTGACTGAAACGAAGGTATTTGAAGATAGACATTTTAAGGTATTTAAAAATGTCATCCAAGGTGATTTCATAAAAATTGTCATTCTCAGAAAAAGTAGAAGAAATATATTTTAAATAGGCTAGGAATTTTTTTAATTTTTAAAAATTCAAACCATGCATTTCATCAGTAAGGTGGGGGTGCCATTTTTTATAATAACAGAATTTGGATTTAGTTCTTGTAGCAATTAATATATACATTTCTAATATAGTCATAATGCATGCAACCACTCAGCATGCATGTAAATATGAACCGACTCAAAAATATTAGGCAATTCTTACTTTTTATTATAACGTTAAAAATAACTATTGGTCCTTTATTCATTTTTAAAAAGTTGCTGAATATAAGATTAATATGCAAAAATAAATAGTAGTCCTATATACTTGAAACAAATTATAAAATTAATGTAAGCTATCATTTAAAGTAGCATTAAAATAAACTCAAGTACCTACCACCTAAGTTAATGAAGGATGTGGAAGTCATACACTGAAAACTACAATATATTGGAAGAAATTTTAAAAGACCTAACTATAGACAGTAATATGCCATGTATTTGCATTGGAAGAACTCAATGTCATAAAGATGTCAGTTCTTCCCAAATTGATTTGTAAATTCAGTGCAGTAGCGATAAAAGAATTCTACTAATTTCTCCTATGAAAAGACAAGCTGATTCTAAAATTCATATGGGAATTCAAAGGGTCAAAAGGCATAAACTTTCAATTAAATTATAGATAAGTTCTGGGGATCGAATGTACAGCATGGTGGCTATAGTTCAGTTACAGTATGTTGTATACTTTAAATTTGCTAAAAGAGTAGATCTTAGTTATCACCAAAAAATAAATAAACAACTGTGAACTGATGTATGTGCTAATTAACTTGATTGTGATAATTATTTCACAATATATATGTGTATCAAATCATCACTTTGTATACTTTAAATATAGAGTTTTATTTGTTGATTATATCTCAATAAAGCTGAGAAAATAAGTGACACTAAAATACAATTGAAGAAAGAATGTTTTTATAAGTGATGCAGGACCAACTTTATATCCATATAGGAAATAATAAATTATTACTCCATACTTATACAATACACAAAAATACATTCCAGACAATCATAGACCTAAAATGAAATGTAAGTTAATCAGTTTTCTAGAAGATTAAGATAAGGATACGCTAATCATTTTTGACCTTTAGGTAGGTGAGGATTTTTTCCACAGGCCACAAAGTATATTACTACTAAAAAAAAAAAAAGGGATAAATTGGATATTATAAGAATCAAGACACTCTGTTCATTTACAACACCACTATGAAGAAAAGACAACCAAAGTGGGAGAAAATATCTGAAAATAAATAACTAGCATACAGAAAAATAAAAAGTACTTCTTTAAACCATAAGAAAAAGATAATTTCCAATTTAAAAAAACGCAGAGATTTAAAGAGGACATTTACAGAAGAGGATATTCAAAGGGCTATGTTAAAAGGTATTCAATATCATTAGTTATTAGGAAATACAAATTAAGAACTCAATGAGATGCTCACCACTAAATAACCACTACAATGTCTAAAACTAAAAAGATAGAAAATATCAACTATTGGCAAGGAGATAGAGTAAGTGGAAAGAAGAATATTCATATAGAATTATTGGTAATAGCCATTACCTAAAATAATTTCAAATGTCCTTCAATAGTAGAATCTATAAATAAATACATTGGGATACCATAAAACAATGAAAAATAATAAAATATTGCTATACCAACAGAGTTGAATTTTATAAGCATAAATTTAAACAGAAAAGTACATAAATAGTAATTTCACTTACATAAAATTTAAGGACAGAAAAAAAGTAATCTGTATTGATAAAAATCAAAATAGTGGTTACATTGTGGGGAGATAGTGATTGGGAGGGGTATGAGGAAGGCTTCTTGGTGCCAGTAATGATCTATAAGTTCATCTAGGTATTTTCATTTAGCATAAACTCGTCAATTTAAACACACGATTTTAGCATTTTGATGTATGTATGTTATATACTTCAATAAAAATATTTTCTTACAAAATAAAATAAAAATACTCTGTGGGCAGAAAGAAACTGCACACCCTCAGCAGAAAAAATAAAACATACATCCTAAGACAAACAAAATTCAAATGCAGCCTACTCATTAAATTCAAGGCAAGAAAATACAAACATGATGATAACTAAGTGAAACTGATTTATTTTTATCTCAATATATATCATCATAGCTCTTTATGTCTTTATGTGTTGTGCTTAAGGAAAAATGCATTCTGATGTCTGTAGTAAGAAAGAACACATTATAAATTCAAGAGTGTGCTTGAGTTTAAACTTTTCAAAAGTAATTGTCAATTTTCTTAAGTAAAGATTTGTGCCTTGATTACAACTGATTAGTAAAAAAATTTTTTTCTGTCATATTCCCTTATATGGAATCAAAAACATTAAAATAAGTATATGTCTATATTTGAGTGTATTTTGATATATTTAAATATGTATTTTATATAGGAGAGTCTATACTTAAATACAGAGTCACACAAAAACATATATATTTAGTCTTAAATGAATAGAAAAAATTGGTATGGATAATCAGAATCATTTTAATTTCTCTTTGAATTCAGAATGCCTTACATAATTCTTAAGGCATATTTATTTTCTTGATTAGATAACGAGTTTGTTTAGCTCGTTATTAAAATTAGTCTGCACTACTTGAAGACACACACCTGATCTTGAAGAATTATATCTACACTATATTGGTTAACAGAAAGAAGCTATCTGGGGATTAAGTATTTTACACCAATATTCATCCAAAAATATCAGCAACATACTGATAAATGGGAATTAGCTGTAAATTAAAATCAATCACTAAAATAAGGACATGCTTGAAGTTAAATGCAATTAAGAAATTGGCTTAAAGTGAAAATTAGTATATCTCAATTAATTTTAATCCTTCTTAGTTCTATTCTTCTGTGTGTGTGTATATATTTGTGTGTGCATGTGTGTTTTGAGAAAGTATGCTGTAGTAAAAAAAAAATCACAAGCTTCAGATTCTGACAGACAAGTGTTCAGATACTGAATCTATTACTTTTAAGATGTGTTAGCAAGTTGCTAGGCCTCCTCCAGTTTTTGTAATAGCATATGCCATGGACTAAGATTGTGGGAATTTAACTACAATGGCATATAAGTTAATAGTTTGCTTTTGGTGGGGCAAACTTAATAAGTAAGCTGGAATCAGATCATGAATTAGAGAAGTTTGTGCTGGAAGATGATGAATTCATTTTGTGATACAGTCAGTTTATGGTACCATCTAATGGTACCATGATCAATAGCATGTTGAATTTAGAGAGATCTAGACTCGAAAGATAAGTCATAGAGTTATCATACCTTTGTGGCAAAGGAAGTGATAAGCGTGAGCCAAGGTCCCTAAGATGAGTCTGTTTTTGAGAAAAGAGGAGAGCCTAGACTCTAACCTTTAAGGGACACCAGGAAGATATTTCTTTGGGGGCTTATAACCTTGTGGTATGAATATTCCATCCATATCATTTGATTCCACATACAAATAAATAGAAACAAATTTGAATGAGTAGAGAAAAATTACTAAATAAATATAAGAGGTCACAGAAGTCTCTGGATACCTAAAGGCAAGAATGAACTGTACTTCGTAAGGGACTGGAACCAAGGATAAGAAGGCTTCAGGCATCCTGCGAGTCCGCGCTCCCATGCCTCTGCTTAATGTCTCCTTCATTCTACATACAGGCTTTATTTGTTCCTCTGAACACGTGTTGAAAAAAGTTTACACCAAAGATTCTTTCACCCATCCAAAAGGCCAACTCAACACGAAAGCAGAATTTACATCGTTATTCTGAGTTTTAGAAAAGGATATTATTTTAGATATAAATCTTATGCAGTTTCACTAATTGCCCAGCAGTAACAGCCAACTGCACTACTGTGCCAGAGTGATTTAATCGCTTACCTGGGGAGAGCTGAACTCTCCCCTCTTCTTGGCTTCCCCATGCAGGCGGTCTGGCCAGCTTCATGCCAAGAATACTGGCTCCGCTGACCACTTTCATACTTCAATGAAAAACCACACTGGAGGGCATGGAATCAAGCATTGTGTACAGCTGCCAAAATACCTAGGTGACCCACCCCAGAAGTATATGGGGCTTTGATGTCCAAAAAGCAGACTTTAACTATATCTCACTCCTTCCTCCCTCCCATGAAATATTCAAAGTTTTCCTGTATCCTGCCCACAGAAATCCTATATGTAAAGGAGTACAACTGCTGAGCAACCTGCTGTTTCCTTGCTTATAGTAGCCAATGCAGTAATGTCTCATTTCCCATCTCTCTCTGCTTCACTTCTCTCTTTTCGCGCCTTAGCTGCCTGGGGTTTGCACCTTTCAAATAAAGCATTAGCACATTCATCCTTGCTTTAGGCTCCATTTTCTAGGGAACTCAGACTAAAAGAGGCAGCTTATTGCTTAGAGGTGCTCTAATATCCCCCTGACTCTGACTCCACAGGGAAGAAAGGCAAAGCACTCCCAACGTGTCTGCTAGGGACCCACCCATGTGATTCTGTGGCTTAAAGGGTACAGTGGAGCTTGTTTCCAGAGGAGAAAGAATCACTGCCATCAAGTCAGATACCCCAGAATATAACTGGCAACAATTAAAAGTGCAGTCATCAAAGATCATTCTGTTATTTATTACTCCTTCCCTGTGGGCCTGATAATTACAACTGCTTCCATTTTATATTTTTCCCTCTTTAGACAGTTGAATGAATCTGATCAGATGAGGTGTTACTATCAATATGGTATAATTCTGTGAGAAAATATTATTGCAAAATTTATTATAACAACTTTTGTAGATTGAGGTAGTGACATGGTAAATATATATGTGGCCATTTATGAAATTTAAAAAAATGTAATTATTTTTAATGTATATATATTTACTTTTAGTTGTATTATATGCCCTTATCAAAATAAGGGATCTGAGATTTCCAGATACCATACAATCACTGACTCAGTTTAATTTGCTGAGGTAAGGCAGGGAGGACATTGGCACAGTTGCTTGACAATCAACTTTGTGTGATATGTGAGATGGGTGGTTAGATCTTTCAGGGCCCCTCAAATCTTTGGCCTTCCATTGTCTCTCACAGGCCTAAGGCACATCTAAGCATAGTCAAAAACAAAACAGAAAACAATATTAAAAAAAAAACAAAATAAACATGAAATACTTCAAAATCAGACCTTCCAACCACTAAGAAAAAAGAAAGAAATCACCATCTAACTTTTCTTCACATGTCATCGTACCATCAGAAGACATTATTAACTTTCTTTCCCTTTAATGCACTCAGCAAATTGTCTGAAGCATATGATATGTAGAGCACCACAGAAGGGCTATAAATACTAACCAAATTATATATTACTGCCCTTGGCAATAATCATCTCACAATCTGGTAGGGAAATCACTTTGTTTAAATAATTTGTTATGTTCTGGATCCACGGTTTTTAAAATGCTAAATTTTACTACGATTATAATGTTCTGTTACTCATAGCAATTCTTAAATGAACCAAAATAAAATGTTAGAATTCCAGAGAAGACATTGGTGCAAAAACTTAATCGTTGTATTTAAATTCCCAGTAAAATTCAAACAATACCTACAATCTGGCAATCCCTGTTGAAATGGAATGCTTAGGGCAAATTGGAAAAATAGCCATGATGTTTTCTATTAACCGGATGAAAGACATTAGGGAGAGTCCCCTGTAAATCATGGGCTTTTGTTACCTTGTTTTATTAGTTGCCTTCTTTTAGTGGTCAGATTTTAGACTCAGAAGAATCTAGGATTTGGGACTGTTTCTTTTAGCCCCAACTCAAGTCCCAAATTTTTTGTTCTTGTTTGAAATGAAAAAAGAGAGTTTAGAAAAGCAAACTAATTCTGATTAATTTAAGCAGCTATTTGATTCTCGAAATTGAAGCCAAGTAGTGTAGTTGAAAGAAGATGGACTTTATAGGCAGTCAAATTGGATTTGAGATCTATTTTTTGTCACTCCTCACTGTGTAAATGTGGGTGATTTACTTAACCTCTTGGTGTCTCTGTTTCATCATTCTTAAAAAGCTGATAATATCTATAATAAGATTTTTGTAAGAAATCAAATATATCACTTAATATAAGACACATGTAGGACACCTAGCACATGATAAACAAAAGTGAGGCCAAGGTTTTATTGGCAACAGAATTATCTGAAGACTTGGAGCATGAAAACCACCAATAGACATTAGTAAGAGATGCTATCCCCAGAACTTTCTCGACTGTGTTCTACAGAACCAACATGACCTTTAAAGGAATGCTAACCACATACAAGATTTAAAATATTTATAAATAACTAGTGTTATGCTGATCCTCTCTATTAATCAAACTCTGCATGACACAAGCTCTTCAGGCCAAAATATCACAGCCAAAACAAATGCAACCTTCACTGAACAGCTTCTTTCCTTAACTGCAAGCAAGTTTCTCTAAGCAGAATCACCTACATCTAAAAACAAACTTACCAGGAATGCTCGGGAAAAACACAGATGACTGGGCACACCCCCAGAGTTCTGACACAATAGCAGTACATTTCAAATGAGTTCCCAAGTGATGTTGATGCAACTGGTCTGTGGACCATACTTTGAAAACACTATCTAAGGAAATTGTCTCTCAGGTGCTTTCGAATACAAGACTATAAAGTAATATGAAATAAATGGTAACATATTTATACACATGAAAATTAAATAATATAAGAATGTATATATATATACATACATGTATGTATAGATGTGTGTGTGTATAGTAACCAACTGTCTTATTTCTCTATCCCCTCACTGAAAAATACAAAATGAGACATCTTCAAAAGTAAGATCCTTCCAGAAGTAGGATGACACCAACACTCCAAGCTGCATAGTGCTTTAAATCCTTTCATTAACTAAATTTTACCTAACAACAAACCCTCTGTTGTTCATTGAATTGTGTCCTTTAAAAGAATATGTTCAAATCTTAAGCACCAGTCCTTGTGAATGGTACCGGATTGTAAATCATCTTCAAAGTTGTAATTAGTTAAGATGAGGTCATACAGGTGTAGTGTGGGCCCTAATTCAATATGTTGGGTGACTTTGTAAGAAAAGGAGAAGACAGGGACACAGAGGGAGAATGTCATGTGAAGATGGAGGCAGAGATTGGAATGCTGTATCTACAAGCCAAAAAAAATGTTAAGGATCACCAGCCATCGCCATAGCTAAGACAGAGGCATGGACCAGATTGTTCCTCAGAGACTTCAGAGGTGCTAACATTGTTGACACCTTGATCTCTCAGACTTCTAGCCTCCAGAACTTTGGCAGAGTAGGTTTCTATTGTTTTAAGATCTCCAGTTTGTGGTCCTTTGTTATGTCAGCCCTGGACATCTAATATATCTTCCTTACCGTGGTACCTACAAGATGTTCAGCCTACCTCTCAGTTTTTCTTCAAATCTCCATTTTTAGCATATTTTCTCCCCCACTCATTTTCTCAGTTTTATGAAGGCCGCATTAAAGAAAGGAAGGATGTGAGAAGAAGGTGGGGCAAATGTGACTACTTCAGCCTGCAATCACCAGAGGTCAATAAAGCGGTACCACCATGGCATGATCTCCTGGCCATTTCTCTCTGGCTCTACACCAGCTTTCTCGAGCTCTGGGTCCTGTTTTATTTGTTCTTCGCCCTTAGCTTCAAAATCCTGGCTCAGGTATTTAATTCTGGCTCTGATCCTTGGTGTTCCTCTTGGCACTCCTTGCTTCTTGCTCTTGGCTTTGATACCCCTGTAGTGTCCTGCAGCTGGACCTCGTAAAACTTTCCACTTGCCCTTCATTTTTGGCTCTTGCTGCTTAAATTTATCCAGTTCTTCCTTGTCTGTCCCAGAGGCTACTCTTAACCATATAACCATCTCCACCTTGTTTTTCTACAAATAAATTTCTCTTCATTAATCTTTCAGGGAATGAAATGTGTCTGTACCTGGAAGACACAAGATCTTTTACATGCTCTCCATTACTTTTTTGCCTTCTCCATGTCTGCTGACTTTGAGGGTCCTGATAGGTTGACTCTTCCTACTACTTCAGTTCTACTGACATTTTCAGGCTGTTGTTCCGTTGCCTCCACTTAGTACTTTCCCATACTTTTGCTATTTACTTTTGCCCTTTTCTCTTTCTTGTCCTGTCTTCTGTCTTTGTGACACCAGTCCACATTTATCACTGCCTTCAATACCTGTTTCACTCTGTTCTCCGTTTCTTCATTGCCCAGTATAGTGGCTCTCAACCCTGATAACACATTAGAATCATCTGAGAAGTTTTATAAAACTGATTTTCCAACAGCCCTACCCCAAAGACTCTAATTTAATTGAAGCAGGACCAAGCATTATATTTCTTAAAATTGCTTCCCAGATAATACAACTGCTCATCCACTAATGATAACCACTGGCTTAGTAGCTTCAACATCTATAATAAACATCTTCCTCACTTCCTAGCCTCTCAGTTCTTTAATTCCAATTCTAAGTATTATCGCTTTGTTCTGCCTCCCCCATCACTCAGCCATGCTTTAGAACTCATCATAACTTGAAGTGACTCAACCATCTATCAGCGTTGCCTTCAACTCTGATGTTGAACTAATTGCAACCTTTTTCTCACCTTTTTCACTTCCAGTGAATAAACTTTAAATTCTTATTATAGCCCTATATCGTTCCTTGACTTTTTCCAATTTATCATACCCAGTGACCTTACTTTCAAGTCTATACAACCAGAAATGTGGTCCGTAATTCATTCGATAATGCTACCATCTATTAGGAAGAGATGTTTTCTCTGTATTCATCACTTTTCCATAGAGGGGAAGAAACTTCTACTTCCTAGGAGGAAAGTACTGGAAGAACACTTGAAGCCTGTTCTCCAGAGCCCTTCGTAGACATGCCCTGAAAGGAGGATTTGGTTGATAAGCATCTAACTGGTAAGCGTGAGGGAAGCACCTGTGCATATATGCTTATCTCTTTACCCTTCTACTGGGTTACAAATGCAGTTATATTTTCTCCACCAGAGATTCAATTCAACTTTTTAACTCCACCAGTGACTATGTGGATACATTTCATTCAGTGGAGAAAATACTTAGATATGAATATCCAATCTGTATTCTTTAATTCAGCTATAACAGTAAGAAATCTTGTGTTCTGATCTCTGTCAAAAGACGCAACTAATTAACCTCACATTCTCCTTTTGTTGAGAGCTGACCTGGTAACTAATAAAATAGGATTTGTGTCCCTTAACTACTCTCATTGCTGCACATTTAGAGAAATGCACAAAATCATACTTACTGGTAATTTTTTACCTCTAAATTCAGCTAGACTTTCATTGTTGCGTCATTTTTAAAATTTCTTATGTGCTTACTGTTTAGCTCTTTTCCCATGGCTGTTCTTCCCTATTCTACTAAAATTCTAATACTAAATCTATGCCTTCCCAAATTTTCAGTGAATAAACTCAGCTCATACAGTTTTGAGAAGACAATATACCATTTACACTCTTCCCTTTCTTCTTCTTTACTTTAAAATGTATCTCAATCCATCTTCTCTTTCTCTGTGCTTCTCTCTCAGAATTAACTATTCTTTTCCCCTTGGTAATCCTTCACAACATTCTCAAACTCTCCCTTCTCTGAACCGTTTCATCAAGCCCTACCATTTATTTATATCTTTACTTTCCTCCTCTCTGCAAAATAATTTCTCTCTGCCTGCCAACATGGACACAGACAACAAGGCTATAAACTGAAAACGGAATCCTCAATCCTGCTACTCATTGAAATGACTTCATTTTCCTCAGTTCAGCACATAATTCTTGAATCATCTAGATTTGCTGACTCCACTTTTTCTTTCTTTTACATATTTCACAACATTACTTAACCCCTCCTTAAATTATAAATGCCTCATGCATAATTCATCAATAAAATAATAAACATCATATTGACAACTTTGTTTTTAAGTTCTCACATTGTCTGTCCCCTCTCTATCCCTTTGTATAATTCATCCATATCCTAGGCTTCAGCTCTTCATTTAGGCAAAGCTGCTATCATTCCCTCTGCTTCATATTAATATTGACAATTATTTACTTGGGCCTGAACTCAACCATCTTTACCCCAACTTCTCATGTTATCGTTTATTTCAGTAAATGACAGCTTTATTTCCTAATGACTCCAGCTCAAAGCATCAATGTCATTCCACATATTTTATTTATTAATTCATCCATCATTCATTGTGTACCTGCTCCTTGCCAAGGAGTGTATCTATGTTCTAAAGATTACAAAGGAGAATAAAACAGTATCTCTCTTCAGTGATCTTATTCTCTATTTGGGAAGAGGACTGATAAGTAAATAAATGTGTGATAAGTGCTGTTCTAGAGTAACCACTAAAAGGCTAACATGGAGTAAAGAGTAATATATATTATGTGGGGGAGTTGGAAGGAATGCTTCACATGAGGAGGGTACTTCAGTTGAGTCATTAATAGGAATTGGGCATTTAAAAAGTAGAGACGATACTTCCAAGAGGCTATTAGGACAGCATTGATAAAGTCATTGATGCATAAAGGCATATGAAATTTGATTTGACTGGAGTATAGGGTAAAAAAAAAATGATAGAACTAAGGGGAATAAATTTGAAGAGTTATCGTGAAGATCTCCATATTCTGGGCTATTGAGCATGTAATTTTTTTTTTTTTTTTTTTTTTTAGGGCAACAACATGGAATGGGGAAATAGTTACCTTCTATTCTACTTCTCCACTTTCCCAAGCATTCAAGTCATTTGTTAAATCTTGTAAATGTGCCCTTTACATTGCCTTTTACATCTTTCTCTACTGTCTACCTCCCACTGACTTCATTCTGGTTCAGGAGACCAGTACCTTGCCCTTGGATATCCAAACCACTGACCTCTGTCTCCAGACTCTACTATAAAGTGAGACTTGATGATATCTTCAAATAAAACAATTCTAATTATGTCATTTACACAGTCAGACTTTTAGGACATCCCACTACCACATTGAATGTGATTTCATCATGACATTTAAGACTTTTCTCAAAGACCTATCTAATTATCTGCTAATATGAAGTGGACATGTTCAATGTCACAGCCAACTAGCAATTTCGCCTGACATTTATACATGATAGAAGCTTTCTCTCCTCATGCCTTTGCTTTTCTGTTTCTTTTACCTTGAATACCATCTTCCCCTCTCTCCCTTTTGAAATCCTGTCCATCCTTAAAAATTTATCTTAAAATAAACCTTCTTCCAAGATTAAAATTTTAAGTTATTTCAGACATCTGTGATTATCTCTTTGCTTTTAGGACATATTCTACCTTCTTTATGATATGACTGGAATATGTATCTGATGCAGCCATTCACCTATCCATTAACACAGATGTAAATTTTGAGGGTGACACTGTGTTACTGGTTTACATTTTCTTCCATTTCACTTCAACACATTGCCTTATTAAACGTATACTTTAGTTAAGGTAGTTACTTTCAACACATTTTAAGAGGTCCTTTTTAAAAATTAACCTTTATCGTTCAAGATAATTATGTATTTAGTTAAAATAATGTGTTGCATGTCAATCAAGAAGTAAGGACCTTTTCAACTATCTTTAGTTACCTGTATTTTTGATATTTACTCCCTACTCTACTACCCCTAGAAGTTAAAAAAAAAAAAAAAGCAAACTGGGTGCTCAGAAAGTGTCTTCAAACAAGATAGTATTAAAAAAGGAAATTCAAATTTTGCATGCCAAAAAAAATTTGATATAGTTTGTTTTGCTCTTTTTTTTTTTTTACTATTCAACTTATTGATGTCAAGTAGTTACTACCAGATTGAAAGAGCGACATATTACCTCAGACTGTTCAGAGCCTCTTATGATTTTCATTTCTCAACTCTATTATTTCTCATAACTCCTTTCCTTGTTTCTCTCCTGAATTGGCAGAGCCTTGGTTCAGTATAAAGGTATTTTCAATCTCGTGACAAAATGATAGTAATGATTCAAATGCCGATAATATTTTCTATCCTAACTTTATTATTAGGAAGCAATAAAATAATGTTGCTTTAATGCTCCATATGTGTGTCCAAAAAAATATATGGACACACATATGGAGACCCAAGAAAAGTAAGACAATATTATATAAAAAAGTGATGGATATTATTTCATTTCTATTTTTTTATTTTACCTCCTACTTGACATGACAGTAAACTATTAGAAATATTCAAATGGATTAAGAAATAATTCATTCATGTGTTAGTTCAGATATTTAGTAAATATTTACTAAGCACTTACTAGATTCCAAGCAACTGTACAAGTTGTTAGGGATATGTAGCTAAACACATATGGTCACTTTTCTATAAGATGTCACCGTGACAATAAAAGTAAATTGGCAAAGAAAAGAGTGGAGTTAGGAAGAAATCAGGGTACAGTGCATGCTGGGAATTATAGGTGAGTGTTTCAAAGTACCAAAGAGGGACAGAGAGAGGACTAAAGCAGATAGGAACCTCATTTCTGTTCAAGAGAAAGAATAATAAGGGAATAAAATGTAACTTTTAGTTACAAATTTGAAAATGGAAGTCGACAATTTCAGCACAAGTGTAATTTAGTGTGTCATCCTGACACTGGATGTTATAGGAAAAAACAACATCAAGACAAATTTTGACTTTTTTTTTGAAGCTGAATAAAAATACAAGTATATGGAGGCGATGAGAAAGAATGACATCTAGAAGATCCAGAAGAAGAATATCCCTTGGAAAATGGTTTTCTATACAATTTAGAAAAAATATATTTAAAAAAAAAAGTATATGTATATCATTGATAAAACCCAAGGTGATATTTTATTTACTTAAGATGAGATAATATATAAGCAGAAATAAATGAAAAGAAAATTGTAATATGAAGAGGAAGAGGAATACAATTTAAAATATATCGAATGAACATTATGCAGTAGCAGAATTGATACCACAGAAAACTGAATCACTTTGTAGAAAATGATGTTAAATACCTTTTCCAATAGAAGAAGAGGATGGAGCATTCATAGTTTGCAAAGGAGTAAAAGAGTTGGAAAAATTACATTAAAAATGACAGTTATGGAGGTCTGAAAACAAGGAGCCATCACACGGATAAATGGCATTACAAAAACAAAATCAGAACACATGTAACCAAACTTATTTCAAACTCTACTAGATAGCTATGCATACAGTTTGAAGATCTGCAGACTTCAGATAAAAATTAAAAAGAAAAACCATACCTGACTCTGTTCCACAGATTTGGGCACTCGATCTCCAGCATAAGTTCGTTCTCTCTAATAGATACATTTTAGAAAGCCACTTGAATTGAAAGAATAAAGAAAAATCTACCATTCTACAGAAATAAAAAATGCATTAGCCATAATAAAGAACAAATAATTCACCTCTGAAACATGAAAAGCCAGATAGAAAAAGGACAGTTTAAAGGGAAAAAATATGACTTGGTGATTTTATAACACACCAAATTGTCTTTTACACATGGAGAGACAAATTAACAGTCCCATAAGCCAGTAGATTTTGGAAAATACACACACATAATATCCACAAACATGAAATAAAGGAGAGAAAATACCAGCGTATGAGGATTATTAGTTTTTAAATATTTCAAATGGGAATAAAATTGACAATGTAACCACAGCAACTTGACCAGTGGCTAGCAGAGTAACAATCGTTTAATATCTGTTGAAATAATAAATGTTCTAGACAATTATAATTTTAAAAAATTGAAACCAACAAAAACCAAAAGAAGTAGATAACCTGAATAGAACCATATCCTGGAAAGAACTGGGAATAGTTGAGAGATATAACCTCTAAAACAGGTGCTGGGACCAGATGGTTTTACAAATGAGTCCTCTCACCCTTCAAGGGACACATAATTCCAATGATGTTCGAACTATTCTAGGACATGAAAGAATAAAAAGAAAAAAATCCTGGTCATTTTCTAAAACTGGTGTATCAGTGATATTGCAATATGGCAAGGAAAATAAAAGAAAAATGCAGACCAATTTTACTTTGGAATATAAATATAAAAAAATAATAAAATATTTGCAAACTGAAATCCAGCAGTATATTTAAATGTCAAATTCAAGCACATTATAGAATAACGAAAATTGCTTTTCAATAGGAAATATGTTAATATGTCCTATATCCCTTCCATTCACATTTTCTCAAACACTTCAACTCTAAATTTCTTTACAGCAGAGCAGGACTGGGGTTATATGTATCTTAGCCACCTCTGTAAACCCAGTGTCCAACCCAATATCTTGCCACAGATCAATACATGTATCCTAATATGTAGAAAATTGAATGGAGAGATTGTTGGAGAGTGACAAGAGACATTAGCAACTGATACAGTTAAAATTTGGCAACTAAAAATAAAATGAGTTCGTCATTAGCTGGGAGGAGGGAAAAATAAGAAAATAAACCTAATCTTGATATTTTAGTTTGGTAGTGAACATTAAGAACATAATCCTAATAATGTAAACACAGTACTGATTTACCTATAAATGTTATATGAGGGGCTTGAGGTGAGGGGAAAAGGGATACTATTTTATGATAGTTTAATAATTATCCATAATAAATAGAAAATCAAAAGATAATATCTAAAATGTATACATCTGTTAATAGCAGTTTAAAATTTCATTTAGGGATGTGGATGAGAATACTGAGATGACGTAAAATAAAGCAACTAATGGAGTTTCAGTTTTGTTGTTTCTAGGGAGTGGAGTCTCCAAAGCCTGGACAGGTGACTACTGTTTTTCGGTATTACAATTATTCTTCGGTATTATAAGTAAAATTTTAAATGCTTAAATTGCTTTCAAAGTATTATTTGAACTTTTTAAACCTTGAGGATATGTTTAATAATATAAGAACTTATAAATGACTTAAATCTGGCTGTAACACCATTAATTTAAAAAATGATAATATCCATTTGGGACAAGGGTAGAAAACTAACCTTCAGATAAACTTATTGTGGGATTAAAATGGATAAATTTGATTGATAGGGCATTTTTACATTATGTATTAAAAGCCTTAGGAATGTGTACATCCTGATCTAGTAACTTCTTAGAATTTATTCTCAAGAAATAGATTGTGAGGCTGGAGGAGGAAGTAGGAACTTGATCCTCCCTAGATACTTCTTGTGGGATTCCTGTGGCATCTCGTGGCTTGATCCCAGCAGCAGCTGAATTCAATTTTCAGTTTTTCCCAAACTCACAATTTTTTCAAAAATTTTCAGTTTTTCCTCATCACACCCTGTTCAGATGTACAAACCTCAGCCCATGAGCACCCTCTCAGAGGTCTGAGTTTAAGCCCTTATTCTAAATTAAGATTTAATAGCTCAGCTCAGGCCTCTTCTCTTTGGCCCCTCTGCCCTAGGGATTACAGCTGCTTCCTACAGTTTGTACCTCTAGGATACTTTCTCCAATTGTATTTCAGTATCACTTATTTTCCGAGCTTTATTGGGGTTCTCTTTTAAACCTTTCAGCTACTTGCAAATTTATGCTTATATTATTTTATATAATATAAATATAAATATGAATATAAATATAAATATAAATATAAATATAAAAGTCTCCTCTCAGAAATCTTGAACAAAGGACTTCTTTTCCACTTGAAAAAAAAAATTGTTATTAAAAATAACAGTAAACTCTTAAGCAGGAATATAGTCAATAATATAAAATAATTTCTGAATTTTGGAAACGGATTGTAGCGTATTATAATAATAACACTGAATTAAATAGGTATCACAAAGAAATTTGTGGAATTTTAAAATCTATTTGCCCTGAGATGTAATTTTTCTCTCTTTTGCTTATCAGGAACCAGTGAGATTGACTCTGCACTATAATGGTCAGGCTTCCCTTGACCGTTACACTATTTCCTTTGCATTGTTTCCAATAACTATGTTTCTTAGTGTTTTCCACATAAATTCCATGAGACTGGTGCTTTTACATGGAGAGGTTCGTTTTGTTAATGCCAGAGAACTAAGATATTTTGTTCAGGGAAAGGCTTTTCTCCAGACGACTTTAGTTCATTTGATGATGCCTGCTCTACACCATCTCTGAGTTCCACTTAATCACCATGTTGGACATGTTATAAATAAAAGGCTTGTCTTTCTTAAAAGAAATGCCCAGAGGGGTTGCTGCTTTGATGAAATTAAAATAATTAAATATAACCTAAAGGAAGGTGGTTATAAATATATACAACTATAATGCAGTAGTTTTTTTTATGCTACTGGGAGCATTTTTTAAAAAACATTCTTTATAAGTGGCACCCAGAACCCCATGTGAAAACTTTTCTTCCTTCTGGGAAAAAACAAACAAACAAAAAAAACTTTGTTTCTTCAGCAATTCAACATAGAACAAAGAAATTAAGAATACCATGAGCTAAAAAAAAAATTCAACAGCAGAAATTTTATAGAAGCAAGGCAAACTAACATTAATAAATGAAGCTAATTAGGCTTGATTTGCATATTTAATTCATCTTAATTACACATGGATTCAGAAAACATTTTAAAAGGTGCAATCAATCTTTCACAGACATGGTTAGTTATTTATATGAAATAACAAAAACCAGGAGCCTTGTTAATGATTATTTTGTTTTCAATTTATATACCAGTGAGATTATTTCAGTAATAGTGATGCAAATTTTCTTTATATATATATTTAATATTATGTAAACCCTCAGGTTAAAATTCTTTGGTTTCACAAAATTATATTTTAAAAAGATTTACAGAAAATATGAGTGTTGCATAAATTATTATATTAAATATTTGTCCCTATTCAATTTAAAAGATATCTTCATAAAATTTTTGGCATTAATTTTTAAACTGAATATCTATGGTAATATCTATAATAAAAATAAGCTACGTATAGCTGGTAATGAGTAGGAGAATATTTTTCTCACAGTTGGTATAAACTTTAATTCCTCTCACCCTTGGACACAATTTGCTTACTCTTCTTTAATCGTACTTTTCATTGATCATAACATTTAAATAAATGCATAGGACACATTTACAAAATATAATTCTCTTTAACTTTAAAGTTTTATTTATCAATTTTTCTTAAAAGTTTTTAGTTATTTACCAAAAGCAATTAGTTTCTAGAAGTTTACACAGGACTAAAGCTTTGAGGAGATGGTGCCTTTACATCGCAGTGTGAGGGGGTGCCAGGACTAATGGGGTATGGGAGTCATGGGATACAGGCTGCAGAGGGTCCTGTGGACAGGAAAAAACTGTACGTGCAAAATTTTATTCTGTGCAACTGTCAAATGGTTGTGAAATTTGATTGTTGGGACTCCATTTTCTAGAGTTCTACTCTATGACGATTTTTTAATAAAATCAAAATTCTTGAGAGGTTCACCCTTTTACCTGAATTGCCTCGAAAAGGCAGAGGTCACATGGTAAAGAAAAGAAAGTTGTTAGTGAAAAACAAACTTACCAATCTTAATAATTTTCCTAAGAATGGCCCTATTACGTGTATGTATGTGTGTATTAATTCAAACACATTTATTAAATATCTCTCTTGAGCCAGCTCGTCCCTGCGGTTGTAATTATGAAGTGATGAAGATAATAGAAGTCATTGCTATCAAAGATTTTGTAATCTGTATATTGTTACTATGTAATAACATTAATTGAGCATTTGCTATGTCTCAGGCAGCAATCAAAGCACTTTACATGAATTATTTAAACCCTCGCAATTATGACATCAGGTAGATACTCATTATTTCTATTTTACAATCAAAGCACTTTACACGAATTATTTAAACCCTCGCAATGATGACATCAGGTAGATACTCATTATTTCTATTTTACAGATGAGAAAACTGAGGCTCAGAGTGTTCCAAGGATACCACAGGGCCCATATTCAAATTCAAGTAGTGTAACTCTAGACCCTGTGTTCTTAACCATTATATTACATGCATGTATAGTATCTGTCTATTTAAAAATATGTTCAAATATGACATAAAAATCAACTTTTCATTTTGAGATTGCATATTAGCTCAAAGTACATTAATATATGTAAATTCAATATACAATACAATAAATACTATAAGATAATGTCACAATTTAACTCTTGCAACTAGCTAATGAATGCCCCAATGACTATTGTACTGCCAAGGATATTTCATGAGTAGAGGAATAAAAGTCTCTCCAGCCCTTTATTATGGGCTGAATTGTGTCACCTCAATTCATATGTTGAAGTCCTAGCCCCCAGTATCACCCAATGAGACTATATTTGGAGAAGGGTCTTTAAAGTGTTAATTAAGGCTAAAGGAGGTCATTGGAATGGGCCCTCATTCTATCTGACTGGTATTAGTAGAGGAGAGAGGGAAGACCATGTGTAGATATAAGGGGAAGATGGCCTTGTACAAGCCAAGGAGAGGCCTCAACATGAAACCAGCCCTGCCAATATCTTGATTTTAGACTTTTAGCTCACAGAACAGTGACAAAATAATTTGTGTTGTTTAAGCCACAGTCTGTGGTACTTTGTAATAGCAGCCCCAAACTAACACATCCTTAATTCTCTCTGCAGTGTTAAAGGATGAGACCACCACTCGAGATCTGAAACAAACAAACAAAAACTGAATTTATCATATACTTAAATGAGGAAAGTTATACTAGTCAGAATTATACTCATTGAGCAAACCCAATTACTGATCTTATATTCACTTTTTGTGAAGAGCTTACTTTAGATTGTATTAGTTATAGAGGAAGAAGTGGTTCAGGTTAAGCTTAGAAGAGTAGTTGTGTTGGTTATTGAAGCTTGTTTTTTGTTTCTTACACAGCTGGCAGAAGGTTAATATCAGCCTTAGGAACATGTTCACTGTATTGAATCTTTGGCCAATTGGCTGACTTTCAAATCATGAATCTATTGCTGCTATTTGGCTTTTCTAGAAGTGTACACTGAAGTTAGTTGTCATTGATTAATTATATAGGTTTAAAATCAGTTCTGGTTGTTTACTTGTAAGCAGAGCTATGAAAATGTTTCCAATTAATTAGACAAGTTTAAAACTAGTTCTGATGTTTGTGATCATGGCTATAGAACAATGAGTCTTCCTGGGAGTGTGGTTATTTTTTAATTCTCAGTAGCCAACAAAAAATTGCAAAGCAGAACAAGGACTAGAAAAGAAGACCAATTATTCCATAAATGGTAATATCCCTTACTTGTGGAGGCACTATACTAATCACTTTACACAAAGTTCTCCAACTGTAAGTGAGAATTTACAATATTACCAATTGTCTATGGTAGAGATTACAAGAGTTACTATATGTAAAGTGCTTTGCATAGTATTTATACGAATGAGAGATATTACCTGTAACTTTCCAATGAGCTAAACTCTAAACCCTGTAATTTCACTCCAGGATCACATTTTTCACCACCATAATGTATTACCTCTCATAATAAAATGCATATATAATATACTTTCATTTATGCAAGAACTGATGTAGACACTCTGACAACGTAAAGAAAGGGGAATGTATGTGCACAAATGTACCATGAAATAACGCAAAAGATATTATTTACAGTGGTTGTATCTAGGGATGACCTGAAATGAGAGACTTTTCATTAGATGGTCTTTTGTAATATTTAATTTTTCAACCATATCCCATATTTCTTTTCTCCAATAAAATATAGTTTAAAAAATTGTGGGAATGTTTTTACTGAGAAGGACATAGAGAAACTTTCTGGAGTGATGGAAATGATCTATATCTTAATCTGGATAGCAGTTACACAGATACATCACAGGTAAAAATTCATTGAGCTAAGTCCCTAAGATTTGTGCATTTTACTGTAAGTTATATGTTACTAAAGACACTTTAACATATTAAAAGATATTTTACAAGATAGCCTTTAAAAACCTCAGTTGGGAAGGCTCAATTTATATTTTGAAGTCTGTTCAATTTTTTCAAAGAATATTGAATTTATTGGTTAAATAAATGTCATTATAATGAAAAAGGAAGTTTGTGAACATTAGCTCTTTAACGATATCGATGACAGTATGTTTGGTAATTACTTTATGACGATTTATAATTTTATATTTTATAAAATTTCTTGCACAAAAAGGATTAGGTAATTTAGTAATTAGATAAAAAAGAGTTCCTATCTTGGCTCTGGCACTCTTTATCTATGCCATCATGGATTAGTGCTTCTGTTTTCTCATCTCTGGAAGGGAATTCCAATAGTACCCAGCTCATTGAGTTGTTATGAGAATTAAATGTGATAATAAAACTAAAGCACTTATCACAAGGCTTTAGTGACATAATAAACACTCAATAAATGTAAAGCTGCTTTTTTCACTGAGTCATCAGTTATCTCCATATAATTGTTTAAAATGTTTCCAAATAGTTAAGTTTAAGGGGCAATGACAATGTCAATGGGAAAATATGCTCCTGAGTTAAAATCAAGTTATGACAAGGGAGTTCAGGGAATAAGACAGTGTAAATCAACTTAGTTAAAATGACCTTATTACCTAAAGCATTATACAGATTTAATGCAATCCGCATCAAAATTCCATTGGCATTTTTTAAAGAAATAGAACAAAAAATCATCAGATTTGTATGGAAGCACAAAAGACCCCTCATGGCCAAAGCCATCTTGAGAAAAAACAATGAGGCTGGAGGCATCACTCTGCTTGTATGGAAACAAAAGACCCCTCATGGCCAAAGCCATCTTGAGAAAAAACAATGAGGCTGGAGGCATCACTCTGCCTGACTTCAAGTTATACTACAAAGCGACAGTAATCAAAACAGCACGGTATTGCCAGCAAAACAGACACATGGAGA
>NW_006433946.1:2945688-2968135 GCF_000325575.1 Pteropus alecto
TAGGAAAAGGGGATCAAATACATGGTAGCTGAAGGAAACTGGACTCTAGGTGGTAAACACAATGAAATATACAGATGTCAAATTATAATGTATACCTGAAAATTATATAATTGTATTAACCAATGTTACCTCAATAAACTTAATAATAAAAAAAGTGCCAAAGCCTCAGTGTTTACCTGTGATCTTTAAATAAAACAGTTATAAAATGTAAAAAAAAAAAGACAGTGTACATTCCCTGTCATGACTGATTAAGACGAAAATAAATATTGAAAAGGCTGCCAAGCTATTTGTCCAAAAATAAACATATATTGTGAAGGAGAATTTTTGCAATTTTTAGTTGTGATCTCCATGTTACTATTCACTTTTTCACTCAACAAATATTTATTGAATTCTATAAGAGCTGTCTTGGGCCTTAGAGATAATTGAGCGGTGGACAAGACAAACAAGTTTCAAACATTTTTCTCTTATGGGGCTCAATTCTAGGGGGAGGAAACCAACAATAAACAAGGAAACAAACTCATTAAGTAAATTTATTTGATGATGAGTAACATGAAAGAAACAAAAGAGGATGACCTATTTATCAGGTATCAACACCTGATGAAATTATTAAACCCTGGATTTTGAGGGTTTTGACACAGCAGAAGCTTAGTTCTCATTCATGGAACATCCAGTTAGAAGGTCTTAATTGGTAGCTTTTCTTCTTGGAGTGGTTCAGAAACCCAGGCTCCTTCCATTTGTGCTCCTCTATCTTCCAGGGCCCCTGTGCCTACATTCCAAAAAATAGGCAAAAATAAAGAGCTTAGAGGATTGTGTGGGATATTTTCAGAGTCAAGGCTGCATGGGACTTATTTCATAATTTCACTGGGCAGAGCTCAGTCACACGGCCACACCTGACCTCTAGTCTGATGGAGTGCCCAAGAAGAAAATGAAAGGGGTTTCATAAAATGTCTGCAACTGTATGAGTAAGTATCAGAGTAGGGGCAAGAATATTAGATCTCGGACGTCACGGAAAAGAATGAGTTTGAGTTGAAAGCATGATGGGAAGAAGGACAAGGGCATGCCTCTAGCTACATGAAAACATGCAAGGTAGAGAAACAGGAAATATAAAGGCAGGAGCATGGCAGGCCTGTTAGAAGAACAGGAAGGTAACTGTGACAATATTATGGTTTATATTTATATTTACTTATGTATTTATTCTGACAGGAAACAGAAGGTTGCCTGATCATAGGTCAGACCATTTATTTACTCACCAAGCAGTTTGTGTTGATTTGCCATTCCCTAATTTCTCATGGGGAGAAGCAGTGATAGCCAGGTATATATACCCTGTAGGTACAGTGAGTTATATACTATGAAAAGAGATTCCCAAATTATGAAATTCAGAGCCCTTCTGCCTGTCTGGAGTAGGAGGGTAGGGAGAGAAAGAGAGAAAATTTGGAGAGCGAGATTGAGCAAGAGAGAGAGATAGACAGAGAGACAGACAGACAGACAGACAGAGAGACAGAGACAGAGACAAAGACAAAGACAAAGAAAGACAAAGACAAAGACAAAAAAGAAAGAAGGAAGGAAGGAAGGAAGAGAAATTGAGTTTCGAAGTATAAACAGTTCTCTGAGAAGAGAAAGGGGAAGGCTTCTAGGCTTGCAAGCTTGCAACCCCTGGAAAGTAAACAAACAAACAAAAAACAAATGCCTCAGGGGGAGGTGCCCCTGAATCTCTCCAGAGGTCTCTATCTGTAGAGTTGCAATTGAATCATCCTTTAACTCAGGGATAGTTGTTTTTGTCCAGAAAGCCTTGACTGTAGAAACATGAAAATATTCATGGATATTGAAAATGTTCATATATGAGAAGGGAGAATGGTAAAGGATGAGATACGATGTCAGATAGCCAGATAGGAGCCAAACAATGTAGAGCCTTTGGACCTAACTACAAATAATAATTGTTTGAATGGCTGTAAGCAGCAGCATGGTATGATTTGATTCAGGTTTATTGATCACTCCAGTGGCTGCAAGAGAAATGGATGGGGAGTGGGGTGACAGTAGGAGCAAGCAGATCAATAAGGATGTTTCTGCTGTCCGCATGCTCCATATGACAATGTCCTGCACTAGAGTGGTAATGATGGAGAGAGACAGAGGTGGGCAGAGTAGAGCTGTATGTTTCAGAAAGAAGAGATGTACTAGCTGAGAACTGGTAGGGTCGGGGGAAGAGAGGTATTCTAATTCTTAGGTGTTTGATTGCCTTGGTTTTTTGTTTGAGCAATTGGCGATGCCCTTTATTCAGAGGGAAAGATTTGTCAAGGGTCAAGATGGGCAACTGGGAAGTTAAAAAGTCTGCTTTTGCATATAATGCCTGACATGCTATATCAGACAAGTCTGTTTTTGCATATAATGCCTGACATGCTATATCACCAGCAGGAAAGAGGGCGCAAACCCAAGTTGTATGTTTACTGAAGTGTGAATAGGGTTAAGGGACCAAATACAGCACTGAAGGGCTAGCAACACTGGAAAGCCATTACTGCCCCTCGGTCTGAAGGGCCTGGAGAAGGAGGGCATTACTGGACACATGTGAGCTGTTGCCATGGGAGAGAACCAGTACAAGAGGAGTTGTGCAATTGGGTAGAGGACAGGGCCACTGACCGAATCACTACTGAACAGGAAGGGAGCTCAAGTGGTTATTTATCTGTCCTCGATGTCTTTCTGTTCTACCATGTCCTGCTAATGCTTTCCTCTGGCTCAGTCTTACCAGAGGACAGGAGGCCTGAGAGCCCAAAGCGATGTGGTTAGCAGGACATGGAGCAGGGCAGCGCCTCATAGGGAATGAATCTGAGGGACAAACAAGAAACAGCACTGATGACTCTAAGGCTCTTTCCTGAGCTCATTAAAGAGGCAAATAGATGGCTAAGGGTGGAAACATTGATTTCAAAGTCATCAGCATTTCAATGGTTTATGTCTCAAGTTAAGAGCTAATATTCTTTAAGCTCTTACTTTGTTCTAGGCACTCTACCAACATTTCACATGCATTTAATCTCATTTAATTCTCAAAACAAACCTATAGGTTAAATATTTTACCTCTCTGGACACAGTACTGTTATTTAACCTATAGGATTGTTTTGAGAATTAAATGAGGCAACTGAAGCACAGTGAATGAAGTGAAGCAATTTGTTTAAGGTTACACGGCTATTAGGAAACAATTTCAAGAATTAAATCCCAGACGTTTCTATCCCCAGGGCCAGTGATAGAAACCATTATTGCACGCAGCTTCTCTGAGAGAAACAAATACTGGAGCAATGACATGTTTGGTCACACGATTTTTTTTTTATAAGACTCTTTCCTCTTTTTCACTTTTTCTACTTCTTTGAAATAAAACGATTCTGACAAGATTTCATCAAAGAAGATATTCCAAATTTTAACGTCCCAGTTTGGGTATTGCTTTTGATTAAGGCTGTTTGCAGACTAGCATATTAGTAACCTACATATTCTCTATACCACAAAAAGAGTAGATTCACTTTTATCTTGGGAACAGAGCTAGATGGAAAAAGCTGTTTTAACTTTTCCTAATTCATGAAACATTTATCTTCAAGTCAGGTTTTGTTACAGCAGCATAAATGTGTTCCGTCAGCATTTCCATTATTACCTGTATTTCCAGGGCTTTTCAAGGGTGCCTTAGAGATTCCATTTTGAATTAAAACGTGGCATTCAGGATTTGAATCAGGAAACTCCATTGTTCTTACTAATTAACCAAATAGTTTAGAGGTTCACAATTTAGAAGAAGACCAAATGTAAAACTTTTATTAATGCAAAAAAAAAAATATTTTAAGGCAATTTTGCTAATTTAAATAGATTTTTAAAAATATTAACACTAACTATACAAATAAATGTTATATAACTCTATATGATGTTAGTTCTCAAATAAAATTAACCATAAAAATTCCTAAGATTATAAATGCTAATTATAACATTTTATACTTTACCATTTTGGCTTTGTAATTTATTTCTACTTTAGGTGTTTGGGTGATTTAGGTATTTGAAGTTCTCAATATAACTGGTGTTGTAACAGTATCAAGATATTGAAACAGAATGACATGGGCAGGGTGGATTCTGAGAGAGTGCCAAATTGTTCAACATATTTTTATGAAATTTAAATTCACGTCAGTAAATTTTGCCTTCTGTGAAAAGGTATTAATAGCATGTATTAATTCTGTAAATAAATATTTGAAACAGTTTGCTAAATGCAATGGTGAGGGCTAATTAGAGCCTAGTTGTAAAGCCTTGCCAACTTTGCATAGTTCCAAAATATTTCATGAATGTTCTGTAAATGAGGGGCATGACGAAGACTAACTTTAATATCTCTTTTTCATAGTTTTTTCTGTAATCTATCTTCCAGCCTGAATGATTTAGGACTAAGTAAATACAAGGTAGTGAATGAGAGTAGATGAATCCTTTTGAGTAAACCTATTCTCCTCCTGACTGACTGACTTCTCTCCAGCCAACTTGGCTCTTTGCTATTCCAAAAACATACCAGGCAAATTCCCACTTTCATACATTTTCTCCAGTTATTCCTTCTTCCTAGAATGCTTGTTCTCCAAGTATCTGCTTGGCTAACTCCCTTTTCATCATCAGTCTTTGTTCAAAACTTACTTTTTGAATGTGGTCACACCACACCGTTCTACCTGGTAATTTGATTTGTCCTTAGCATCTCAGTCCCAAAACTCGTGAAACCCCTGACTTATCCTGCCTGACTTTTATTATTTTCACAATACCTATTGTCTTCTAACTTACTTTGTACCTTTTAAAAATGTCATTCTCTTCCTCTCCCCCTAAAATGTAAGGTCAGTGGGGACAAGTTCTTTATTTCATTCACCTAGAGTTGTGCCCAACATATATTAATTGCTCAAAAATATTTGTTGAATTAAATCTGAATTTCAGCCCATAACAAAATCTACAAACAATGTTCCAAGTACATATTTCTCTGATTCTACAGAATTTGAATTATTTCCCTAAGATAATTAAGAATGCCCTTTGAATATATGGGTAAAAATGATAAGCCCCACGTTTAAACCCCCTTTGTAATGTGTTATGGGCCATTTTTCTTGGACTCATTTAAAGTGAAGCTTGGAAATTTTTGCGGTTACTTTTTGCTTTTGTTTGGAAATGATGATCTAAATGAATAGATGTGAAGTATTGATTTTCACAAAACAAATGATTATTTTGTGTTAAAAATATTATGTACATGTTTTATAACATTTTTATACATGTGATGATTTTGGTGCCAAACCAAAAATTCGAGAATTAAAACATGATCTTGTAACTAAAAACAGAAAAGAAGAAAGAACTCCACATTCCCAACAATGGCAGAAATCATGTGCTGAAAATAAGAGCCTTCTAGAAGGGCTTCACGACTTGTCCCCATGGCTTGAAAACTATGCTATTTGCAAAACGCAGTCTTTTGAGAGTTCACCACCAGTCCAATGGTATAAAAGCAAAGGTACAAGAATTTCCACGTGGTTACGAGCCCTGTTGGCACACTCATCAGCACAGCTCTGCTTGATTCCAAATGGTAGCCGATAGAAAAGTTGGCATTTTCTGTCAAGGGAATGTATTAATTTTATAATTGGACTAAAACATTACTTTAAAACAAATACAATGAATTATCCTTCAGTTTCTTTACATACCATGAGTGGAATTTATTTGATTTTATTTCTCCTTTGTCTTTCTAGGGTAAATGTGAGCAATCACTTTATGGTCACATGCATTCTATCAACGATGCCACCTTCACACCTAGGGTGAGTTCTGTTCTCCCAATAATTTTTCTTTAATTCTTCATATACAAATTCATTGTAATGAAACAAAGTCCCAAGGGAAGATAGTAAGTTATCAGGGTGAGTAGGAGAACAAATTTGAGACTTAATTATGGTAACAGAAAAAAATACAGATAGTATAGGGTTGCAGAAGTTTAAAACACACACACAGACAATATACAGTGGTAAGAACAGTGAGGAATTCTATTGTACTTAACTCCATTGAAACTCATTTTTGAAATCTTCTTGTCTAATTTGGGCTTCAAGAAAATAAGTGAGACATAGACTTATAAATATTATTAATTTTGAATCATAAAAATAATGAAAATGCTTGAAAGAAAACACAAGAATAAAAACCATTAAAGAAGTGAGGACTTTCTTCTGGTTAGAACAAAGCAATCTTGAATTGACAGCTTTTTAATTCATCATGGAAAGATTTTAAATATGTCTTTCTTCACATAAACTGATGACAAACCAAAACTGTCTACAATCTGAGGTATTCAGATATTAGGATGATTTCTCCAGCAATGAAAATTGTTAAACATTGCTTCAAGTTGCTAAGCTAATTGGGGTTATATTTAAAAGGGTTCAGATAGTAATCATGGAAGGATGATTTAAGTTTGTTCCTTCTCAGATAAAAGCAATTTGACAAGACAGATGACCTCTCAAGTCTTTTCAAACTCTATGATTTAATTATATCTAACATTTTAATTTGTCTCTAAGTTCCCAGTAGAGTGTGAATCTTAATTCTATATCCCTCTTATTTTCCAATTAGCTAAAAAGAAGTCTAATAGATTCCGTACATCTAATTTCAAAATGACAGCATAGTCAAAATTCTGTTACTATCATGGTGTTATTATTTTTCTATAGAGGAAAAATGCTCACTAAAAATTATTTCTACTAAGTAATGTCGTTTGCTCCAGCTGAAATTGTGCCGGTGTTATCGTCAGTCCTAGAATGTAAATGATGGGCTCAACTACAATTATATTCTAACGAAGTCATCTTAGTAAGAAATTTCCATTCGATTGACTCTATTAAGCCAGTATATTATGGGTTAGTACTAGATACCAAGCAAAGTTTTTTTTTTCTTGCAGATTATGAAGTCATTTAAGCACTATGGGCTCATGTAATACAAGATATTTATGCCAAAAATCTATTAAATGGCTTATAGATTTATGTACCCTAGGAAAATTAAATGGAAGCTAAAATGAAGTAAACTAACATTTTATAAGTTAGGTATTTTATTTTGGTAAGCAATATCATAGCTGAAAAAGACACACCATTTAACATCCCAAATAGTTAAATTAATAAAGATGGAAATAACTAACTTAGATTTACTGAATCAGCAATCAAGGGAGACATACATTAATTATGCATATTTCAAAGGCGAAATGATGCATATGAGGTCCAGGTGTCCGGTATTAAAGTAGCTAACCTGTTTTTGCTTATATACTTTGTTCATACTAAAATGACTATTACAACACAATTCCAAATCAACATCACAGGGTCTCACTGAATTTTTCCATTAATTTATCTCCTCTTTTCTGTAAAGTTAATAACTGTTAAGGAAATGAGATTTTGTTATGATAAATGACACCCCTAAGTTAAATTTTCGATCATGTATGTCAATTGTTTCAAAAACTGTTATATTTTGCATACCTGCTAAGGAATGTCAAGAGATTGGGTGGCAGAAGTGAATGAAAGAACAAAAAGACTCTTAGGGATCTCTTGAGGACATGGCATTGTGACACATTTCATGTTTAAACAAACTATCAGACAAGGTTGTGATAATAAATGCATTATAAGGTATATATATGGCAGACAGAGATTTGAATTACTTAGTATTAAATTTGCTAATTATTTGATACCTTTAGGAATATGCATTCAGGTTACATTACTAGCTAAAAATGCATTTAGCTATTTGTGTAAACATAATTTTAGGAAAATTCTACAATTTTAGATTTATAAGCAGAAATCACAAATGTAAAATTCAGTGTTATCTACCTAGCAACCAAGAATGACAGAAACAAATATACGACATATGATATTTATGTATGGTCTTGAAAAGCTATGTAAAGTTAATTTTATTTTTATGTTATGTAGTATTAGGGCTCTGATGTCTTTATTTCTTACTGATTTGTCTAACAGAAGTAGGCATTTATTTAAAATCTCTTTTTAAGTAATCTGTTAATGAAATATTTTAAGGAGCTATGAAAATTTTTTACCAATTCTATTTTGTAAAGCCAAACCAAAAATAAAAAAAGAAAGCTGACGGTTATTGCTGGAAAAATGTTAATAGATACAGACGATTCAATGTAAGTTAAAAACAAAACAAAACAAAACAAAACTATGTAAAAAACATAGCAAGAAAAGGAGCAAAGCGTGCCTATTCGAGAGTCTTCCCTGCCTTCAATTTTGCAGGAAGTTGCTGTGTCTCCCCCGTGAATTCAGGTGCACATTATAAATCAAGTCTATTAGAATATAATTTTATCTTTCCTTCTGAGTATTTACCTTCACTTCACACATTTGAGCTAGGAATTTAGTTTCAACTCTTTGATTGTTGAACAAAGTTAGAAGACTGTGTAAGATTGAAGATAATTCTAGGTTTTCACTAGCTCGTGAAAGAGAAGGCTTTAGACTAAGTCCTGTTCTCACTTCTAGTTGACCTTTTGGATTAATTTAAATATTATATTGATTTTTTTAACATAGGAGTGTGTGCCTTTATTGCAACTAATTATATAAATATGGATATTCTGATTTCAAAATGGATACCACAGAATATTGCCTTAACAGAAGAGAAGTCAAATTCTAACTCATTTTCCATCCACTGAAGCTATAGCTGTCATGAATAAGGGTGAAGGAAAAAGAAGCCTGTCAGTTTTATCTTTACAGCACTTGGAAGTTTTAAACAGATAAGAGGGAAAAGGGTTTGATAGGAATTTTTAGCAAGGAAGACACATACTCCAACTGTTTGGCTTTGAGTCATGTGGGGAGTAAGAGAACTAATTTCCTGTTTTAGAAAACAAGAAGGGAAGTGGTCGTTGTGGGTGATATTCAGGTCACAATTTAAGCCAAGAATGTGAAAGAAGTTCTTAGAGGAGAGAATAGTATGAGAAGGGAATTGGCTCATAATGTATATGAATCACTAGAGGATGGTGGAAGAGTATATAAGAGATGAAAAGGGTAATGGGATCAGATTCAGGGACAAACACAATTCTTTGGAGGTGAGAAGCTAATAAGGGAAAATATGCTAGCTTAGATATTTATCGATAACAAAAATAAATATAAGAATCACATTCTTTATGGCAAAATGGCTATAGAATCAAAATGAACTATTAAAAAATCAAACGCTCATAAAACATGATGTTATGGGAAAGAGATTAAGTCCACTCTGCATTTCCAAAAACCTTACCCAGCACTTCCTACCCATAGATATCAGAGGCTGTGATAAGGAGTTTAGTGAGGAGTTGCCCCAGGAAGTGTGATCTGAGTCAGCTCCAACTCAGCGATCATCGAGAAGAGTAGACCTTTAGAATTAAGTCAGGGGTCCTGAATCAACGAGACGTTTTAATCTCAAAATGTGCCAGAATCCCACTGAAATCCTAAAGCAGATTCACTACTGAGAACTTCCTAGTGAGTCTCCCTCATTCTTTGAAAACTAGAGTTTCTGAATCACTGGCTTTCTCTATCTGTATGGCCCACGCAGCACTCTGACCACTTATTTCCTTGACCACTTTTCCTCCATCACCCTTTTTCTCCTCGGCTACATACTCCTAAAGTCAAACTCTGAACACTTAGTCATTAACTATAAATACATCACTTCCAAAATCTCAATTTCAAGCACTGCTTTTCAGAACATACCTGTCTGTGTCTTTCCAGCTCTTAAGTACACCCAGAACAACACTTCCACTTCATTAAAAGCTCTAACCAGCTAAACCTTTCCCACCTTATCACACGTTCTGCCTTCACTTATCATTTTACCCCAGCTCAGGTTCCTCAGTTGTTTTCCTAGCAATTCCATTGCAAAGGATTTTAGTTCAGTTTGACCTCTTTTTCTCTGTAGTGCTTATCTAGCAAATCTATATTCTTTGGCCTGAACAAGATTAAAAAGTACTGGAGAAAACTATAAGACTGTTTTTTAATTAAATTAAATTTCTGATCCTGAAGTGCAAATGACCACTCATTATTGCTCAACATTTAAACTATATTTCTCTAGTGTTTTTATTTTTCTATTCATTTAGATTGCTTTTATACTCTCCTTAAATATCCTCCCACTCTAACTTCCTCTCATCCACAAACTCACCTCCTACATCTACAACTTATTCTTTAATGAGAAAATAGAAACCATCTGAGAAAAATCCCATAGCTTCCTACCACTACATGTGTAAATGCATGGGCATCTCCAGGCATCTCCTGTGTCTTGCCTCCAAGCACCACAGAAGTGTATCAGCTGGTAAGGCATTTTGATCTTTCAGGTTGTACTGTGAATTCAATTCTTTTTTTTATCCTCTTCTTAAGTTTACATTTGCAATTAGTCCTCATCCTTACCTTTCTACAGAATTATTTCTATTTCTATATAAACAAGTTTCAAATGTTTTTCTGTTTAAAAAGTTTGACATTCTATTTCTCAATCAATTGCTATCTTACTTTTCTTACTTTCATGCACTCTTGATTTTTTCTGTAAATTTGAACTTTTTAAAAATCACTTTTAGTTCCAAATATACTTGAAATATACATGAAAAATTTGAGGGCTCTCTTTGAATTGCTGATTTGTGAAATTATTATATATTTGTCAGGAAAATTGAATTATGTCAGTTTGGGAGATTTAGTAGGACTTGTTTTCTGCCTTGTACATGATCACTTTTTAAATGGGCTTAGAAAGAATGCTGTTTGAGGGCATTCAGTTTTGTTATTTAGATAAAGATTACTGTAACTAATTCTTATGCAAATGAAACTCTCCTTTTATATTTATGTTGGAAGTTCTCCAAGTTTCTTAATTTATATTGATATTTCCTATGCTTTACTTCTTAATATTGCATACTGATAGACTTCTTCAGATTTGTTTTATAATTTGCTAAATTTTATTTGGCTGAATTTAGTTTACTACTTCATATTTCTATTGAGTTTTTACATTTCTATTACTACAGTTATTATTTATACAATTTCTATTTGATTCTTTTAAAATTTACCTGTCCTTGTTTTATTGTTTTGTTCGAGTGTTTGAATTCAGATATATATTAGGTTTTTATTTTTACTTTTTAATCCATAATCTCTTTGAATTTTGAGTTGCAGTGTTACTTCTGAATTATCTTATTCTTCCATGTTACCCAGAAATTTCCAGTATCATTTTCTTCTCAACCATTTAAATATGAACTCCAAGTCAACAACTACACTGAAATTGTTTGGCTTTTCATATCATTACATGCAATGATCATTTCTCCATTGTTATCAGACTTCACTTTCATAATCACTGAAAACATTCTTCTTGAATTCTGGAAAGCAAAATCTCCATGGTCACTGCTTCTCAAACTGCTGTGCCAGATCCTCCTTTACCGCTTGACTGCTAAATATTAAATTGTATCAAGACTCAATCTTAAATCTTATTCTCTAGCAAATTCTCTTCTTCATCTCATTCAAACCTGCGGTTTTTAATTCCGCTTAACATGTGATGATTTCAAAATAAATCCCACTCTGACTTCCAGATTCACTGTTAGCTATTTTGCATTTCGGCCTAAATATCTATAAGGTACCTTAATATGCTAAAAATGAAACTCTTGTTTTCCCTTCATCCTAACTGGTTCTTTTCTCCATCTTATCATCTTAGTCAATGCAGTCAACTTATTTATTACAGTACAGAAGCAGGAGGATCAGTTGTAGTTCACAATTGTCTTGGGGATTTTTGTCTGTTAATAAAAAAATCTGTTTACAATGGAATACAATGAAAAGGAATGAAAACAAGGACATTTTAAATCTCGTTTGACTCATCTATGGCCATGCTACCATGAACAAGCCCGATCTCATCTGATCTCAGAAGTTAAGCAGGGTTGGACCTGGTTAGTAATTGGATGGGAGACCACCTAGGAAGACCAGGTGCTGTAGGCATAAAAAAAAAATAAAATAAAATAAAAATAAGGGATTGTAAGCTGACAAGTTCCTTGCAATCTGTGAGGTCAACCAAGGGTTGCCTTGCCTTAAAAAAAAAAAAAAAAACTTGTTTGACTCACTATCTCCAACTTCTAGTATAGTTTAATTTACATATTTAATATTAAAAAATATGATGAATGAATGCAAAGTTCTGAGCAAGTGAAAGCATAAGGATTTCATTACAGTGTTTGTATCACTGCATCTTATTTCACCTATACCAGCCTTCCAAATTCTGTGGATATTGAACTGCAAGCTCAAATCAGTTAAATCTCAAGATAAATTAATAGCTCCTTATAAAGCTTATATAGGATCATAGCGTCCTATGACTTTGGAGTACTGGTACCCAACATTGGTTAGACTTGTCTCCTCCTAGTACCTTTTGAATCCAGGTGTCACCATTCACAAAATGCATAATCTCAAGCAAATTATTCAGTTCTTCTGTAAAAATTCATGATAAAAAGAACAATGAGTATTGTATCATATATGTAATATGTTTAGCAACATAGTGCCAGGCAACTAGAAAATGCTATTACTACCATTTCTACTCATATTGTTCCTATTATTATTACTATGACTACTGCTGCTGCTGCTACTACTATTACTACTACTACTACTACTACTACTACTACTACTACTGGTGCTAATGCTTTCTTTAACTATTTGTGTTATCAATAAGTAGAAGTAAATGAAAGAACACATACAAATATATAAGATAAATATCTTATATCCCATAATTTTATTTCATTTAATGTAATATCAATGTCATAAACATAAAGCTGCAGTACATATTTTACACTTTAATGAAGATAAGAAAATATAATTCTGAAACTATTTTAAATAAGATATTATGTAATTATATTAAACAAGCTAAATCTTACTAAAAAATGAATATAAGCCTCAGTAAGGATACTTTGTTTTTTCACATCGGAGCATACCATTTAATAATTAGGCAGTTAAGAGTTTTAAATTTGATCTTAGATAGGTTAATTGCTTTTTCTAAATTGCTACTATGTGGACATAAATGCATTAATTCACATTATCCTTTTTTGAAATCATTGATAAATTCCTGCGATTGCCTACTAGAAAAGTTATCCTTGCACCATTTTAGCAAAGGAAGTTCAATTCTTGATTTTCTGAAGTTTATTTATTATCTGAGATCAAACAGAAAGTACTTAGTATCAGTCTCTGGCCACTTTATATAAAGCAATACAAACAACATTTAGGTCATACAGCCATTAATCATCTGAAGGACAAATGATGTCAGGCTGTACTTATACACCAAAAAAATTTCGATTTTGTTTACTTCTTCAGTAATCCAACTTGATGTCAACTACCATTTAGCTGGGCCAATAATATTGATATTTGATGTCAGTTTTTATTCATTACTTCACCTGGATAATGCATAAGTCAAAACTTTTAGATATGTCATGAAAAATACCAAAACAGTTTGTCTATTTGAAGAAACTAGAGACAGTGACAGAATAGAAAATCGAGGGATATGTAACATGCCAATATTATTTTACATAATATTTGAATTATTTTAATGCTCCCACATACCTGAAAACTAATTTTATATCTTTTAAACTTCTCATTCTAAATGATATTTTTAAACTAAATCTTTCAGGAAATAGCCTTGCCCTAACATTTTGCAAAGAAAATAATTTCCGATAAAAAAAATAAAGAAAAGCAAAAGAAAATAATTAGTATAAACAGAAAATTAATTAGAAAATTATTTTTTAAATATAATAAATTGGTAGAGGTATTCTCTCTTTATTTCTACTTCATTTTGTTTTTTAAAATATAACACTTTAAATGACAAAGAACAGTACATTTAAGATGATATCACCCTGCCCCTAAAGTTTAACCTTCAATAATTTCTACAGTTAGATAAAGATGAATTCATGCATTTGTAATTTTCTTGATGGTTCTGTGAAAATTAAAAGCAACATTATTATGTCATATTTGTTGATGCTTCTGTTTTGACTATAAAACTGTTTCTCTTTCTATATGTATGTATGCATGTATGCATGCATGCATACATACATGCATGGATACATGCACACATATGTATGTATGTATGCATGCATACATACATATATATATGTTTATCCTCTGGATGACTTAAATTCTTTTGACATTCATGGAAAATTCAGTAGTGGACTTTCAACTTAGCAACTGTTTACTGAGCACCTTCTACATCTTAGTCTTAGACACCACTCTAAATATTGAGGGTTCAGCAATGGACAAAACCAAGTCCCGTCCTTATGGATCTTATACTCTGGTAAGAATCAGTGAAAATAAACAAGTAAACAAATCAACAGTGCCAAGAATAATAAATGTTATATAACCAGAATAAATCAGTGTAAAAAAAGAGTAATGAAGAGAGAGTTGGGATTTATAATAAAATGGTCAGGAAGGGACTCTGAATGAACAATATCAAAGAAAACCATGGAGTGATCTTAAGGAAGAACTCAAGCAGAGGCAACAGCAAAGGTCATGTTCCTGAGGTGGTAGAAGTGTGGGGTGATGGAGTAATAGTATATATGGCGTGAAACAGAATTAAGCAGGCGAAATATCTTATACCTAGGAGATAACTGTTAACTTAGACTGTTATTAGTTAAATGTGGGATGGTTGAAGCCATTTTAGAATAACCTCATAGCATTATCTGTGGCTTCCAAAATATTTATTTCTAAAAAAATACCCCCGCTATGAGAAATAGATTCTTTGGGCTCAGTAACACTTTAACGATTTTTACCCCATAGCTCTCATTTCAATTCTTGGTTCGGTAGGTAATCAATAAATATTCACTGATTAGGAGATATCAGAAAGTCACCACAAGTTAGAACAGAAGGGTATTTAAGAGAACATAGTAATGACAATACTGCGATATAATTAAATGTATTTTATACTATTGATCTTAAAATATTTTAAAATTTAATACACTTTCCAGGCTTCCCATGATTGTTCTAAGAATATAGCTGCCAAAAATAGTTCAAAATATATTTATTATTTTTATAAGAAATGATGTCACTGCTCAGAATATTTGGCCATTTAGGCAAGTGGTCTTCCAAAGCAATTGACTCATTTAAACAGTTTCAGTGCAAAAAGATGTTCTAAATAATATCAAAATATCAGTATAAAATTATACATTTTTCTCTAGTCATGATTAATTGCAGTCAGTCTAAACTTGCATGTGGTTTGAAAAACTACATGTATTAAGAAATTGTTTTACATATAAAGATTATGTCTAATGCATCATTCATTATCCCTGAATCACATAATTAGGGCAAAAAGACTTGTCACACCAATTTACTCAAAAGTATAATTACAAGATAACTTGATTATCTCCTTTAATATAATTTTCTCCACTTAATTGTGTGTTTGTGGGTGAGTGTGACCCTGTGAATCCATACCTCAAGAAATAACTGGTTGTTAACATGCAAATCTACAGGCAGAGCAGAAGAATCTGCTTTTCCTCTTTAGAAGTTTAATTTGTATACTCAAGGTGTCCCTGAAGGGAAAATGTTTTAAAAGTTACATCTCCCCTCAAATGGTCAGGAACTTCCCGTGGCAAATTTTACAATAGTCTTGGGGACCGGTATGTCAATCACCACCATGCGTTGCCTCTCACCCCACCCCAATTCAACAGCTGTATCAAAAAACTCAGCAGTTTTCTAACTAAAGAAACTTAAGCTGCTATATTTAAATTGCATTCAGAAACATAAATTTATTGTATTTTTCCTAAAGAATTCAAGTTTTCATACTCGTTTTTTTAAGAATTTGTAAATATCCCTTGACTCATTTTCAAGTAACAGTGAAGCAAAAGAACCTTTTGCTTCTAACATAAATGCTTGTTGCATCTCGATCTTTTGTTCCACCTGAGCTAGAGAAAATTAAGACCACAAAGACTCTTAAATATAGATTTTGTTTCTTTTTTATGGGGCTTCATATTGGAATTGACCGAAGGTATTCAAAATTTTCTCTTCTTAGGCTGAGGGATAGATTTTTTTTCTTAGAAATAGTTGGATTTTAGTTTACATGCCCAAATACAAAATTACAAAAGAAAATAAATCATTAAAATATGGATGGCTTTCCTATTATGTTTTGCATATCTAAAAATGGTAAAAATAGAATACGTCTTTTTGTATTTGTAACTTTTCTTTCTCCAAAGAGTATTCTGTGGATATGATTCCATATCTTTAAGAAAATATGATTGTTTCTCCAGTGGAAAAAAATCTAGAGTACTAAAAAATTCTGTGCAAACAGAAGCACAGCCTAGTATAGCAGTAGTTATTAGAAAGGTGATGAATTTTAGTTAAATATATGTAGCTTCACTCTCTAATCTATTTTTGTAACTCAGACTATAGATTTGAGGATATTTGATCCAATCACTTTAATATGGCTACAGCCAAATATAGCCTATCATCATAAACATGAACCTTAGTAATGTAAACATTATGATGACATAAACTTATGCATAAAGTATCATTTTTATGTACCTAATAGAACTGCACTTATATATTAAGAGAGAGTAAACGCATTGCAGATTATCTCAGTAATGTTATTGCAGTGAAACTATATTAATCAACAATAATTGGCCACTTTAAAAGAGACTTCTGTCAGATAGAGTAACACCTTAGGTTGTTCTCACAATAACTAAAACAGATTTAACAGAATTTGTGTGGATCTACATATAATATCTTCTGCAATGATTAAAGAGCAGAAGGACAAAGAGAAAAGGAACTGTTATTAAGAACAGTCATTAAGTTATTTCTCTCATCTTTGCTAGATGATTTGTTTTATTTCACCATGAAGTGTAAAACTACATATTTAAAAAAAACATTCTTTTATTATTAGTTTCAAATATACAGTACATTGGTTAGACATTTATATAGTATATGAAACAATACCCCTGATCACTCTTTCTCTCCTCTGGCTCTCCACCTACCCATTACCTTACTGCTGACTGCATTCCCTATGCTGCGCTACTCATCCCTGTGGCCATCTATCAACTACTAATTTGTACTTCTTTAACCCTACACCACTTTCCCCACCCGACTCTGGCCATCAGAAAATACATACATATATTTTTAAAAACTCCATCTAAGCACTTAAGAAATGATTATTTAAAAATTACTAGAAACTTGTACCTTGTACATAGTATATGAAACTGATTTAGGTAAATTTTAAAAATTTTATATTTTTCCAACCAGGAAAGAAACATATTTATTTGCCTGGATATTTTGCAGTCTGCACCTAAGTCAGCTGCTAACGTGGACATTCATGTTCCAGGCCCCTCACAGACCTCCAGTCACTGCCGCAGACTAGTGCTTCTCTAATTGTCATTCCCTGCCCTGTCCCCTTCCTTACTCTGGAAATATAAAAGGACTGATTTTCTCCCCTGATAAAGGACAACAGATTAATGAATTTAAGTTCCTGAATCATTAAAATTGACATCCCTGGTATACTACTTAAAGTGCAGTAGCAATTGTGGCTAGCTTTTACTCTTCAGGGGGTCCTGTGATCTCAGTTTTTTATGTAAATTAATGCAAAAATTGCTCCAACGGTGTCACATGCTGTTCACTTTAAACTCCAAACAGAATGTTCTATTTCCTGATTTGGTAAATAGAAAGAGCAGAATGGCAGAGTTATAAATTAACAGAATATTGGTCAAACCAGGTTTGAAAGGCATGAGAGACAGCACAGTGTATATTTCCAAGTGTGTTGAATGAAAGATTCACCTATATGTACTTTATTCTTACATATACTTATTCCTAAAATGTAAAGTTATAGAACAATACGTTTCATTTCACTTAGATGGTTTATAAATCAGTTTGAACAAGATGACTCCATAGCTCATTAAGATCTAAGATCCTATCTTATCTATTTCTGTATTGCATCTTTGCTGTCCCCCCTCCCTTGCCCCACCCTCCATCACCAGGCACTAGAGCATTCTAGTAGAGAACACTTGTCTGGTCAATATTTAAAAACCAATTAATAATTTCATCAGAGTTCTTTAAAAAAGAAATGTCTTCATCTTTTAAAATCATGTATAAATTTCTTTGTTCGGCTCATCATAACAAAAGAAAAACGTGGTAGAGGGACAGAGATGTACTATTCTAAAAAAAAAAAAAAAAAAAAAAAAAAAAAAAAAAAAAAAAAAAAAAAAAAAAAAAAAAAAAAAAAAAAAGATGAGTTTCCGCAGCTTGATTAAATGGATTAAAGAGGATTAGAAGTTTAGCAGTTGACCAATGGCTTTTAAAAGCATTTGAATGTCCTTTAATTCTCAAATTGGATCACCCATTATTGTAGGTTGTTTTAGGAAGATTATCTGTGCAGGCTTCATTCAAATGCAAATCCATATGCCATGAACGCTTTATTTAAAGATGGTCGTTGTTTAGAAGAAAATAAGTTGATGGACAGAAGCAAAGATCTCTCGAGTGATAATCATTTTAGAAAAAAATTTATGTGTGTGTAGTGTGTGTATGAATTACTCAGTTGGGTGACCACATTAATTGTGTACTTGTGTCATATTATAATTGCCTAAAGACTGGGTGAGAAGTCTATTGGCATGTTTTAATTAAATCTTATATTTCCCAGTTTAATAGGGAAGTGACAAGAAAAATTATAAAACTCTAAGCTCTTCTTATGTCTTTTATTATCTGGCTGCATTTACTAATGAGCCACATCACCCTCCCTCTACCCCAGCATCTCTTACTTTTACCCTCACCTTCTGCTATTTCCAATGTCACTATGCCAAAATCATATAATAATGTGCATCAAAATTAAATTTAAAAGCTTTGAATAAAAACCTTTCATCTGATTTACATGTGAATTTATTCCTGACTTTCTTCTTATGTATCTAATGGATTTAAAGTCAATCAGATTGAGTTTCAGATGCCAGCTACCATTTACCAGGTGTATGAATTAGAAATAGCCTCAATATTCCCGTATATAAAATGGCAACATTACCATGTATCAAATAAATTCATCAAGTTAATCCTGTTGGATGCTGGAGATACACACACACACACACACACACACACACACACACACACACACACATTCTTAAGCTTTGTTCTGGGATACTATTACATTATTTAGAAACTGTTTGGTTCTTTCAGGTCTGCTTTTAAGACTGGTTAGGTGGGACTAGAGCCATGCTCAATTTAGAGCTAATTATTTTCCCAGTATTCAAGCAAGATCCTTCTTTGTGCTGTAACCTACCTATTTCTCCCGAATCTTGAAATTTTTCAGTGTGGCTTCCGGGGCAGGCATAATTCCTAGCCTTGGTAAGGTGCCTTTTCATGTTTCCTCTTATAATTTCAGATGGTTCTTTCCAGGCCTCCAGTTAGTTTCCTCATATGCATATTCCAATCAGTACTCAGCTAAATACTGGAGGAATTTACTTTGGAAATCTCCAGGGTTCTCTCTGTGCAACTTTCTCTTCTGTACTCTGTCCTGCAAATTTGAGCTGCCTTTGTCTCCCTAGACTATCAGTTCCATCACTTCAATCTTGGGAGTCACTATGCTCTGTCTGGGTTCCCACTCCCAGAGCTGTGGGTTAGAAACTGTCAAGGAAGCATGTCACAGCAATCTTCTATGGCTCACCTCATTAGTTTCTTGTTTCTCAGTGATTATTGTCTTTTGTTGCCTGATGTACAATGTCTTACAAACCGTTGTTTCCTATATCTTGTCCATTTTTTTTTCCATGCATGAGAGTCAACCTGGTCCCTTTTACCCTATTGTGACTGGCAATGAAAGTCTTATTATCATCTGTTTTTCATTGTTAGCAATTTTAAACAGAAAGTGTACGATTATAATAATAATGGTATTCTTTATAAAATTTATAGTTTAGCTCTTCCTCCTATAAGAAATAAAGGTTGACAGCGTGTTTGTAGGAGATCTGAATTATAGTCTTAATTGGCCCACAAATTTCCTGTGAGGGCTTAGACAAGTCCTTAATTTCTCAAAACCTTTACTTTTTTAATCCATGGGAGATATTGATCTGGACAACCGTTATATTCTCTTTCAGAAATGTATTGACAATCACTAACATTTTCTTTAGAAATTGAAAAAAGCTTTTGAATTTGAATGTATCAGCTTTTAAGGGAAATAAGAAGATGTTTTCAGCATCTGATTTTTCTAAAATTTGAAGATTCCTTGTTACTCAGCCCTTACTGCAAACCCAACAACAAAACTGAAATCTTTTCTTTGACATACATAGCAATGCCAAACTGATATAATTTAAAATCATACTCTCTTCAGATATTGAGTACTGAGCTTTAGTTTTTACTCTGTATTTCTTTGGTTTATTTTTCATATTAAAAAAAAATCCTATCGCCCTACTTTGACATTACAGTATGTTACTATGTAAATATATCATGAAAGACTACTGCAATGTGACGAGCTTCATCAGAAGAAAACACTAAGGGCCTATAAGACTAAGATTTTATATGTGAATATCTGAAATAATGCCAATAATGACACTAAAAATGAAGAAACTCACATGAGAGTCAGAAAATTTATCTTTAGTGCTTTTAGAAGAGGCTCATTGCCAGAGGCATGATGCATTAATTTCATATGCCATGTTAGGAATTTTCATTTCTCCTTGAATAAAACGTTAGTTTCAAAAGGTGTCCTTAGAGTAGAAAGACTCTCAGTGATTTATTAAACCTCCTTTTTCCCTTTACCTTCATAAATGTACTAATTTTATACCATATTTGGCTGGTAGGAAGTTGGGCCAATCTGCTCTCGCTTCTACCAGAACCGTGCTCTATTTAGCACTTGCAAAATGAAAAGCATTATGCTAGATTTTGAGGGAGATTCAAACAAGTATTTAGTCCTTTTCCTTGATGAACTAAAATATAATTAAATAATCAAAATCTATACACGAAGTAGATAACTATCAATGTAGGGCAACAAATTATAAATACCAAAGATAACTAATTAAAAATAAATCAGAATATCTGGTATAATTCTTGAGAGTTCAATCACAACCATTAAGAAATGTTTTGCTCTGACTATTAACATATGGAAATAATGAATCATTAATTCATTTATTTAAATACTTATTAAGTGTATAATATAAGCCCCAAACTGAGTACAAAAGATTTAGAGCAGTACTCTCTAATAGGACAATCGTCTAACATAACTTTCTGTAATGATAGAAATGTTCTTTATCTAAAATGTTTAATATGGTAGTGACTAGCTACATGAGGAAGTTTTGATTTAACTAATTAAAATTAAATAAAATAAAAAATTTAGTTCCTCAGTTGCAGTAGTTACATTTCAACTACTCAGTAGCCACATGTATTGCACAGTGTGGGTCTAGAAGGAAAAGACAGGCATGTTTACAAAAAAATTACAATTTGTTATGTAAGTTTTATGACATCCTTCTGTGGGAGCAAGAGAAGAAATATGTTCTTATGTTCCCTAGAATACTTTAGAAGAAGTTGCATTTGGAGCAAATTTTAAGTATATTTAAATAATGACCAGAGGAAGAAATAACAAATGAGCATCCTAGTTAGTGGAGAAAAGAAGAGAAACGTGAAGGCATGGCGTATTTGAGAACTAGAAACCAGAGTAGCATGTGGGGAAGTTGTGGGAGATAACAGGCAAGAAGGAGGGAAGTCAAGGAGGGGCTCAAATTTGCATTTAGATAAAAATTACTCTGCCATTGATTTGGCAACCCCGGCATTACTGATATTATGAACCAGGGAACTTCATGTTGGGGGTAGGGAGTTGGGACAGTCCTCTACAGTGTGAGATGTTTATCAGTATCTCCGGCCTCTACCAACTGAATGCCAGTGCTCGGTGCCCCAGATGTGACAATCAAAATTATCTCTTGACATTGCCAAATATCCTCTGGGAGGCAACATTGCCATGGTTGAGAACCACTGTTGTGAAAATGACCTGCAAACCTACAGGGTTCACTACATGTGTCCACGTGTGAGGGGACAAGGGCCTGACATAAGGGATTGTGGAGGGTAGAGGCCTACTTCAACGGAACAAGATAGGAGAGAACAGAGATGGAGAATATGATAAACTCTGGTGATTGCACGCATTATGGAGTTCTTCATAGAAATGAAAAGTCAAGAGAAGGGTACAGTTTGCGGGAAAGATGAATTTGGCTCTGAACAAGCTGATTTGTGTTGTCTGTGGAATTTCTAAATGGATACATTCTGTGGGTAATTGGAAATAATGACCAGTAATTCAGAAGAGAAGTATGAATTGTACATGTAGATTTGGGAGTCATAAACATGTAGAGACTAGTCAAAATCATGAGAATGCTTCTTTTTGCCTCCATTAATTTAGATTTAATGACAACTGTCATTGTTTCCTACTGATCTCCAAATACAGCCCTAGTCAATCCTTTTTACACATAGCACCAGTTTTGTTTTGTTCTGTTTTCGTTGTTCTCATTTCATGTAAAGTCAAGGACTTTGAGTTCCAACTACACTGACCTCTTTACTTTCAGCACTTCTGCCTGGGGGCCTTTGATCTCACT
>NW_006433946.1:2968285-2984001 GCF_000325575.1 Pteropus alecto
ACCACACACCTTGTCTACAATAGTTTTATTCTCCATAGCTCTTAACGTTTAACATACTACATATTTTAATGATTTTCTTAATTTGTGGTATGATTCTCCCCAGAAGTATATATAGTCCATGAGGTAGGGATTTCTGCTTTGTTCACTTCCATATATTTATTCAACACTTAAATCAATACCTACGCCTAAGTAGTAGGCTCAATCAATATTCTCTGATAAATGAAGTAATAGGTTTTCTACTAGTCCAGACAAGTTTGCCTGGATTCTAACTCTTGCTTAGATATGGCACAAACTGGAAAAACACAGGAAAGTAATGTCAACTTGTTTTTCGGGGTTCTCAGAGACACAATTTTGCACTTGACAGTACCTTTTAACTCACTAAGACTACTGACCTTCAGACATTCTTTTTAACATATCATTATTTACGTTCAAAACAAAGAACATTTTTACATTTCAACGTTGTTATGTATTTTTACTGTCTTATTATTCATTTACATTTTACATTTACATTTTCACATTTCTCAGTAGAAACTCCAAAAACTCTTCAGAATTTTTACATTGTTAACCTTGTCATAAATTCACAATATTCCTCATAGTGAAGCATGTTAATTTCTGTGTAGTGCTCTATCATTGTGCCATTTTCAGTACTAATGATGCCCTACCTTCTCATCACTAATATCATTTCATAATCTTAATCTACTTAAAATGTTATTTCAGAAAGTTGCATTCACATGATGGACCTATCCTGGGGCTGCTTTTCTGGAAGAAATCTCTGATCTCATGACCTGAATTAAGTGTTCAATTTGTACTCTAATCAACCCTTTACCTATTTCTAGCATTTAACTTTGTATTGTAATGGTTTGATTATGCCTCTCTCTCCAACAATTAACTATAAATTCCTTTTGAATTTACAACCGTTGTATCTCTTGCTTCTGGCCCCAAGTCAAGGACATAGTACAGCTCAATAAATATTTGTTCCTTTATATACATTAATTGTCTTCATCTAATTCTAATTATTCTTCTGCCTTATGAATTTAAACACCTCCTTGATCAATTCGTTCTTTACTAATACATATTTGTCGATGTTCTGTTAAAGAATACTAGTTCTTTCAGGGTGTTCTGCCTCAATAACATAATATGCTCCTTAAGCACTTAAGAGCTACTTAATTGGCCTCCATTCCCTGAAGCATCTAAGTCAAAGCATAAAATATATTTTTCTTGTTAAGGGATTAAGAGCTTGGACACTTAAGTCAAATTGACTGAACTTGAATCCTGGGTCTAGGTTTTACTAACAAAATGACTTTGGGCAAGTTGTGTAACATTGTAAGTCTCATTTTTCTTAACTGAATAATAGGACAGTGTAATCTAACCATAAAGATGAAGAATTAAATGAGATAATAAATATAAATCACTTTGAACAAGTTACTGTGATTATGTAGTGTAGTATTATGTACTGTAGATACTAAGTCATTATTTTTGAGATGTCCAACTTCCATATACCTGGAGTAAGATTGATGATGTGTTATTAAACCTTAACAGGTTGACAATGACAGGGAGTAGAAGTATGTACTGACCACAGTGATCTTATGTACATCCTTCCAATGCTTTATGTTCCCTCCTTCTTTAGCTTTGAACTTCTTGAGCATTTCCAAATTTTACCTTCTCTTTCTATTCAAATTCCATAATTTTTTTGTCTTATTTGTACCATTAGGGTCCTGAAGAAATGATATAATGAGCTAAAGCTTAATGCTACACAGGCCTGTCCTAAGAGACACACTAATGTATCAGTATACTAAAAAATGTTTGGAATAATAATTTTTCTCCTAATGAGCCTAAACATTTTATTATAGTTACACCTTAATACCAAGTTGCAGGTCATTACCTTCACATATTGAAAGCAGCTGATGTTTTAGGGCTTAATGTTTCTGCCATTTGCTTGATGGACCCTTTGTGTGTGTGTGTGTGTGTGCCCATTTTACATAGTAAAATTTTAAGATATGAAAATTAGATCACTTCATTTTTTTGATTTCATTATTTACTTACTTAAAAATGTTTTTATGGTAACAATTAATATATACTAATTCCAAGAAATTTGAATTTTGAAAATGCTAAAAGGGGCAAATAAAAAAAAAGATATATCCTACCACCTAAAGGTAATCATTTCTGATTTAGTTCATACCACTCTTATTTTCAGCATATGCTTTGTGTGTGTCAGACAATGTAAACAATTTTGTTTGTGCTTCTTTTGCTGAACTACATATGTTTGTTTTCCCTTGTATTAATAGCCTTTGGAAATGCCATTATAATAGTTAAAATAATAATTTAGTTATATAATTATGTTATGGTTTTATATATGTATGTATATATACATGTGTGCCTATTTATCTGTCTATCCATCTGTGGAGGATTATCTTCTTACATTTCTACTGCACCATCTTAGAAATAATATGAAAAACATCTTTGTGACAAATATTGATCTGAGTTATTGGTACTTATTTAAATATATCTTAATGGAGGAATATATTCAATATATTTAAACACTTATAATATATTATTGTATTTGTTTTAAGAAATAGAATGTAATATATTGGTTAAAACCTCAGTCTCTGAAGTCAACTAGACCTATGCTTGGATTCTCACTCCGAATCATTCTACCTAGGTAATTTTTAAAAAGTCACTTGACCTCTTTAACCTTATTTTCTTCATCTGTAAAATGGGATTATCGCACATGATGATATATCTCTTAATTTTTTTTTTTTTTTGAATTTATCTTTCTTAGTTTAGATTAAGTGACCATCCATACCTAGGTGTTGTTTTCTTACCTGCTATGTGTTCTAGATAAAATATTTGTTTATTCCCCAGGTTATCAGCTAACTCCTTTCCCATGTCTCTCCATCTCCAGATCTCTCAAAACTCACCCTATGCTTTTCAGATAAGCAGTATTCTAGTATCTTCTAATGCCCTGTGGTATGAGATTGATTGGCAGATGGCCCTCCATTTTGCCTGAGACAGTAAGAGGAGGAATATAGGGTCTTTAGGCTATTCCAAGTTTTTGGTTTTGGATTCTCCGTATCTTTTATATCTTCTCTTTTTTCTAAGTGATTCAGAACTATCAGGGTTAGAACTAATATTTACCTCAAGACTGTTATGGAAGGAATAGACTAAAGTAAAACTTCCAAGTAAACTCCAATGAGAAATTCATCATATATTGATTTACAGATTTTTTTTTGAGCTCTACTATATGCTCCAGATACTGCCATAGACACTGTATGTGCTTCATTGGCTAACTGGAAATATAGCTAAGTTGTTCTTTCACTATCAAGTATCACTCAGTTATCAAATCTGAACAAACTTATTTCTGTCACTTAATAAGTTATTATATTTGATTTACCCAATGCATATTTTATCATGGCTTCTAAGTTTTTTGGGAAATAAAAAAAATCTGTCTAAATAATGTTAGTTATTTAAAATTGTTTAAAGTAAGTTGCACTTTTTATTAATAAAACATTTAGCACAATACTTGATTTATTAAAAGCATTTATTAGTAAATATTGACTTTTATTTCAATATTATCAAGCTGTTATACATTGATCATTTGACAGTAGTAAAAGTTAAATGTGAAAATATTAAAACTATTTAAATATTTATTTTTACCCAAGAAAAGGTTGAATGTTTAAAAAGTGTATTTCCTCAAATTTTGATATTCAGTGGAATAAAGCACACTTTAAGATTATCTTTAATTTGTAGAATCCAGACAAGAAAAATACATTGTTTATAACCTGCCTTTCATTAGAAGTGCATCCAAATTAAGTACTGATTAAAATTTATTTATTCTGTTCTCAGAATTGAAAAAATGTTCCATTGTTTGACTTCTGAAAGATGTCTGAAAGCCATTACTTCTGGAAAGACTTCTTTCTAATTTCTAACATTAACATTCCCTACTAATCCTGAGAAATTCCTTTTTTTGAAAATTGAATTTACTGATTCTTCACAATTTTTACAATACATGTTTTCATATCTGAAAACATTCCAAGTTCTCCATGTTCCTTTCGAGTCATAAAAAAGATTAAACATCCCATTTATTAGATTGGGGACAAGGTTGTTATATTGCTTCACCAGTAACTACAGTTATAGATTTTTAAAATGAATGACATTTGTTGCAGTAATGGTGTGTTTAGGGAAAAACAGAGTCCACATGGATACAAGATGCACATTTTTGACAGAAAGGATAGAAATCAAGAAGTAAATGAGAACGTAAATTGTGTGAGCTTGTTCGAAATGATAAAAAGGAAAATTGTACAGTATCAAGTTATTTAACATTTTAAAATATTTAGAGAAAAAGTGAGATTATGATTTTTGATTTGACATTTAAAAAATTAAGTTAGAAGTGAAAGAGAAACAGTAGTGGTTGAATGAGAAACAGTATAATGATGTATCATAACATTATTTATGGGCCTGATGTAGTAAATATTCATATTTAATTGGTGAATAAACACAGAACTCAAATGATAGAATGATGAGAAGGAATGTAGATTATGAGTTGCAGAAACCCTTTGTACTCATCACTGTATTTGGGTCCCTGACATGAAGTGTATGTTCAATAAACATCTCCTGAGAGGCCAGCAGGAGGACCATGAGCTAGGCACTGATGCATCCACGTTGGTACTTCTCTACTGGGAAAATACCTGTTCCTGTTTCCATAATACTTGAATCCATCTACACTTCCTCTTGTTTTGCAGCCCCTTTAAACAATTACCTTCATCTTTATCTTACTACATGTTACCCAAGTATTTCTAGTAATTTTGTTACCCAAGTATTTCTAGTAATTTCTAGTAAAAGCCCCAAGTATTTCTAGTAATTTTCTAGTTACTACATGTTACCCAAGTATTTCTAGTAATTTCTAGTAAAAGCCCCAAGTATTTCTAGTAATTTTGTCTGTCTTATCAGACCACAATAGGCACTGTTTCCTTGCCATCAATTTCACCTTGATCTGGTCATTTTACCTTCTATGACAAAAACCCTTCCTTGTGTTCATTTGTTTTCCTACCTCTGTATTTATTTTTATTCTATCTGAGGAATAAATTTTCAGTTTTAACTAATTACAAGCATGTAAAGTGAGATTTCCTTTTAGTGCAATGTTTTCATGTATATAATTTTATTGTGCAGAGCACATATATACACTATCCGTGATGTGTGCACATGGATAAATTACATGGGTGTGCATATTTTTGCTTTATTACATCTTCTAATATAATTAAATAATAAAAATTATTTTCTGAAAATAATATTCCAAAATTTACTGTAAGATTTCATATATTTAAATTATTTCATAACAACTTAATGTTCAAGACAAAGGTATAATGAATACTTTTTTAGATTAGAGGAGTGTGTTCTTGCAGATTTAATAAAATTATAACACAAATCTCTTTTGTGTGTGTGTTACTATATATCTTTGGACATATGAACTATATATATGTGTATACATTTCTTTATGTATATATTTTTTAAAGGGTCACATAATAGCATCCTGTGATTCCTGTGGAGTTACAAAACTATGGGACTTTCGGAAACTCTTACCAATTGTGTCCATTGATGTAGGTCCAAGTCCTGGCAATGAGGTGAACTTTGATTCATCAGGTAGGATTGTTGTTTGTTTGTTTGTTTGTTTAATATTTGTGACCAGTCTACTAACTTTAATATTTGTTCTGAAATTATTTTCTGTTTCCACTTTAGTTTTTTGGTGTTTTCTTCTACATAAATTTCTGTTCTTAAAATTATGTTAGAATATATTACATCATATTTTATTTTATTGTGTATTGTATCATGTCACATTATGAAATCATTATATTTATTACATATGTACAGGAAGAAAAGTAGAGAAGGTAAGTTTGTGTTAATCTAGATAATAACGCAAGTTCCTGCCAGCACCATGCAATACCTTAGAGCCTGTATCTCTTAGAATCACCATCTAAGGTAAGTAAATTGGGTTTTCTGAAGGCAAAATGGCTAAGAGTAAAGAAGAACAGTTTTGGCAACATAGAACTGATATTAACAACCACGCAATGATTCCAATTGTCTATTTAGAAGGTTAAAATTTCAGTCACATCTTCATCTTTAATGATAACCTTTGCTAAGTAAAGAATGTATATCTGTTATTGGATACTATAACTTTTCTTTGCTAGTGTGATACATGTTTCACACTTTTTTAAAACCCTGAGTATTTTTTAAATCTCTGGTACTAATTTGTGGTAGATAGAAGTTGTACAGATAGCTATTTTAGATGAAAACAATAAAGATAGAATGTACATATAAAAATAATGTTTATGTTAAAATAGTCCATGTTAATTCAATTTATACTTTCTGATATAGAAAATTTGCATTGACATCATAGTACTAAAGGAGTTTTAATTTGGTTTTCATAAACATTTTTACATTTTTAAATCCCTTTATATTACCTTGAGCTAGCATCTAAATATTCATGTCCTTGAATTTTGAACTCTGAAATTTCAAAATTTTTGGCTATGCTTTCTAATAATGTAAATTAAATTGTTTTTGAAATGCTGTACAATTAATAATAGATAAATATTTTACTGTCATTATTAAATATGTTGCCGCTTGCTTTTCAGCCCAAAAATTCTTCTCTATAGTTAGTCAGGCAAACCTGGTTTTAAATAAATATCGGTACCTATCTTATTGTTACACAAGTCAATATTATCTTAAAGTTCTTGGTACACCAAATGTATTTTTTCTGTCATGATTTCTATATTCTTGATAATTCTCTAATACTAAGAAAAGCATGAGAATTAAGGTGGAACAATAAGAAACATAAAAGGCAAAGACTGTAAACGAGAGACCTTGTTAATGAAAACATTTTATCAGTTAGAGGGAATATAATTTCAATCTCATCCCTTTGGCCATTTCTTTAAGGAACATACTATAATTACTTTTAATTCTATGTGTTTGAGAAATTAATCTCATAAGGCTTTTTCTCATTAAATAATGAAAAATTTGTGCTTCTGTAGAAGAGAAGTCTTCAATGACGATTTAAAAAGGTTAAGATATATTAAAATTTGCAGGAATAAGGAAGGGCAAACACAAGGTCTAATAAGGGCACGAAGAGAGACATGAAAATCAGAAAGTAAAATACCAGAAATTGTGTTCACCTTAAGAGAGTAAAAAAGTGCAAGTCAAATGTAAAACAAAATCAAAATAAGGATAGGGATGTCTAGATCTCTTCTAATCTGCATTTATTCAGGAAAAGAGTCTTTAAAATAAAAGTATAACAAAATTATATCATGAAAGTATTTGGACTCTGAGGATAAAATCAAATCTAACTTTATAAGCTCAACATATACATTTATTTGACATACTTTTATTTATTCCCAGTAACAAGGCAATACAAGCATATATGGTACAATCATTTTCCAAGAAAGCAAGAGTATATTGACACTATTGACAATAATTAACATTTATTGAGAGCTTATATTAGTTAAGTTGTGCCAAATCAGGTTTCCAGGTTGAAAATCTGTGACAGAATTAAATCGTGCAGTTATGTACACTTGGGATGTTATTTGTCACAAGTTACCTGGTATAAGACAGGCTCTGGTCTGCTTTCTTAGGTATGCCCTTGGACCTGAGGAAACATACATGTAATATCATTATAATATCATATAATGCATGTGGAAACATTGATAGTACTCTGAGATATTTAATATAAGGAATGTGAGGAGTTGTTAGATATTCTAAATAATCAAAGAAACAAAAATTTCTAACCACATTTCATATTTCTGGATCAATCTACTTGAAAGTCCTCTTGAATTTATGAGGTATGCTTTTTAAGAACTGTTCCCATAAACAATGACTTATTTTTATAAATATGGATTTCTTGTCACTACAAATCCAACACAGTATAGAAATAAAAGACTGAAATTTTTGTCCATAACATTTGACTTCAATTTTTATGTATATCAAAATTGCCTCATTATTTATTAGCCTCATAAGTAAATCTTTTCATTTTGAATTTATAGAAGTAAATATGTACTAATGAAATACAATTTTATCTGTTTTAAAATTGTGATTCCTCGGTGTATCATTTTAAAAATGTATCTTTGATAAAAAATATTTGAAAACCAGTGATGTAGAAAAAGAATATATGCTATAATTCAGACCCTTAGATCTTTACCACCTTTTAGACTTTACCCAAACTATATAATCTCTCTGAACTGTTTCCCCATAGAAACAATAAAGGAGACAATTTCTTACAATATTCTAATGTGTTTCAAAGGCATAAAGTATATTCTGTAATGAAGAAATCCTAGTATAGTAACCTACCATGTTTTATCCTAGCTGGAAGGAATCTTAGAAGTCATTCCATTCATTTCAGGGATGAGAAAAATGTGCGTACATATTGGTGTGTAAATAAGATGCCTGAGGTTGTGTGCTAGTTTAGAAGGTTTCCAGTGAAAACGTAAACACCAAGAATAAATATTAAAAGAAACTTGCATCAAACCTCCTTTTTATGTAATATTACACATAATTTAAATGGTTAACTAAGAAGTAAAGTTTTATATATATGAATATATATATAACATTATATATACGTATATAATTAAAATTCAAAGATTTAAAGATGTATGAATCACCATCTAGAGTTTAGCTTTGCTGTTGCTGTAAGCAATCTGCTTCTTACACATTTAAAAAAGGAGTTGCATGTGGCATAGCATTATTTACATAATGTTTTATTTGCAAATATATTGCCTGTGACAAAACAGCTTATCTGTGTTTATAGATATATACATATATTAGTATATATTTATAATTCTTGTATTTGTAAAGGGATAAGTGTTTCTTTCTCATTAAACAGAGAGCCTCCTGGTAATATAATGCTATGCACTGCTGTAAAGATTCGCTATCTAAATAATATCTCTCACTTGGTATATTCAAATGGCATATGTTTTATCATTCAAAAATTTATTACAATTTCAGGAAATGTTAAATGGAATTGCACAAAGTAATAAAAAATGAACCATGAGAATTTATATATACACTTCCACATTTCTTATTTCATCATGTTTATATAGTGTAGCAATACAGTGTTTTCCCCTTCTTCGTAAAAGGTAATTCCAGTACATTTGCAAAGTCACATCCCTAAAAAATGCAGGAGCTGAATCTTGAACCAGATGGGGACTTTCTGGTAGAAAGCTTATCAATATAAGATTATCAAAGTAGGCAAGGTTTCCTACCATTTTGAGAAAATCCTAAATATTCTCCGCAAGCAGAACCACAATAAAAATGCTAAAATGGGAGGTGGGAGGAGAGAATGACCCTATTGGAAAACACGAGAATTACAAGATTCCTCCAGTATTTTTCAAAATATAATAAGATAATCCCAAAATCTTTGGTTCAAATTGGATGTATTGGTTCCTGTTAGTAAAGGTTACAGTTCATTGTTTTGCATTCAAAAGGCGGATCATAGTTAATTCCTCCTAATGAAAGCGCTGTAGCATAAAGGAAGAAAGCACTCATTTAAAAATTAGAAGGCCTGATTTTGAATTTTGTCTGCACTACTTATTAGCTGAATGGTCATAGTGAAATTTCTAAACATTTCTGAGCCTACTTGCATGTGAAATATTAAAAATCTATCAGAATTTCCATTTCCAGCCAAAATGAGGTAACAGGAACCATATTTACTCTACTACCTAAAATAACTAAAAAACAACAAAAACAGACAAAAATATGAAACAATGGTTTTCAGACATTGAATATTGGGCAATGAAAGACAGTGATACCTGAGAGAAGGAAGTAAATCAAATGAGCCCTCCGACAGCCCCAGAATACAGATTAGAGAAAGTTTTCAGGCCACAACTCAGAATGGGTGGAAACCAAAGGAAATCTGGCAGTACCCCAGAGCTGAGGAGTCAGAAAGGGCAGGCCAGGGAGGCCAGGGCAGCTAGAGTTTGCAGGGCAGACTACGGGACAGGAGAGAGCAGCAGAGAGAGAGAGAGAACGAGAGTGAGAGAGAGTGCACGTGCACCCTAGAGCGAGCTCAGGAAATGTGCTGATGATCTCCTCCAATCTTTAGATGAATGGGAATCAATACCTGGTAATCTAAGACTAGGGAAGAAATGTGTCTGAAGAGTTAAAAGGAAAAATCTCCAAAGCCCATCCAAGCCTAGGAATAGTTTGTGTTCCCACAAACCAGAGTGGAAAAACCTTACAATTTAAAAGAACAGGGGTAGGCAAACTACTGCCCATGGGCCAGCCTGGCCTGAGTTCATGTATAGTTTTAATGGAACACAGCTACACCCATTCATTTACACAATGTCTGAGGCTACTTTCGTGCTACAACAGCAGAACTGAGTATTTGCCACAAAGACCATATGGCCTGCGAAACCCAAAATATTTAATATTTGGCTCTTTACAGAAAAAGAGAGAGAGCTCAGAATTGTATTACCTTAATAGTGGGGCAAGCTCAGCCCAAACCTCTGGATCTAGTCCCTTCACTTATGTCCTTTGAACCATCTAAGTTGGCTTGTATAAAAACCTCTTTAACCTTTACTACAACTCAATGAAATTGTTACATTTATCCCTTTTCCACAGACGAGGAAACAGACATAGGGAAGTTAACAACAAGCCCAATGACTGCTAACTGATCCCACGTGGCACCAGAATTCAAAGAGAGTCCGATTTTTGAGACTAAAATTTAAATTTTGTATTATTCTGGCTCTCATTTTACTAATAGTATTCACTTTCATATTGATATATGACATGTTAAGAGAAATGAATCATTTGCTATGAATATTGCAATAATCTCAGTAATGACCACTTGACAGTGTTTGACTCAAAGCTGACTAAGACACAGAATCTTGTCAATAATTGTCAATTGTCTCTGGGAAGAGAAAGGAAAAGATCTTCCTAGTATTATTTGCCAGATTTTTGATGTGTCTTATGCTCAAGTGCCTATATGCTCCTAACGGGACCTGGAACTCTAACCCCACACCGTGGTATAAATTTCTATTCGAGTAATCAGGGCTGGATTATGTACCTCCAGGGCCCCTCTTTCTGCCATATTTTTAAAAGTCCCAGCCTGATTATAAACTGAAATAACAAAAGAAAGTAAACTAACCTAATCTCTTTTACCTCTAAGGCATAAGGTAGGACCAACCTAAATTGCTTCTCCTATGAGCAAGCGCATTCTACCACTTCGATTTCCTGGGAAAGAAAACCACAAGGAGAGAGGGTAAAATACAAGAGATAAAAGGTGACCAAATGACCCTGCTCAATTATTTATAATCACATTATTTCATCCCCTTTTTGAGTGGCTCTATTGTGTATGTAAATCCATTTTGTTCTTGAATAGAATATGGGCCTCTCTGATACTGGAGAAAGGAACTGGAGGAACTAGAGGAAACCAGATTATGTATCTCCCTTGTAGACTCAAGTGTTTGATTAATACCTGGGATGAAGCATATTATATTCCAGAACCTGGGCAAGGTGCTTTCTCTTTTAATCATTATAACACTCTGAGTCTGGTGCCATTTCTCCCATTTTAGAGAGTTTTGAGAGGTTTGATTATATATGTATATTGATAAATATACACAAGCCTGAATTGCATTTCATTTAACTGTTAGCTCTAGAAAATTGTAAAGTAAAAATTTTAGAGATTCAAGGGACTGTTTTATACTTTATCTGAAAAAAAAAAACTACATCGTCTCTTTACTTTTGTCGTGCTATCACCTATGTTAGAAGTAACTTTATTTACCTGACAGCAAGTATAGAAAATAATATTTTAATAATAGTGTGACTACCCTGAAAACTTTAATTAAAATATATTTCAAAGACATATGAATTTAGGGATAATAGTCATAATTGTACCAAGTGTTATAGCTATAATCCAGCTCTGATGGTCTATTGTCCATTCTGATAGGTTGATTGCAATGCCATATCAGTTGTTAAGTATTTAAACTATCATCCCAATAATGGGTCATAAATTCTGACAGCTGAAATTTATTTGAGTTGCATAAATTATGACAGGTTAATATGAATGAAAGATACTGACTTTTTAAAAACATTATAGAATGTAAACATGAAAAGTTGTATACTTAACCTGATGACAATATCATTTCACAAACTATGAAGCCTCTCTTTTGGAATTGCCTTCACAGTTTTAAAAGTAATCATTTTATAGCCTCAATAGTTACAAATATCTGAGTCTGGATTGAATCCGTAGAGACATCTAGAAATTATTCATATCTCATGAGTCAGCAAAGGACATTTGAGTCAATCACGAAGCAAGGCTCTAAAGAATAAAGATTGTTGTTCCTCTGTGATTTGTAATGTAAAATTGAGCACAACACAATCTTCGTTGATTTTATCATTTCTAAAAGGAGACGTTTGGATTAGGTGACTTTATCAATTGGATTTACAACTTAAATTTTACATTGCATTTTCCTGTGTTCATTAGGACATGGTATTCTAAATAATATTCTAAAATAAAACTTAAGTGCTTTCTATACTATTTAACCTAAAAATAAAATGTCAAAATGTAAGTAAAGCATTCCACTTTTTTTTTGATCTAGAAAGGAAATACAGTTTGACATAAAAATCAAGATTATTTAAAAACCAAGTCTCAAATTTAAATGATAGCTGTACTGCTCAGTAATACAAAACTTTTATTCTTACGCACCTAGTAATACATTCGGACTCCGTAGTAGCAAGAGCTTTTTTTGGGAAAAAAAAAACTTTAAGTGCCAACATTTTAATAAATCAGTGACTCCGTAAAATTCTTTATGTAGGACTATATGAGATCATAAAAATCTGACCCATTCTGGTTAAATCAGAACAGGAAATAATTAATGAATCTTACAAATTACAGCATTATGCAGGTGCAATCAACTATTGCAGGGCACCTACCTGGATGTTACAGTGATACAAAGAAGTCACATTTCTGTTGTTAATTACTCAATTTTCTGTAGCATTTTGTAAATAAATATAGTTTCAATTGTTGCTTAGCTCTCTAAGGTAGTTGTGCTACATAGAAGTATATTTGTAACATTATAGGCATAGACGGTCAAAAGGTACTTGGAAATATTTCATATGTAAATAAAATATCTCTTTGGAAGTTTATTTCAAAATTAATATGCATAATTATATACAAATAATTTAAGTCCAACAAATGTTCAAATAATGACTATAAATTAGTGCCATCATATTTAAGGAAGATTTATTTTATAGTATTAATGTAATAAGCATTTTTCAAGTGTATTTACAGTAGTTATATGCATATAACAATACGCTAATGCCAAACTATTTTTCAAGACATTTAAAAAATTCAAAAAGATTTGTATCTATATAGCAAGTGTGAAAAAATAATTGCAGAACCAGCTATATCATAACATCATCTAGGCCATAAAATATTCCAGTGGCTATAGTTAGCTATGCCTATATGTTTGCAAATATAATAAAAATTACATGTACATGGTAGCATAGCCCATTTTGAAAGATGACAAATACCATTTTAACACATATGCTAAACAAGAAAAATGCATTTATATAAAGTAATAAGGCATAATCAGACCTTTGATTTTTCTAAGGTATACACCGTGATGGTATTCAGAGGAAAGTATTATGTTAACCTCATAGCATATAATAGTTTATTAGATTTAAAATTAATATGGTTAAAATTTGCAGTCCACATGCATTTCATGCTCAAAGTGAAGTAGCCCAAGCATTTGTCTTTTTTTTAATAAACTGTGTATACAAAATTAAATAGATAATCATCCTTAATCTGCCAAGCTGATACTTTTTAATGGGATAATCCTTTAAGGGAAAATTACAGTTCAACAGATGTGCAAATCAACCCAAAATAAATAGCATGCCACTGTTGGAGACGGAGACTGCACAGTTGGCACTTGTGATAACTTGCAGTTATACTTATCTAAAATTAAATTTCAAACAATATTCAAATATGATTTACTCAAATCTGATTGAGCTCAGAAGTATCTTCCACACTTGTAATATAAGGAGTTTAAATAAACATAGTTTAAAATCATCTTCATACAATATTCCATACTATGCACTCTACTACTAAAGAAAAAAAAAAATTGAAAAGAGGAAACAGTGTGCTATTGTTATTATAAACATCAACACTCTGTAAGTGTTTTAAAAATGAATTTTATAAACATCTCTGAATAACAGATATGCATTTCAGGCCATGCTTTCTATCCAAGAATTTTATCATTTACTCCTTTGTATTTTTGTTGGTGTAATGGTGGAAATTATATTAATTCAATTGACAAGTATTTAGTGTAAGCCTAATATCTTCCAGGTACTGTTCTAAATTCTGAGATTTAGTGATAAAGAGATAGATAAAATTCTATTTAAAAAAGTAAATTGAAGCAATAGATATGAATCTGCAGGTAACTGGGAAACTGTAAATTAAATTGTTCCACATTCAATATGCTATATGTGCCATCAGATTGTTATTTGTAAAGAAAAGGATCCTGTAGCTGTGTAAGGAGCAGGAGAAAAAAGATGAGCATTTCTGTAAAGTTAACTATATAATTATCCATTACTGTTCCCATGGACTCGGTTTAATTTGAAGTTTTGATTACTGTGCTTTATTCTATTATCCTTTCACTATGCTTTTCCTAGTGTTTGATTTGCTCCTTCATCCATGCTGCATTAGGAAACATTTACCCTCACCAAACTTTCATGATAACAATGATGTTTCTGCTGCTTCTGCTTCTTTCTCTTTTATCTACTTCTTTCCTCTTCCTCTTCCTCTCACTTCTTAGCTCCCTTCTCTCCATCTGACCCTCTCCCTTCTTTTTCTTCTTCCTAATGTACAAAGAGCTGAGTTGATCATACTTCTCAGCATTAATTGACAATAATCATCAGGTTTTATTATTTTTTCGCTGAGGGAATTCCCTATCCCTACTGTCATTCCCTCCAGGGAAGTTTTTAAATGTCTCTGATATGTTTTCTAGATTTGCAGATTATGTTTGAAGAATATACAGAGTTATTTTGTCTGTGTATATATATAAGAACTTCTAAAAACTATGTTTGTTTTACATTCTATTCAGGTTCTTGATTTTTCATTCTATACTATGTTAACTTTTACCTGTGTCAATATACGTCTTTTAGGTTTATCAGTTCTGTCTACTGGTGGTTTTCCATTTTATTTATGTTATCATTTATCCATTGTGCTAGCAATGAGCACCTAAGTTCTCTGTTAGCTCCTGCTTCTTCACTATATGCTGCACTAAGCATCCTCATCTATAGCTTCTGTGAGAGTTTATCCATGATATATACCCAGGGTGAACTTTTTGTGTTCAGGGTGGACTTTCTGTGCCATAGAGTGTATATTATTTCATTTCACTGAGTACTGTCACATTGCTCTTTAGGATTACTATATGAGTTTAGTCTTTCCAGAAATCTCATTATCAACAATGATGGTTCTATAGACTAAATTGTGACCCCTCCAAAAAAAATTTATCCACATATACAGAGACACTTTGACATTGATAATATTTAGAGATGCTTAGCTTTTACTACTATCAGATTGATAGCAATGTTTTATGATTAAATTAGTTTGTTTTTGTTTTTAAGAATCTTCTTAATGGTATTTGCATCTCTATGAGCTTACATGTGAAAAGTGTTTTTATGTTAAGAGAAAAATTATGTTAGTGAACTTTGGAGTATTTTTCTAGGCATTC
>NW_006433946.1:2984032-2994401 GCF_000325575.1 Pteropus alecto
AGAGAACTCATCAACATGGGAGTCCTTTTAGTAATAATACTTTACATTTGTATAGCAATTCATTTATTTTAATATCATTTGTTTCACCAGCAGATTTTTTAATTCTTAGTCTTCTGAGTTTTTCATTATCAAAAATGACTTCTCTTTTAAAATGTTTTACACTGATTTTTTGTTGTTGTTGTTTCTTTGTTTGCTGTAGTTGGCATTCAGTTTGTTTTGAGATAGTTGAACTAAGTCATATTTCTAGATTTGTTACTTTCATTCTTCAGTGTAGATCCAAAACATCCTGTAACTTTTCTTTGTTTTGTTTTTTTTTTCTTCCTTAAATTGTAGTCTCAATTAAATATTGATACTCATAAGGAAGCCTTGATCCAGCTTTGGAGTTTGGAACAACCAATTGATCATAATGCAATGAAACTGTGTTGATAGTAGTACTCAATAGCCCCATCATATCTCAGTCAACCAGATAAAAATATCACCCTACTATTTTCAGTAATGAAAGTATGACTTGAATTAACAAAGCCATATTTGCTACGATTCCGAGTCAATTAGCTTTCTCATGTGATAAAATTATCAGAGATTCTCATTTTGTGTTGAAAGGTAAAATAGAGCATTAGTCACACTAATTATAAAATAATCCTCAAAAATAATTCAAAAGGGGATATTTGAACACCAGTCATGAAAAGATAATAACTGAAGACAATTTGAAAATAAATTAAATGTGTAAGCATAAGGTATGATTGAATATCTCCTATAGGGGAATACCATGTGAGCATTAAAATGTCATAAGTGTGTATATGATGAAGCACAAAGATAAATTTTCATGATACATGGTGAAGATAAATGTAGTGACAAAACAGAGTAGAGGACATGATTTCACAAAGAGTGGATGGATGGATGGATGGATAGATAGATAGATAGATAGATAGATAGATAGATAGATAGATAGATAGATAGATAATAAGCATGCAGGCCGATCAGCAGATGGATGTTGTACTATTCGTCCTTCACTGGCTCTGTCCCTCCATTCATCCATTTTTGTTCTTCTCTGCCCTCCCCTATTCTCTGGGAAAGCTGACTTGCCCTTGACTTATGTTTAGAATTGACCAATGAAAGGCACTGATAGGAGAGGAGAAGGCAGGAGGAGAGGTTGGAGCATATATTCTGTCTGTTCCCACCTTGGATGCATTTTTGGTGATGGCTACCTTACTTGATGGCTATAGCTCTTGTCAGGCAGCTCTGCTTCTATGGGTTTAGTTCTTAGCCAGGTTTCACTTAGGTCATTTCTACTCTTCTGGCCTAGTATAGGTTAACAACTTCCTAATACTCCTAATTAATGTATTTATTTCTTCCTTTATTTTCCCCCCTCTGTAAATAGTCCCTGCATTAAGAAGCCTCTAAAATTTCCATCTGAGTGTGTGCTCTTTGTTTTCTGCCTGGACCCTGACTGAAAGAGACGCACATAAAACACTTGGCATTATGGTCACCGAAATGTGTATAGGCATTCTCTTTGAGGTGTATTCCCTATGTTCTAAATTTTCTAAACAAAATACGTAATAAATTTGAATATAAATAAAATAAAGTAAAAAAAAAAAACAAACCTATATTCCTATACATACATGAAAGAAAAAAATAGCACACAAATAAATAATGCTGGTATCTTTTAAGCTTCCTATTGTGGTTGGCTAGATTAACCCTAATGATCCCCTACATGCAACCTGAAGTCTTGCCTATCTCCTCCCAAAAAGAGCCAGAAAGAAAGGAACAGAAAGACAGATGAAAATTCATCTGAAGCCAAATGAAAGATGGCCTTTATATGTAGGGGAGATTAACACTTAATCCCTCAAGTCTTCACTTTTGCATGGAGGGAAGGGACCTAGAATATTTGTAGCCCCTCTCTACTCCATTTTTCCCTCCCTCCTTCCACCCTTTGTGAAAGTGGAGTTTTGCTTAACTAAAGAGTTGAAGAAGAACCAAGCAAGTCCCACTGAATAAATCCTCCACTGACCTTTACCTTGGGAAAGTCTCCCCTCTGATCACATTCATCACTTTCAGCGAACTACTCCAATAGCAGAAGCCTGAGTTTTTGCAAGTCTGCCAATAATTGGCCGGGCAGGGTTAATTAACTGTGGGAACTGTTAGGACACTGATGAGCCTGCATATTTATATTTTAAATTAACCCTTATCATATTAAAGGTGGTATTTTGATCTCTATCCCTATAATTCCTGTGTCTATTCTCTAGTGGTTCCAAAATAGAACAGGAAAGGAAAGAGCATTTTATTGGTGCTGTCAAACCACAGTAGCATTTAGATTCCTTTATTATGCCCACACGAGGCATTATTTTTAATCTGTACATTTTTTATTCTAAATGTTTTATGTGATCATTGCCAACATTTTTAAGAAAGCAATATGGAAAATACATAAAGGAAAAATAAATCATATGAAATCATACAAATTATAGTTTAAAATTTTATATTTCTTGAACTCTATGTAAACTTACTGTATAATTATATACGATATAAAGTTACTGTATGTTACTAAATATTGTGTGGGTCCCAGGCCTGGCAGGTCCCAGGTCTGGCTGTGATCCAGGCTCACAGCTAAGAATAGGACCCCAGATTTAGAATATTACATTAGTGTAGTAGGGCACCTGCACCTAAAATATGTGAACGTAATTCAGTTTATTGTATCACGCATGTGTGGCTGAATGCCACTATTGTACTCTGCTATGTGTGGAGCCATACGGTCCCCTGGAGAGCAGAAGGGGAGCACAAGAAAGGGAGCGGAAGAAAACTAGAGCAGATATGCGCTCCCCACAATAAAGTTGGTGCCCGCCGTTTCATCCTCCTGTCGGCCACTTGTGCATTCTTTCAACTGGCGTCTCACCATCTAAACCTTCCCTTCTTGATCAGCTCAGTACTGACATATTGTAAAAATACTATATGTTACTAAGTATAGTTAAATATATATAAACACAATATAGTGTTTTTACACTTTATATTTATATCCTAATCTGACACATCTAACCTTATATCTTACAGTATCCTAATAATACAGTATTTTACACTTTATATTGGGCCTTTTTTCATTTTAATTAATGTCAGAGGCAATAGAGCAGTTAAGAACAATAGCCTCCTGAGTGACACTGGTTGATTTTGAATCCAATTCTCCCACTTATTAGGTCTTTAACTTAGGACACATTTCTGAATGTTTCTATGCCTAAATTTCCACCTCTGTGAAGTGAGAATAACAAAACAATACCTGTTATATTTTCGTAAATATTATGAAATAATCTATATAAATATGGTGGAAAGGCTTAAATCTCTGCTCTCCCATGTGTGCATTCTAATGAGAGAAACAGAGAATTAACTCTATCTCTGTTTCTCTCTCTCTCTCTGTCTCTGAAACACAATCTCAAACATACATTATGAGAGTACATATGTGTGTATATATGTGTGTGCATATATATGTATATGTAATATACATAATATAATTATGTTCTATAAATAGATTTATATATAACATATATCTAAATTAAAAGTTTCACAAAACAATATTCTTAGTACATGTGATGCACTCTGATATTTTCTGTAATATTATTTTAAATTATGTACTACATTCGCTTTCCTGACCTAGTTACTGGTTTCTAGTTGCAATGTGGAAAATCCTGTTCTAGCAGATCCCTCAGGCCAGTGTCTATAACCCCTCCAGATGCATGGCACTCATCTGTCATGCTGATAATTCTTTGTATCAAGTTTATATAAGGAGTGGTAGTTTGATTTGCCTCTTTATTTATTATTTACTCTGTGTGGCTTGTGATGGAGTTGACTTGAGGAAATGTATGCTGAGTTAATTGCCTGAGAAAAAAGGGAAACAAGCTCCCCAGGAAGGTTCAGACCCCCAATATGAGCAAACCTCTACAGGGTGTATTGCTACCTGTGGTAAATCAAAACCTAGGCAGCCTGAGCATGTCGGTACACCAAATCCAGCTACTTCACCAGAACAGTTTTTCCTTTGGTATACTATATTAATCATTTTATGTCATTTTTAAAAACTAAATAATAATGATTTTGTAAGATCTGTTTGAATTTTTTCTGTTAGTGGTTTCTAGAAACATCTGTCATTTTATAGGATAGAACATTGACTAAATTCTCAGATGAAATAAGGTGCTTAGAAAATAACTTGCAAATATCATGCAAGTCATAATTTGATAATCCTTGGACATTCATGATTATATTGTAAAAATCATTTCTTAAACTGTAATAATATCTGAAATGTAAATTATTCTATTTATTCGATGCTGACCAATATAATTTAATTCTATGCCACTTTAACTCTTCATTTTGTATTAATAAAGAACAGGTTCATAATTTAACTCTTTTATCTTAAAGTCGTAAATTTCATTTTAAAGTGTTGAGCTTAGAAATGAATTGGTGAATGTCTATTTTAACTTTCTTTTGAGAATTTCCATCCCAAATGCCAGGCAGTATTTTGCATTTTGGTCATTTTTCTTTTTTGAGATAATGAAGGTGGGGACTCTTTACAACTGCAGGCAATTGCTTTGAGCTCTAAGCACTTTGAAGAGATTAGCCCCATTGATATTCTCTTCATTTTTTTGGAGAGAAATATTGAATTCCCTTGATTATCAGAAGACATACAGCTATTGAATAGAAACTGCTTTTGTCTAGCAGATAGTATGATACTGAATATTCTCTTCTCAAAGACATATATACAACATTAGAACATTCTGTAAAATGATTGGGAGTTTTATTACACTGACTTGTTAATGTTGTCGGAAACTACAAACTTAAATTTGGTAACATCTTTCTGGAAAATATCCTTAAAGGAGTTTGAATCTGGATTGTACTGTTATTAAGTGAGCCAACTTGGTAATGAGCAAGTTAATTATCCTTGGGATAAAAAGAAGGTGGGGGAAATGGCATGATTTCTGCCAGCAATACAATAATACAATGAAAAATATACAAATGAACTATTTGAAGGTCTGTCTACCTAGTAAAACTTAACTGGACAGCGACCTGTCTCTTCCATGTGAGTTCAGTCAAGGTATCTTTCTTTGATTTAAAAATTTTCCACTTTGTCTATGGCCATGCTACCCCGAACAAGCCCGATCCTGTCTGATCTTGGAAACTAAGCAGGGTTGGGCCTGGTTAGTACTTGGATGGGAGACCACCTAGGAAGACCAGGTGCTGTAGGCGTAAAAAATAAAAAATAAGGGATTATAAACCGATAAGGTCCTTGCAATCTGTGAGGTCAACCAAGAATTGTCTCACCTAAAAAATAAAAAAATTTAAAAATTTAAAAATAAAAATAAAAAAATAAAAATGTTCCACTTTGCTAGAACTCAGATAAAGCCTTATTAATAATATAAGTTTTATGCCAGGTGACTCCACATGCATTATGTTGTTTCAGAGAGATTCAGTTACCAAAATCTCAATTCAAATGACTTTCTGTCATTAAAAACAAGTCTTCTGTGGGAGAGAGGTATAAACATATATTATATACAAGAATATTATAAAATATATATGTATATATATGATGTATATATCACACACACACACACACACAGACACATTTATACAGTTTTAATTCCAGTGTTGTAGTTCTATCTAGTGTCTGACTTAAATACAAGAGCTTCATCTACTGATTAGCTTGCTCCTGCAGGCAATCAGTTAGATACTGAAACGTTTTGAAGGTCATCACATCCTTCCCTTTCTGAAAGCATCCCTTGAAGTTTAACAGCTTAGCATGTTTCTGTTGCCTTTGTGTTCCTTGCTCTGTTATACATACATAAAAAGGGATATTACTTGTATTCAGAGAAGGTAATAAAAACGTGTGATTTAGAAAATAAGGTTATCATCAAATAAGCCTTTTATTTATACTATTCAGACTGTCTGTCTTTAGGATATCACAAGTATTGATCAGTTTCAGGTCAACTGGATATGTGAAATAGAAGTGACATGCATTAAGCTCATGATTATATCTTATGTATTTGATTACGTGATGCATTGCTATACCCCCCCTTTTTTTTTACTGCATGTGCGTTTGAGATAATCTAGCTGTGCAAACTCTAAGAGCCAGTTTACTAGGAAAGAAACTGTCATATAATTTTAGACATTTCTCTGGTGTTATAAATTAAAAACTACTACCATCTCCATTCCTACAACTTCATAATTCCTCAATTTCGTAATCAGAGACCCTGGGTGAGCTCCCATGTGTCACTGGGATAGAGTAATAGGGATGGATGGGTGTGAGATTTCCTGAAAGATGTCGAGGGTCAGAAACTTTATCTTCTGCCTTTGTCTCCAACAGCACTTCACAGGGGCCCTATGTTCTGTGACTCCTTAGCCCTTGAAACTAGTGTCAATGAGATTTTTCCAAGATTAATACATCTTTCAAGGAACTAAGATATGGTAAGAAAATTCTAATCTACAGGTTCGGTCACTGTTTCTTAGGGCCACTGATTTAGTTATGTTGGACCTTAATTATGATGGGAAAAACTTGGAAGACTAGTTTTGGGCTCATATACTTTGAGATAGATTGTTCATAAGTGCTTAGAATGTCAATGCTCTTCTTTTAGAGTGTACTTTTCTCTAATTTACAAAATGTGTTTTGTTCTTTTGTTGCACTTTGGTGATTTATTTGCATTTCCCTTGTACAATTATTTCAGTAAATATTTGTTGGTTGATATCTACAAAGAAAACGTTTATTGAGGGCCTTTAACTCTAGTCATTTTCAGTGCATTTTTGTGAGCTTTTCAGATGGTTTTTGAAAACTGCTCATTAAACTCTTCTAAAGCTTAAATTTGAGCATATTTTTTTAGCAATTTTGACTTGCTTTTAAAGGAGAACTTTGGCTCTGTTAGATGCTAAAATGAAGGAGCTCCCAATGACCAAAGCTGAAATAATTTGATCATCAAAATAAATAATGATAGCATTATATTATAATCCAAATAATATAATAAATTTCCATGAGTTCACACTGATTTAAACAAACGCTTGAATAAATAAATAAATAAATAAATAAATAGAAAGAAGAGATGACCATTCCTTACAGAATAATTTCAATTAATGATGTAGAAAAAATTAAAGAAAGAGAAAATCACCATTAGAATAGAGTGTACTGGTACATCAGCTCTACTCCTATGTTGTAAAAGAATTTTATCTTGTTCCATAGATTCGGTGGTTCCATAAATTGCTAGTTGAAGAATCAGATTTGAAAATATTGATTTGCAACTGATATCAAGTGTTACTGAAGTTCTTTAAGAACAATCAAGCAATAAATATTATATCTTAAAGTGAAAAATTATTAATGTTGAAAAATGTAGTTTGTGTTATTTGCATGAATTAATATGATGATAGGTGATGAAAAATCAATGAAAAAAATCTGTAGCTTAACACAAAAATGCTAACTTCTAACTCACATTAAAGCAATGGGAGGAGGCCATTCCTCCATGCAGATGTGGCCCAGGATGGCAAAGCCTCTTCCACTTTCGACACACAGTTTTAGAGATCACTGTCAGTGTCAACATCTAGCCAACAGACAAGAGAAGAAAAAAATGGAAAGCATCCTCCCTAAACCACCTTTGCAAAGATATAAAATAAACCTTTTCTACTACCAGGGCTAGTTGCTAGATAGTTATCCCTTGAACATGAATATAAGGTTGAAAAATTATAGGCTAGACCTAAGGAAAATTGTAAAAATTACAATGAAAAAATTCTCCAAACAGATCTTAATATACCCCTCTTATCAGTTCACTCTACCCTGTAGTTGTAGTTTTTCGACTAAGCTACTGAGTTGTCTTTCAAAGGTTTATTTTAGCAAATGGCTATTCCGTCCATGCACAAAGAAAGTGAAATAACCCTATAATTTTGTGGATTTTTTTAAAGGTAAGCTAACAAAAAGATTCCTCTTCTTTTCCTTTGATTCCAAAGAATGTACAGTTTTATACTCTTTTCAATAAGACAATCTTCCCTGAATTTTTATTCATGTCTCATATAGCAATAGAAGTACAGAAATGGTCAATTTTTTTTTTTTTAAAGCTTCCTGGACTTTCTCATTCTCCCCTGAGATTCTCTAGTAGGATTTATTGTGTGTGTGTTTATACATATGTGTTTTGTTTTTTTTTTTAAGAATTTTTACCAAAAAGAAAAAAAACACACATGTTTTTGTGAAGTTACAATTGTTTTTCTAGACATTAGTAGCAGATTCCTAGGGTTAGAATTTTGTGCTAGATTATTTTTAATTTCTATTTGTGGAAACTTTTATTTATTTACAAGTAGTATTAAACCCTAACTCTAGGAAAGTTCATTAATATAGAATAATTATTAGAAAATTGATTAAGGTCTAATTTCAAGGATAACATTTGGAATACCGCTCCAATAGTGGCAACTCCCAGGATGTGAGTATTATATTTATACAAAACTAAAATCCTCTATCTTGCCAAGGGATATGAGATTATGGGCCTCCTAGCCATGTTTACCCTATTTCTTGCAGAAAGGAGCATCATTCATGGTTTAAGCTCAAAACCTCTGAATTTTCTCTCTTTTGTCTTAACATATGGAGTATTAACAAGTGCTATTTTGCTTGCGAAAGAGCTGCACAATCTCCTTCCCTAGAAATGTCTTTAACAAGACTTACCTCATCATGGCAGTTCCTTCTTTAAAATCCTTGATACTACAGCCATGACACCCTGAACAAGCCCGATCCATTCTGATCTTGGAAACTAAGCAGGGTCAGGCCTGGTTAGTACTTGGATGGAAGACTACCTAGGAAGACCAGGTGCTGTAGGTAGAAACAAATTAAAAAATAAGGGATTGTAAGCTGACAAGGTCCTTGCAATCTATGAGGTCAACCAAGGGTTGCCTCGCCTAAAACTAAATAAATAAAAAATAAAAAGATAAAATCCTTGATGGGAGCTACTGTCCTAACAGCCATTTCTTTAGCATTACAGGCACTGTCAGGATTCTACATCTTTGCTCTGTGGACTCCTGTCTTCTTTTCCGCCTGGAAAACCCTTATCTGAATGTTCTATTCAGATAACACTTTTTCTAATATTGCTTCTACTTTTCAACTCCAGTCCCTGAAGCAGAATAAATTCCTTTCTCATCTATGTTCTCATTGCACTTCGTATGGATCTTTATTGCATATGAAATTGTATTAGAATTAATTTGTGTTTCACCTGCCGTCTGCCTTGAAGTACTGAATTCCCGAAGAAAGACACACGTATTCACCTTTATCTCCCACACCTTTGACGTTGTGCCTGGTTTATTGCTGGTGTTCAATAAATGTTTATGGAATTACTTTGAAGTTAATTTTATGCTGAAATAGATGTGGTTAAAGCAGAAGGAATTCTGGAGCTATCTTTGGCCTGAGATATTTGCATGTAATAATTAAATTTACATTTAATAACTAGATTATATAGTTTATAATCTAGATTACAAAATCTAAAACACAAAGACACTGATTCTTCAATGTCAGAGATCCTCACTTAGCCTTCCCTACATAGAAATGGACATTTTTGTACCTCAGAAAGTCGAATCACTGGGAAAACAATAAAAATTATGCCAAAGGCTTTTTGTCAAAAAAAAGAAAAAAAACTGCTTATATTATACAAGTCATTATATGTTCTTTCCAGTTTGGGTTGATGTGTTTATAGTATGACTAAATATTAGTATTGTGGTTTATCGAGTATTGATAGTACTTCTGTTCAGGCCAAATTTACAAATTAATGAAGTTTACAATAATTAATAAAAACTGTAAATTTTTTCATATACTCAGAAAATTAATATGATTTAAAAATAATATCCTAATTGTAGAGAAGTGTTCAAGATAAAATTTAAGTTAAAAAAGCAATCTACAGATATATGTGTGTCTCCCAACTTTGTAATACATACATACATAAATATATAATCATAATATATATAAAATATATATCATATATACTGAAGTATATATATTTGCATATATACACATTCAGAAGAAATTGAGAGAAAATGTAGGTGGTTATCTTTTCTAAATTTTCTATAATTTTTTTACCCCCAAAAATCTTATTTAAAAATGTTATTAAATCTAATCTGATTATATGTAATTAGAATATCTTTGAAATAAAACATTCTTGTTTAACTAAATTATCTTTCTTTAGACAGGAGATGTTAGATTTCTACAAACACTGTGGTATATTTTTATAATAAACTAATCTAGGAAATTAGAATGTAGAAGTCTTGAGGTTGCTACATTATATAGTTTGTAAAATAATGGAAGTGATGATAATCAGCATAGAAAACTGCATAAAAAAATTGGAAACAGATGTTAATACACAGGTGGTTGAACAAAAAATAATATAGCCGT
>NW_006433946.1:2994440-2999904 GCF_000325575.1 Pteropus alecto
GTTTTATCCCTAAGCTAAAACTTGCTAACAAGAAATAAAAATCAAGAAATTTCTTGAGTGAATAGAGTTGAATCAAAAAGTAAACCTTAAGATGATCTTTAAGTCCGTATTGCTTTTGAATGCCTATAAAGTAATGAGGCATTCATGAAAATATGTTGCTAACAAATTTAGATATGTCACATCCGCACATATAACTAAGTTTATTTTGTAGCACACACGGGTTGTTTTTTTTTAATATTAAAGTAACATTTCTAATTTCTAATACCCAATATCTGAAGCTAAATATTCTTTCACAAACATTTTGATTATTTTTATTAATAAAAAACATTTTCTGGAAATGCATTCTTCTAAAAGTCCTTCTAGAATACTGTTTATTATATGTAATATTAAATAAAAGAACAGCTGTGTCCATCATATAGTGGAATGTTTATAAAGTTTTCATTTGACTTATGAACATTTCTTTTACAAACTAAGATGGCCTGCTGTGCAAACTTTCTTGAGCTTCCAACAAAACAAATAATAAGTCTGTCCAGGATGAGAAGACATTACAGTTGTCATCTGAATAATGAAGATATTTTCAAGCTCCAGTCACATGCTTACTACTAGAAACATTTAGTAAAACAAAAGTTAAGTGTATAAGGCCAAAAAAAAAGTCATCTAGTTTTTAAGAGTTCGTCGTAATAGTACTTGGTCTTCACCATTTGCAAAATTAGAAAAAAAAGATGGACCTGCATTTAAAAAGTACCTATTCTCTGATAATGCATATTATAGCCTGCATTGTTTCCATTGAGTTTTGTGCTACACCTTTGTATAATTATTTTTCCTATTTAGCCATAATATTGTGAGTGTATGAAATGGGCAATATGTCAAAAATAATTAGGCCCCATAGTGTTGAAACCCCAGTGGATAAACAGCTTCTTTTATAGAAGCAACTCATTACCTGTAGACCTGTCAATTTTACTTAGCAAAGACCATCTGTTTGCAGCCACCTCTTTTCCCAAAGGAGCAATTTCTCTTCCATGAAGAACTGTTCCGGGATGTCAAAATACCATTTTCCACAAAATGGCCTCTCTTGTCTTCTCCACTTCTTTCTGTTCCTTCTAAACTGAGCTGCTTATTATGGAACCAGCAAAGGTGGTACTAGATAATTTAAAAGGTAAAATAAAATAAATCTGATAGAGAATGCCCTTTAGAGAACTGGTATATTATAAATGTGCTTGGATGGATTTATGGCTACATGGAGCTCTATTATGGACAATTATCAGAATATTTACATGCACTTTTGACTCTGGTGTTCTCAGTAGCAGTAAGCCAGCTGGCATTTGTCAATCACATAAAACTGTTATATTTTAATTTCAACTTAGTTGGAAACAAGGAACATTATGACTAAAAAATGGTTTTATATACCTAGAATGTAACAGTTTGGTTTTATTATCATTTTTCAGAAAAATATGTAATTGGTGTTTGGATACTTTAGATGAGTTAGCAGTTATTCTAACAGGAAGAGACAGTCAATTTTCTCTAAATCCCCCTAGATAAATAGCATAGATATATATAAAGCTGTACAGATAAATATTGTTCTACATCCTTCATCCACCATTTCATGACAAACCAATATCAGCTTTACTAAAGATGAGGATGCATATTATAAAAGCACCAGTGGCTACAGTACTTGCCTACATTTGGAGAGTAATTTAGAAGGAGATACTTGGAGTTTACCCAGCAGTCTATGCTTGAGTTTATATGTTTTGCACACATATCAAGGGAAGAATAAAACAGGCCTGACATTTCTGCATATTTCATAGAATTTAAGAGAGTTGTCCAGAGCAGAGTGGGAATATTTTTTTCTAATCCTCTTTTCTCATATGATGCCATGGTGGTCTGCAGGAAGTGAACAAGTAGTGGCTGCTGTATCTCAGTATAAAAGGACAGTTGACCATAAAAAGAACCCAGAACTCAGAATTAGTACTAGAATTAGAATTAGAATTAGAATGATTAGAATTAGAATTAGAATTAGAATTATTATAACCCCTGGAATAGCATTCAGAGTTCAGATATTCCCAAAATAAGTTTTAATAAATAGATTGTAATGTCTTATACCTAATGACAGTTTTTTGGAGTAATTAATAACTCAGGCTGAGTGCGAAAGTTCTAATACTAGCCCAATGCAAAATGACCTTTGACCTTTGCCTAGTTTAAAACTCAAGCCAAACCTACCTGAGGCCACTTTTGGCCTTGAATGGATTGCATTTAAAATCTGTGTTCTCTCAGTCATCCCTGGTTGGTTTAATTACCAGTTTTATTAAAAATACAAATATTTCGTGCTATCCAAAGGGAAAGAAGACTTCTGGATAATTTTCTTAGTTTATGTATTTCAAGTAAACTTAGAAATAATTTTACAAAACATGACTGAAATATTGTTCAAAAGGCATTAAATTAGCAATAGAGTATAGGTTAACAGAGAACATCTGAGAAGGAGGAAAAACAATAAATGAGAGCAGACGTAACAAAGGACTATCTAAAATAAGAAATGTGATTTTTATACTTAGAATTTATGTGCGCATAACACACCTCTCTCCATAATACTAAGCTGACAGAAGCATGTCAACCTAACATGATATAATGAGTACAGAGAAGGAAGGGGGGTTGTCGTACTTCTTGGCTAATGGTAATAATACAAAACAGAGGCCTCTGATTTGAAATGGCAGAAAATATCACTTGCTTCTCTCTATCGGGGTGACCTCAAGGAGGCTTTTAACATAACTTTCTGTTATATAAGCAATCTTTTTTCTCATTTTCTGGCTCTGATGGCTACCAGTGCTGCTGCATGAACACAGTGAGGAAACATAGCAGAGGAGCATGTAAAACTTCTCGAGGTATGCACGTTCTCTGTAAAGGGCACGCGAATTGCTAGAGCATGGCTCTAGCTCCACATACTCTTTCGTCTTTTCTTCCCTCACTTTTACTTCCTTCTTTATATACCTAGGTTTAAATTTTATACAATAAAAAGCCTTATAATTATCTACCATTGTCATTTCCATAACATGTAAAATTGTATATTTTAGTCCAGGCAAGTACCCAGTAGTCAAACAGATGTGTTTAATTTTTACATTAATATATAAATAAGAAGAAATAACTAAAAAATGGTTCTGATCTAGTCAAGCTTATGACTCAAAGCTTTCCTGATTGGCATGCCTCTTGCATCACAGTGACTTGAAGTACATTTTTAAATGGCCCCTAAAATCACACTACATGCTATTAAATTCCACCCGCCACCAACAAACACTCCTCATACATATACAGAATCATTGAGAACAGGAAATGCTACAACAATTTAAAACCCTGTGTTATCTCAGAAGTTTCATGGTCTTTAATCTTCTATATATTTCTCACTCGATTGATCATGGAGTAAAATGAACTGACAGTTTATCACTTTCTTTCTCTTTCCTAACTTTGCTAGAGATGAAAAAAAAAAAAAACTATAACAAGAAGGGGGAAAAATTAAATTTAACAACCTAGACATATTTTACATTAGATAATAAGCTCTGTAGTTATTGGAAGTTTACTTATTTTATTATTCTTTTTTTGAGAGTATAAGTAATTCTTTTTCTCACTTTAAAAGTAAATATGCCAATGACTCTAGCAGTATACTAGACATTCACAAATATGGTCTATAACTTTTCAGAAAGTGTAATCTAAAATACATGTGAATAATTAACAGACTATTTAGCAGATAGACTTATGTGTGTACATTATACAACCAAGATTAAAAGATAATAAGCCTGTCTTGCAGTTCTTTCTTATGATCAATACAAGTGCCACACAATGACAAATGTGTGCATTACATATATGTATTTCATGATTAGGATGAAAAAGACTAGTTTCTCTTAACTTTCAATCTTTTTACAGCTACTGCATAATTGTGTAAGCTATAAGGATGCAGATTTACAGGTTATATAAGTATTAATGTGATATACTGAGACCAAGACTGAACCATGTGTTCCGGTAGATTCTGTAATTTTCACACTTGCTTTGCATTTTAGTCATTTTAAGGAACTGATCTCTTTATAAGGTGCCAGGATCACATCACTATATTGTACATAAATACCAGATCTATTGCCCAGATTCTTTCTAAACTTTTCTACAAAACTTTTGAAAAATGAATAAAATATACACTTTAAAAATTATTTTATCACTGTGGCCATTGCTTGTGTACTTCTTATATTCCAGATGATCAGGAACTCTACAAGAAATCATAGCAATGAAGTGCCTGGCATACAGTAAATATTCAAATACTTTTTGGGGAAATAAATGACTAAGCTTTGGTTATTTTCCTAATACAGCATGTTGGTGATAATCTCCAGTTTCATTATTCTTCCTCCTTCAAAAACATTATTTTGTGTTTGTGGATGACCCATCTCTGTTTGAATTGCTGCCTGTTTCTCTCAAGTTGAAAATGTAAACACTTACTACATATTTTTCAACTGTGATTCTCTGAGTTCAGGCTTAATCATAAGCAGATCCATTTTTGTCTCCATGTGTTACTTAATTTTTTTTTCTTGAGATTATGGTGCCCTAATATCAGAAAGGAATTCACTCAGGAACAAATAGTAGACTATAATGTGAAGAGATGTGTAAACAAATAGGAGTTACACTTCTCCTGTAGAGGAATTCTACAGACAAAGTTACTAGTGTTGGCGTAGAGGCTCAACATGAGAGGTCATGCACCTCTGCAAGTCTCAGCCTTTCTGTCTAGGCTGTGTAGGGGAGAAAAACTTTTCTCTCTTCCCTTCTAGGTTCTTTGGTTAGTCTAATAATTAAATGTATATAAGATAGAATTTCAGGAGAAAACCAAATTTAACATGTGTATGAGAGACCATGCAAATATGAGACTCCAAAATGTGATCAAAACAGGCAGTCTTTATACCTTTTAGGCAAGGAAACAATCAATTGGTGAAGAATTGACAAGACAAAGGAGTTTGGGCTTCAGGTGGCAAATTAGTGAAGAAATAACAAGTTTTGTTTATATAGTCTTCTCAGCCCTAAATTCCCTATCTGGCGATAAGGCTATTTGCTACCATCATGGTACAGAAGGGGTACCATTCACATGAGAAATTTATTTCCTGCTTTCAGGGGCACAAAGAAGTTCAGTGTCCTTCTTGCATTGGCTGTTTCTTAAGTAACTTAATTAGAAATAATATGCCAAAGTGGCATATTTTGGGGTAGCATATTCTGCTCTCTTTCAGCTGAAAGGTGGTTGCTGCAGCTCTAGGCTTGTTCAAGTCAAAAAAGAAGAGGGCCAAGGGGAGGCATGAGCAGCTTCTTATCCTTCGATAAAGAAAGCAAATTTCTCCCAGAGAAACCCTAACAGACTTTTGTTTATAGCTCATTGATTTGACCCTTATTCCACAGCAAGAAAGGAAGGCAGAGAAAAGAGTTGAGAGGATAGGTCAGCCCTTCACTC